>NC_083223.1:77849743-78165576 GCF_032191835.1 Heteronotia binoei
ATGGAGCTCCTTCTCAAGGAGGCTTAGGTTTGGACCCAGTCTTTTCCTGCTGGAGAAAAAACAAGGAGTCATCCTCTTTGAATGCTCCAAAAGGTTATGCTGAGGATCATGTGACGTGCATGTACAAAAGCCTTGTGAGATGGAAGTTGCAGTCTGGAGGGAAATTGGCTGAAATTGAGAGAAAAAACTGTTGGGATACAATCCTATCTCTTTTTTATACTGTCCTCCTTACAGGGAGCTCAGGCAGGCATACATGATTGTCTTTTCTCCATTATTATTGCAGAAATGGGATTTTATAATTATTAGTGATTCTATTTCCCTCTGCACCAATTTATTTCTTCATCTCCATGATCATTGCAATAATTCTGTAAGTAAGTTAGACTAAGAAAGACTTCTTAGTCTAAGAAAGAGTTACTGGGCATAAAGTAAGCTTCAGGTATCCACATCAACTTCTTCATTGGTTGAAGATTTAAACATAATTTCCCCAGTCACATTCTTTCTCATTTGTTTCCAATTGAGGGAGCTAGAGAATTCTTGCCAAAATATATCACTTTCAAGAAAAAATTCAGGAAACAAATAATTCTAGTTATCTAGTAGTTCAGTTTATTACCTTCAGAGATCAATTAAAAATTGAAATAAAAAATATGTTGTGCCACATGAAGGCTGCTGTTATTCTTGCCTGCTGTAAGCATTTTATATGTACATCTGATCTAAGGACTGTATTTTCAATAACTGTATTGTTGCCTGATGCTCTCTCTCTCTGTGTGTATAATAATAAGTAACTGCACAGTGAATTGGATGTGGGTGTAGTCACCATCTCAGGAGCTGGCAGGCCAAAGTGAGTCCAGCCATGTTCATGTCTTGTGGCTCTCAAACATCAGACATTTATTCTATGTTATTCTTATGTTAAGCAAGTTTGTCCTCCCCTGGTATAGACCTCAGTGGAGCTGTTTTTTATTTTCTTTCCTCAAATCGTCTTCAGGCATGTGGAGCTTAGTATTATGACCATTATTCTCAAAGGGATAAAATGCTCAGATGCACATTTTAAAAATATTATCAGTAAACAGGCCTTAGAATACCTGCAAATTGGTTGTTTTCTTGTGGTAAAGTGACTTACGGAGCTGCCATTTTCCTGGCTTACATAATTAAAAATTGCTAAATTGAATTTAATTTTAATGAAGTTTAGTTTTAGCTGTTTTAATGATATAAAGCTCTTTGGGGATATTAGAGAAACAGGAGAATTTTCTTGGGAAATATTATATACGGCTATGAGAACTACAGCATGCACATTTCTCTGATTATATTGTGAATGATATACACATGGAGTCGTTTTATCTTTGCAACTTCATGGAGCACGAGCCATTGTTCCGCTGTTATCAACAGCAACAGCCCTTGGTCAGCTTGACATAGTTTGGCAGGAGATAGACAGTTGAATCTTGACTTGAGGGAATTATTGATTTCTTTGCAGGTATGTGGTAGGGTCCAAATTGGATTTCTCCCTTTTGGAGGCATTATGAAAGGGTTTCCAGCCTGATAGTTGTACTGTATTTAAGACATTGTTTGAAATAGTACAGAACTCTTCATCCTTGAGTCAGTTGGGCATGTAGCAGGAAAAAAAAGACTTGGAGTTTGATTTGCAATGTTCACTCTAAGCTCCACAGTGTTGTGAGCAGCAATTCTAAATTCTGTGAGCAGAGAGTCTACATTTGACTATTGTGTAAATTAGTTTTTAAGATTTCTTCTATAAGCTTATAAAAATCTTAGAATAAATTATTTAAAATTATATTTAAACTATATTTTAAGGATAATATAAACATTATAAGAGAAAAAAAGAATGAAGTCAAATTTCACCCGCCCATTTCCACTATATTGGTAGACTTCTGGTGAACAGGTCTACCCACCCCTTTCCACTACCCATCCCCATTTCCCTCAGATATGAAAATCAGTTCACATTCAAGTCTTTGTCCACCCCACCCCTCTGAGCAGTCAACCCAGTTTATTCCAGTCATTCTCCCTCCAATCTTTGGTATGTCATTTTCGCATTTATAATTTTTCTTCCTGGAAGAATAATATTAAAAAAATGTGGTTCCAAATTAGTCCTGGCTTTGGAGCCCACTTACTGCTCACCTTCCAACATCTTTCCAGTATAAATATAGCTCCCCCAACCCAAAAATCTGCAACAAAAAACCCAGACCGATTTTGCACTCACCTTACGCCACTCTCACATTCATCTTCTCAGCATGCTTGCTTCCGATTTCACACTATCTGCCCTGGGGCTGCAGCAAGTGTCAGCGTTTTCGCATAGCAAACAGAAACTGGTTTTTAGTGGTTTCTGTTTCCTGTGCGAAGATGCCTATGCTTGTTGCAGCCCCGGGGCAGATAGTGTGAAATTGGAAGGAAGCTGCGCCGAGAAGACGAATGTGAGAGCGGCATAAGATGAGTGCGAAATCGGTCCCAGTGATTTATTGGTTTCCCACGCTAATGCAACCTAGATCAAAGGTTTTCTGAAATTGTTAATTTTACTATTGTGCTATTGGATTATAAATTTGTACCACTTTGCATTCTAAACCCCACAAGTTATATGTAGCTCTGTTTACTGTACCTCATTCCTCATCTGAAGACATGTGCATGCACAGGAAAGCTTACATTCTGAATAAAAGTTTGTTGGTTTTAAAGGTGCTACTTGGCTTCTGCTGTGGTCTATTGCTTCAGACCAACATGGCTGCCCACCTGGATCTATAAACCTGGGAGCTACTCAGTGTCCTTCATGGGAAGTCTCTGTGGCCTCAGTACTGGGAGAGGAGGGTGTTAAACTCACCCTGTGTCCATTCTCTTGCAGCTGGGCCTCTGTAGCCAAATAGAAAGAGAACGTGGATGCATTATTCTCCTTTTGCTGATTCTCCTTTTAAATATAGGTCTTCACTCATCCAGGAAATCCCAGGAAAATCTCACCAGAGTAAGTATTTTTGCAAGACTTCAGAGAGAGATGTGGATTTACCCCTGGCAAGGGAATTTCCTTTATCATATTTTAGGGTTGCTAGGTCCCTCCTGGCAACTGATGGGGAGCCCAGAGACTTACCAGTGGGGGGCAGAGGCCCAGACCAGTGATGTCACTTATAGCATGCACTGGTAGTGACCACATCACATTGTCAGTGACACTCAGCAAAAACTCTGTGGTGCTTCTTTATTTACCATAGTGTTTTGCCCAAATACTAGAGTGTTCCATGTCACTGGTGATTCAGTGACACCAGAAGTAACATTGCTGATCCATTGGCCTAAGCATCCCGACCCCTGGCTGGTGGCTTGGGGTGGGGAATCCCTCACCCCCCCAGCAGGGTAGAGTTGCCAAGTCCAATTCAAGAAATATCTGGGGATTTTGGGGATGGAGCCAGGAGACTTTGGGAATGGAGCCAGGAGCACGGTTGTGACAGGCACAACTGAACTCCAAAGGGAGTTCTGGCCATCATATTTAAAGGGACTGCACACCTTTTAAATGCCTTCCCTCTATTGGAAATAATTTAGGATGGGACACCTTCTTAGGGGGCTCATAAAATTGGACCCCCCAGTCCAATCCTTTTGAAACTTGGAGGGTGTTTTGAGAAGATTCATCCAATGCTGTGCTGAAAATTTGGTGTCTCTACCTCAAAACACAGCCCTCCCTCTAGAGCCCCAGATACCTTCAGATCCATTCCCCATTATATCCTATGAGAATCAGTGTCCATAGGGAATAGTGAAGTGCCCAGCAGACATTTTCTCCTCCCCTCGCTTTCTGATGACCCTGAAGAAGGGGAAGGGCCTCAAAACTGGGGGATCCCCTGCCCACACCTGGGGATTGAAAGCCTAGAGGAAAACTCTTTATACAAAATTATGCACAGTGCAACAACGACTGAACAATGCTAGCTGTAATGAATTGCTTATTAATAAATTTTATAGAGAACTACACAGTAACTCAGTTACATACATATGTGTCTTCATATAGAATTAATTTTTAAGGATATAGTTTATAAATACATACATAAAGTGCAACCACTGATAAGGATATAGAATCCACTAACAGACAAAGTAATTATATACATTAGACTAAGTACTCGAAGGATGCTGATATTCTTCTCCAGAATATAAAAAAATGAAAGTGACACGCTTCCAGTAGAGGGTGTGTTTTGGTGGCGTCCTTCATCTGACAATTATTCAAAAATTTTGGAACCAGTGTTCATTCAATGTGCTTACAAACACAGTAGTCAATTTCATAGGGCACAGTTGATTCTCCCAAGCGGCACAAAGCCACGTACAATCAGCAATAATTGCTCCTGGAACCTGTGCTCAATATGAACTATACATGCAAACATCGTGTCAATTACTCTTCAGGCACTAGTGGTTCACATGTGTTTGTAAGCACATTGAATGAGCACTGGTTCCAGCATTATTGAATAATTGTCGGATGAAGGACGGCACCAAAACACACCCTCTACCGGTAGCGTGTCACTTTCAATTTTTCATATTCTGGAGAAGAATATAGATAATAATAAAATCACAATAAACCACAATAAAATCACAATAAATTACAATAAAATCACAATAAATCAATTACAATAGCAAGTCAGTAGTACAGCAGGATGGTCCAGCAGAATGATATAGCAAGATGGTACAATAGTGTGGTAGCACAGTATGGTACCGCAGGGGAGGCCAACCGATCTAACAAGTAGATGCCTGCAGCTTCATCCAAAAGACTGGTGGAACAGCTCTGTTTTATAGGCCCTACGAAAGGCTAACAAGCTAGGTAGAATCATAGAATCATTGCGTTGGAAGGGACCTCTAGGGTCATCTAGTCCAACCCTCTGCACAATGCAGGAAACTCACAAACTCCTCCCCCCTAAATTCACAGGATCTTCATTGCTGTCAGATGGCCATCTAGCCTCTGTTTAAAAACCTCCAAGGAAGGAGAGCCCACCACCTCCCGAGGAAGCCTGTTCCACTGAGAAATCGCTGTAACGGTCGGGAAGTTCTTCCTGATGTTGAGTCGGAAACTCTTTTGATTTAATTTCAACCCATTGGTTCTGGTCCTACCTTCCGGGGTCACAGAAAATAATTCCACACCATCCTCTATATATATACACACATAAAAAATTTTTTTTTTGGCCACTGTGTGACACAGAGTATTGGACTGGATGGGCTACTGGCCTGATCCAACATGGCTTCTCTTATGTTCTTAAGATCTTGGGAAGTCAAGCAAAGCGACCTCTGGGGCACATATGGGAGAGACGGTACTGCAGGTATGCTGGTTCCAGGCCACACAAGACTTTAAAAGTCAAGACTAACACCTTGAAATGGACCTGGTATTCTATGGGCAGCCAGTACAGGCCACAGAGTGCCAGCCATATGCTCACCCATACAGGTGATACAGTCAGCAGGTGAGCTGCCGCATTCTGCACCTGCTGCAGTTTCCAGATCAGCTTGAAGGGCAAGCCAGCATAGAGTGAGTTACAGTAGTCCAACCTGGGAGTGACCATTGCATGGATTACTGTAGCCAGGTCTTGGGGGGATAGATATGGTGTGTGGAGAAACGCCATCTTAGTTAATGTTGGTGCTTCATTGGAAGGGAACATTAAACTACTAAAGCAGGCTTTGGCCTAGCCTCCCTCCATCCCCTCCTCCCTTCCAGAGTTAAACCAGCGCCTCTAGGGGGAAAGCCTCCTAGAGGGGCAGGAAGTTCTTTAGCCTTCCCCTCATTGCCTCCCCGCTTCTGGAGTTAAACCAGCAACTCCAGGGGGAAAGCCTCCTAGAGGGGCAGGAAGTTCTTTTGTTCTTTGTATTTGAGTTAGGCGGGAAAAGGCCAGTTCTCAGCTGGCGCTCAAAGGAAGAGGTTGCCAGTGTGGGGGCTCCTGCCTGTGGGAGAGGCCTAATCAAGAGGAAAAGGACCCCAGGCAGTCAGACCGAGTAAGTCATCCATAAGGCAGGGCAAGTTTAGACCAGGGACAGTAGGATGCGTTTAAATCCACCTTTTATTTGTCATGCTGGTTGCTGTTCGGGTGCTGCGCTGTGCTAAACTTTTATATGCAACTGTTTTTGTTTTGTTTTGTTTTGTTTTTCTTTTCTTTTCTTTTTCTCTTTTAATTAAATATTTTTACTGTTTTGAATGCTGGCAGTCAAACTCTGTACCACATAGATCCCCAACCGCTTTAAAGAGAGCCAGTTTGGTGTAGTGGTTAAGTGTGCGGACTCTTATCTGGGAGAACCGGGTTTGATTCCCCACTCCTCCACTTGCACCTGCTGAAATGGCCTTGGGTCAGCCATAGCTCTGGCAGAGGTTGTCCTTGAAAGGGCAGCTGCTGTGAGAGCCCTCTCCAGCCCCACCCACCTCACAGGGTGTCTGTTGTGGGGGAGGAAGGTAAAGGAGATTGTGAGCCGCTCTGAGACTCTTTGGAGTGGAGGGCGGGATATAAATCCAATATCTTCTTCTTCTTCTTCTTAAACCACGCTTTATGAAGGGGGCCCCGGGGAAAGGGGTTGGATAAGGTGCCTGTGGTTGGATAAGGTGCCAATCCTCCAGGGGTTCCCCGAAGAAGTGCTTTGGTCTCTGTGAATCCCAAGTACAGGGTGGCAGAGGACCTTGAGGACTGGCCTCAGAGCTGGAGAGGGGGATTGGGAGTCCTGTTCCTCTCAATCCAAAACCCCTAGACTGAGCAGGTGGTGGCAGCGAGCCCAAGTGGCTGAAGGAGAAATGGCTCCCTCCAGGAGTTGGTGACTCAATAGGGAGTTGACGGGACTGGGTCAGAAGGCAGAATCGGGCTGGTTCCATCACATGGTGCTAGCTGCCTGATCTGCCGTAGATGGTAAAAGGCAGACCCGGCAGCCGCCATGACTTGGGCCTCCAGGGAAAGAGAGGCATCCAGAATCACTTCCAAACTCTTCACCTGTTGGGCCGGCACCAAAACAGCACCGTCTAAGGCTGGGAGTTGGATGCACGGACCTACCCCCCTCCTTGATTCAGGCACAGGACACGTCTTAGTTGGATTTAGCTTCAGACATCTCTGCTGCAGCCATGGCTCCTAATGTCTCGGACAGATGGTTGGGGTGGAGGATGATTTGCCACCCATCAACAGATAGAGCTGGGTGTCATCAGCATACTGGTGACAACCCAGTCCAAAACCTCAGGCAATCTGGGCAAGAAGACCATATAGATGTTAAATAATATTGGCGAGAGGATAGCCACTTGTGGCACATCACATATGAGTGGGTGCCACATGGACGACTGCTCGCCAAGCTTCACCCTCTGTCCCTGTCCCCGGAGAAAGGAGGGAAACCATTGCAAGGCTATCCCCCATACTCCAGCGATGGCGAGGCGGTGGGTCAGAAGGTCATAATTTACTGATTGAGGTCATAATCTGTCGATTGAGAAGAATTAGTAGCGCCGACCCACCTTGATCCAGATGTCTTCTTTGGTCATCTTTGAGTGCAACTATGTTGTATTTAGGCAGAGTTCCTTTTTCGCCAAAACAAAGGACTCCATTACAGAGGTGCAAAAAGAGAATGTGCAGATCTTTTATTGTTTTTTTTTTTCAATAAAAGGAAAAGGAGAAAACAATCCCTTCACCCCCTTCCTTCGTTCTCCTTCGAAATTCTCCTCCATAGTCACATACCTTCCTGTAAACAAAGGCCAATTTACAGATTAGCTACACCGGTCTTCGCCTTTGACATTCTGATTACATTCATTGGTCAAATAAATCAGAGGTCCATCAGTGGCTGTTAGCCACAGTGTGTATATATGTGTGTGTGTGTGTGTGTGTGTGTGTGTGTGTATATATATATAAACTTTTTGGCCACTGTGTGACACAGAGTGTTGGACTGGATGGACCATTGGCCTGATCCAACATGGCTTCTCTTATGTTCTTAAATCCCATATCCCAATTTAGAAGTGAGAGATGAATTGATATCATCCTAATCAGGACCCCCATATAGCATTTCTCCATACCTCATATCTGTGGTTTTGTCCCCTTCCCTGTTTGTCTTCAGTGTAGGCCCCCTGGCCTCATTTCAGAATGAATAAGAGCAGAGCTTCTGCTCTGACCTTCTCCAAAAGATAGGCTCCCGGAAGCTCCTGGAGGTAGAAAAGATAGCTTACTCTCCACCAAAGGATTCTTACAGAACAAATTATGATAACAGGCTTTTGCTAAAGAAGATTCTTTCATATCTAGTATGCTTAGCAAAGACTTCTAATGAAAGCCATTGTCCTTTGTTCTTCAGACCACTTCAGGCCTAGAATAGAAAGAAAAAGGCATTATAAACTTTAAGGCAAGTTAGTGCAAAATCCCATATCCCAATTTAGAAGTGAGAGATGAATTGATATCATCCTAATCAGGACCCCCATATATGTTCTATGATCTGGTTTAGTGCAATTCTATTGGGCACTCTGTCCATGCTCAAGTGCAAATCTGAATCTATGCCCTACAACTAACACCATCTCCGTCCCATGGCCTGGACAGAAACTGGACTGGAATGGGTCCAGGGCAGATGTTTCATCCAGGAAAACCTGCAACTGCTCCGCCACTGCTTTCTCAACTACCTTTCCCAGGAACAGTAAATTCAAAACTGGGTGGTAGTTAGCTAATACCTCAGGGTCCAGTGATGGTTTTTTCAATTCATATTTTGGGCCTGCTAGCAACATGCTCAGCTATTAGGTGTGACTCTTTAAAGGAATCATGCAACTTTACTGGTATGGCTGACCTTTTGAACCCTGTGGCTGTTCCATTGTCAACCAGCTTCTCCTCGGGCAAAATGGGAGTAGAATACATCACCAGGTTCAGTATATTACAGGGATATCATCCCCAATCTCAGATGCATTCAAGAAAACTTTGAGTCACTAGCAGGAAAGCAACCCTGCTCCTTTCATAGCTTAAAGCATTCTTGGAATGAGTTATGTGGTTAACTTGGATCGAAAGAAGTGTATTCCTATATTCCGATCTAATTTTCTAGATGCTTTTAAATGAACATGCATAGAGAAAAACACACTTTTGCCCTATGGTATTACCTTTGACCGCCACACAAAAGTATACATATGTAGGTGTAACAGGGAGTAACAGCTGTAAGTTTTCTGTTTGTTTATATACTACTTCCCTTTATGGCTGAGCCAGCCGACATTCTGGGTTATGGAGCTGTCAGAGATAGTGGCTCGCAGACTTCAGTGCAGAAGTGACTTTGGTTCTGAAAGCATTTTACTTACTGTTTGGAATGTTCTTAAGAAATGAAATTAACATTTTCTACCCTTTCCCCTGATGGGAGTGTCACATTGACTTTGTGTGTATGAAGGCCATGCTGCTTTTTCTGGGGTTCCATCCTTGTGTAAGGAGCCTTTAGGTCTTCATGCAGTGAATATAGGGATGTCAGCAGACAAATCCTGTTTCTCTTTATATGTATTCAGCACACAATGTGATTGAATGTCTGCAGAAAGTTTTTTAGCACTGAGGTGAGATGGCCATAGGTAACCTGTGTATGAAGAAGTTGAAGCTTAATTTGAAAGAATCATAGCTGTTTGAGTATCTGTTTCATTGTATTTTTCGAACTACACATTTGCAAGCAAATTGGTTATCATGAAATGATTTCTTGTTTTGTTGGACCCCAAATGGCATTTAGAATCTATCCAGATAATTTCATCTGTTATTTCTTAACATAAGACGGTTGCTTATTTGCATAAACAATATACCATGTGAATTGATTAATGGGTTTTGGAAACAACAGCCTGTCCATACAAGCTACACTTTTCTGGTTGTATTATGTCCTTGACTAAGGGAACCAAAATATTAGCCAGCCTCCTCTTCATACTTTGGCTAGAGTTACAGGCAGGCCATACAAGTTTCATTTCAGTCAGACTGGCAAAAGCCAAATGTGTTCTATCTTCTGTACAACTAGGAAAACAAGCTACTTGCTTTTTAAAAAATCAAGATTTTAAAGAAAAAAATATCGTTGATCTGAAATCTCAAGTCAGCTTGGGTGATTTATGACTCCTTCATTTTAATGAAGCTCTCCAAATTGTAAACTCTGGGAAAATTCATTCTTCTCTCGTTGTTATAAATTATGTAAAACTTCAAAGAAGTATTAGAGAGAGAAAGGCAGCAGCGTTGTGGTTATTATAAGGCAACTGGGATAGGTTTCTGAGACCAAAGCTGTATCTTTTGACTCTCATACATACCATGTAATCTTTGCAAGGAAAAACTCATCCGAGAGCTACTGTTTGCTGATGATGCTGCACTCGTCTCCCACTCGGTATCAGCTCTGCAGCATATGACGTCCTGCTTTGCAGAGGCTGCCAAGCTATTCGGCCTAGAAGTTAGTCTGAAGAAGACAGAAGTTCTCCACCAGCCTGCACCCCAGGAAGATTATCATCCTCCCTGCATCACTGTGGGTGAATCAGTTCTGAAGACAGTCCAGCAGTTCAGCTACCTGGGGTGCATCATCTCCTCAGATGCCAAGATTGACAAGGAGATTGACAACAGGCTGGCAAAGGCAAACCGTGCATTTGGCCGACTGCACAAAAGAGTGTGGAGCAACAAGCATCTGAAAAAAGGCACAAAGATCAATGTTTACAAAGCGGTTGTGATGACAACCCTCATCTATGGCTCCGAATCGTGGGTTTTATACCGTCATCACCTGCGACCCCTTGAGCGCTTTCATCAGCGCTGCCTTCGCACCATCCTCAACATCCACTGGAGTGACTTTGTGACCAACACTGAAGTCCTCAAGCGGGCAGAGGTTACCAGCATCGAGGCACTGCTGTTGAAGACGCAGCTGCGCTGGGCAGGGCATATTTCTAGGATGGAAAACCACCGCCTTCCCAAGATTGCCCTGTATGGCGAACTCTCCACCGGCCATCGAAATAGAGGGGCACCAAAGAAGAGGTACAAGGACTCCTTGAAGAAATCCCTTAGCACCTGTCACATCAACCATCACCAGTGGTCTGACCTAGCCTCAGATCGCAAAGCATGGAGGCACACCATCCACCAGGCTGTCTCTTCCTTTGAGAACGCACGCATAGCTGGTCTTGAGGACAAAAGGAGATTGAGGAAGAATCGCACTGCTACAGGACCAACCCTAAATCAGACTTTTCCCTGCAGCCACTGTGGCCGGACCTGCCTGTCCCACATTGGTCTTGTCAGCCACCAGCGAGCCTGCAGCAAACGTGGACTATTGCACCCTTCTTAAATCTTCGTTCGCGAAGCCAAGCCGAGAGAGAGAGAGATGAGCTGTTCTATATGTTGATTGTGAATAATTAAGATTTTCTGAGGTAATTTGTTTTCCAATTGATTGGGAGTAGGCAGTATCTGGACATCCTGATGTTCAGAAATCTCAGAGCGGTCACAATCTCCTTTACTTTCCTCCACCCCACAACAGATACCCTATGATGTAGGTGGGGCTCTTCCAGCAGCTGCCCTTTCAAGGACAACTCCTACAAGAGCTATTGCTGACCCAAGGCCATTCCAGCAGCTGCAAGTGGAGAACTGGGGAATCAAACCTGGTTCTCCCAGATAAAAGTCCATACACTTAACCACTACACCAAACTGGCTCACATAAGCAGTTAAAAAGGTTAAGACTGCTCCTGTCGGTCCGAGGCCACTTGGAATCATCCGTGAATGATATTCATTCACAAAACTATAGGAAACATATATAATATGATCTATAAGAACATAAGAGAAGCCATGTTGGATCAGGCCATATTTTTATCCAATCCCCACTTAAAGTTGACTATGCTTGTAGCCGCCACCACCTCCTGTGGCAGTGAATTCCACATGTTAATCACCCTTTGGGTGAAGAAGTACTTCCTTTTTATCCATTTTAACCTGACTGCTCAGCAATTTCATTGAATGCCCATCCTATGCATCATCTTGTAAACCTCTATCATGTCACCCTGCAGTTGATATTTCTCCAATCTAAAGACCCCCAAGCGTTTTAACCTTTCTTCATAGGGAAAGTGTTCCAAACTTTTAATCATTCTAGTTGCCCTTATCTGGCAATGCTATAATATCCTTTTTGAGGTGCAGTTACCAGGATTGTACACAGTATTCCAAATGAGACCGCACCATCGATTTATACAAGGGCATTATGATACCGGCTGATTTGTTTTCAATTCCCTTCCTAATAATTCCCAGCATGGCGTTGGGCTTTTTTATTGCAATCGCACACTGTCTTGACGTTTTCAGTGAGTTATCTACCACGACCCCAAGATCTTTCTCTTGGTCAGTCTCTGCCAGTTCACACCCCATCAACTTGTATTTGTAGCTGGGATTCTTGGCCACAGTGCATTACTTTGCACTTGGCCACATTGAACCTCATCTGCCACGTTGATGCCCACTCACCCAGCCTCAACAGATCCCTTTGGAGTGCCTCACAATCCTCTCTGGTTCTCACCACCTTGAACAATTTAGTGTCATCTGCAAACTTGGCCACTTCACTGCTTATTCCCATCTCCAAATCATTAATGAACAAGTTAAAGAGCATGGGACCCACTACTGAGCCCTGCGGCACCCCACTGGTTATTTGGATGGGAGATCACCAAGGAACACCAGGGTCATTACACAGAGAAAGGCAACTCTGTTAGTCTCTTGTCTTTGAAAACCCAATGGCTGTACTATAAATTGGTTGTGAGTTGGTAGCTTTTTAAAAGCATTTTTTCACTGGCCTTTCTTAGATGGTTTCCATTAGAAGGGCATTTATGTTTGTATTTTGTATGTGCTTTGGTGAAGGTGTATATAGGTTAAAAACTCTATGCATTTTGTGTAAATTCTCATAAAGGTTAGTTTAAAAAGAGTAATTGGTTATGTTTGTCTGTTCATCTTTGACATTGCTTCTGTTTGTCTTCTCTTGTTTGACATCTGTTTGGCTATTGGGTTTTTAGAGAAAGCATGTATGATGACTTAGCCCTGTTCCCTCACTGAAACACAGGATTTCCCCTCCATTTTCCCCAGCTTTCTGACTGAGCAGCCTCTTTATCTATTTTCTTCTTATCTGAAGATATATGACTGTCCCACCCTTTCACCTTATTGTATTTTGATGCTGGCTCAGCTTTGTAAGGAAAAAGCCCCCTACTTTTCATACACATGAACATCGTAGTCTCCCATCTGGGTGCCAGAGTGCCTGGAGATAGAGCTCTCACACATCTGACAGAAGGACGTGGGTTTGCCTACCAAAATGGAAAGGACTTATGACTACTAACAGCCACAACGCTAAAGCAGCGCCCCGTATTCCTGGAAAAGTGGCAGCAAGAAAAGTGGATGGTTTCCAGTTGCTTCGGGCGAACGCCATCTCTATCTTGGAGCGGAAGAAAAGCGCGCTGTTAGGAGCTATCCAGACCAAGCGGTTTTCAGCCTTGACCATAGAATCCACTTTGGGAGGCTAACACCTGCTATTTTCCAGCAGTACCAAGACTCCATTTCAGGACAGCGGGAGGCACACGTACGCAACAGATGTGAGCCACCCATGGAACCATCAAGCTTATCCAGGCATGGATCCTGCCAGACCACCCAAGCCTTTGTCTAATGAAACCCAGGACAAAGACTGGTGCCAAGAAGAAGCCTAAAGAAGAGGAAGACCATCTTCAGCCAGAGCAAAGTTCCTTTGTGTAAACCGGGTGTTACCTAGGCAATGATTTGGCTCTCTATTGTCACCCTTTTAGATAAGTTTAATAGTCTTAAGCATCTCCCCACCCAGTAATCTCTCCCATTCTTCTCCCCAACTGTCATTTTGGAGCTTCACCCGGGTCCATTGCAACCTGAAAGTCCAACCAGGTACCCCTGGACCAAGCTTGTTCATTGGTCAGTCATGGGCACCCAATTAGGTGCCATCAATTAACTTGCTATTGACTACTGCAGAAGTCCAGCCCTTATGGTCACTGCAGAGCCTCCCCTTTCTCCTCCCTGTACCTCCCATCCCCTGAGGGTCTAAGGTAGTCTATTTAACCTCTGACCCAACTCTACTCAGGTGTGCATCTAGCAGTACCCTAGTTCTGCTGTCTAGATCCATCCCCGATTCCTGATCAGTGTTGGGTCCATTTCCCCCATCCTCTATCATCGCCATTGGAGCCTTCTTGAAGACTATGATCAGTAATTATCACCCTGTTTGTCTACCCATATGTTGTCTCTATATCTCTCTTTATATTTCCTAGAACTGTATGAATGATTTTATGAGTATTTTATCTTGTATGCAAGCCTATATTTTTCTGGAATAAATTTTAATTGTTTTACTTAATTAGAGTCCCTAATATTTTTAAGCATTAATTTCCGGATGTGGAATCCTGTATACAGAGGTAAAAGATCCTGATTAAGCCAAGTGCTTACCTGACAATTCCCCAACCTTGTTTTGAGGGCATTTTGGCTTACAGCTTAGGAGCTTGAGCAAGATCATCCTCCTAACAAACTTTTGGAAATGGCACACAACAGGCTTAAGAACGTTTAAAAATAAAGAACATTTTATTCAATGTAGAACACGTAAATCAGGGGTAAAATATCTGAGGTGGATAAAGCATAATTCTCAGGTGACATAATCACAAACTCCAGTTCATATGTTACCTGAGTTCCTGAGCCTTTCACAGAATCTTAGAATCTTAAAGATGAGAGGTTTTGGTTTCAGTATTTCCTAAACACTCCAGTTCACTTTCTTAACTGTCTCTTCAGGTTTCAGAAGGCAGGGATATGTTACCATGTACCCAGATTCCTTCTTGTAACACACCAGGGATCACTCCACTCTTTAGAGCTGTCTCCCAAATCAACTGAGAAGGGAATTAGTTCTCTAAACCAGTAGCTCTGTCCCTTTTTCTAGCCCAAATAGAGTTTTCACTGATCTTTCCACTCCTCCTTGCCAACCTTCCAAATCTTCTGTCAATGTTAAACTGTTCTCAGTTGGTGATAAATTCTCCTTATCCAGGGCTAAACGATTATAGTGCTCAATCAGAGCTAAACTGAGTTCTCTTCAGCAGTCAGTTCCCAAGTATTTCTTTGCTCAACTGATGCTAACCAATCAAATCACTTTGATCAGCCTGTCACTCAAGCTCAGTGAGGCATTAATGTTTCACAGTCCTTCACATGTTTACACAACACTTATGAGCTTTTACAGCACAGTCTGTCACAGCATGATATTTCACTCATAAGAAACAATGGAGCTAGGGATTACTGCAGAAAACTTCTTCAGAGGTAAATCAAATCAGACCCCTTTGTCTAATTTCCTACAAAGTGTGTGTGTGTGTGGGGTCTTAAGTAGAGAGGGAAGACTAGGTTCTCTCAGTAAGTGTGATGCCATTTAGTTAAAAAATAGCTGTCTCCCATAGGAGATAATAGTTCTGAAATTCTGGAATCTGAAGAAAGAAACTTAATTGGGGTCCTGAATAGGTAACGATACTCCCAAAAACTCAAAATAACAGAACAAGTGCCTTCCCTGAAATCCAGATCTAAAATTATTATGATTTTTTTGAAGTGCATATCCCTAATCATTACTTTTAATATCAGCAGATCCAACTGCTATTAAATGCAAAATGAATAACTATAAAAGATATTGCCCTCACTTTTTCTTTGTTCCCTTTTTGCAGTAAACTGTACTTTAATTTTATCATAATCAGGAATATAGTATTTCCCTTTAATATGGATAATTCAATTTAAATCAATATAATTTTATAGAGAACAAGAGATTATATTGCTACAGAGAACCTGTTTGCAGTAAAGCTGTCCACTAAAGACTTGCTTGTTTTTACATAGCTTTAAATGGCAGTCTTCTGAAAACCATATTGGAACTTGCTGAGCAATAACTTTTTTTTTTTAAAGGGATCCCCCCCCTCATTACTTCTTATGTCTCCCCAGTCTCTCTCCATAATTTCCTATGGTGGTGGCCAGATGGAGCTCTCCCATTGGTTTATCAGGTACATTCCATGCACTCAACAAATAATTGGCCCATCATGCGTCAGGGGGTATGGCATAATATGCAAATAAGTCTCTGCTGGGCTTTTTCTACAAACCCCCCCATGTGAAACTATGGAGATGTCAGGGGGTGTGGCCTAATATGCAAATGAGTTCCTGCTGGGCTTTTTCTACAAAAAAGCTAGTAGACAAACAATGACAAGAACTTAATATATGAGCATTTAAATGTATTACAATAAAACATATTCTGCTGTGAACCTCTAAACTGTGTACTTTTACCCAAAGCTCATTGAAAGATGCTATAATAAAATCTTCAATGAAAATACTGGGTGCCACTATGGATTTTGGAGGTCCCATGGTGTCCTGACAATTGGGTTTTGTCCAGCCCTGTCTTAGACACTGGCAGCCAACAAGCTTAATAATAATAGCATTGATGCAGATCAGTATTTCTGTGGATGCAAAGATTTTCACCCAGAAAGGGTGACTTTCTTATCTCCTGTTTTCTATTGTGGGGGCACGTGGGGCTGCAGGAGGAAGAGTCATGCTTCCAAAGAACACTTCAGAATGCGTAGGTTTCCAGCATTCATTGAAAAAGAGGCAGGGTGGTAGACTCCTCCCTATTCAGGGTTGAAGTTTACAGGGAGGCGTTGGCTACTGTTAATTAGATAGGTCATTGTGAGGACAAAATGGGATAGTGGAACATGTAGGATTGCCTGGAGATCCCATGGAATTACAACTTCTTCAGACAATAGAGGTCTGTTCCCCCTGGAGAAAATGGCAGCTTTGGTGGGTAGACTGCAAGGCATCACACCCCCTTCCTTTCTTAAACTCTGTGGTCCCCAGGCTCTGCCCTCAAATCTCCAGTAATTTCTCAACCTGGAGCTGGCAGTTCTAGGGAGCAGTGCCAGTCCTAGCACTGAGGTCTGTTAGTTCAGCGGGGAGCCCATTAGAGACTTTAGGGCTGTGATCACACATGCTGAATAATGCAGTTTCAATCCACTTTCAATGTATTTTCCAGCTGGATTTTACTGTGTAAAGTAAACTGACAAAATCCAGTTTGAAAGTGCATTTAAAGTGGATTGAAACCACATTATTTAACATGTGTGATCACAGCCTAGGTGTTTCGAAGATAGGTAGGGTTTGGTTGCT
The DNA here is from genome assembly GCF_032191835.1 of Heteronotia binoei. Taxonomy (NCBI): domain Eukaryota; kingdom Metazoa; phylum Chordata; class Lepidosauria; order Squamata; family Gekkonidae; genus Heteronotia; species Heteronotia binoei. The sequence continues at coordinate 77,866,783 of NC_083223.1, forward strand.
GTTTGTCAGTAACCATTGAAAGTTATAAAGTCTTTCTCTTCCATGTTAGTCTGAATCAATCAAACAAGAAACCTGCTTTATAAGTGTTATACTTTCTCAGGCTCTAGCACTCCAGTAGCAGTGTTACCATAATGCTGAAAGAGCTGGAGAAAAGGAAAACAAAGAAATTACCAAGCCACACATATCACTGAAATAAACCTGTTTCTTAGGCTGATTTTACACTGGGCAAAAGATTCAGTAATGCTGTGCTTTCAAAAGTGATCATCTACATTACAATGTGCCTTGACTTCTGTCTTGCTCCATTGTTTTGACTGTCATTTACATTTAAATTCCTAAATTGGCTCTGACACCGTTTTCAGCACGGAGTTGCCCCTGACTTTCCAAGACTACCTTTGAATGAGGGTTTTCCAGGAAGCGTATTCCATAGGACCATAAAAATGATATCTTTGCTGGGAAACAGGGCAATAAACTCGTTTCTCAAGAAAAAAACAAAGGAACTCTTAAAGCTGCCCCCCTCCTTCCCTCCAGTAAAGCAAACAAATGTGGATGGGAAGTCCAGGAGCAACATTTTGAGTGTAGATGAAAAAATATACTCCAGATTTCTAGAAGGCGATTTCAGTGCTCAAAAAATCAGACCCAAACATGAATGTAGAATCAGCTTTAGTTGTTTTCATCAACCTTACTGTGTAGTTCCGTCAGACCTATAACCCCTGCATAATAGGCCAAAAGCATGCCGAGAAACATCCTGAGTCCAGGTATCGCCCTCATTGAGTATTAGAAGACTAAGTAGTCCCCAAATTATAAAATTATAAAAATAAAAGTATAAAAAGAAGATAAAAACAAAAGGTGTGTAGGGTGTGAAATTTAAATCTTTAGTTTCTAGATCTGAAGACAGGGATCTCATTAAGGGAGGAAAAGACCAGGTACCCCTCAGCTGTCACTGAGGGTGAAGGGCACTTTGACAGGCCATTTCTATCAACTGAGGGGACCCACATAGCCTCCTGTGGTTTGAGGAGAACTTGGTTTGTTTAAAACTATAAATCTGTCCCTCAGTTTCCAGGTGTTTTAAAGGTAGCAAGTGTATAGGAATGGGCTTGCAGCCATGAAGTACATTTTGTGGTAAGCAAATAGAATACAGAGATCACTGAGGCAGGATTTGCATATTAGCAATACTAATACAATTCCACCCACACCAGCCTACCTACACCAGAGACAGATTAAATGATACAAGGTCTACTCATTACCAGGTATAGGTTTAACAGTTGGGTACTCTATTCTTTCTCAGAGGTAGAGTTAAACCATTCTGTGAAATTACAGAGCAGAACTACCCTTCATTGAGTCTGCCCTTTCTCTAACCTGAGGCAGAGCTGAACTGCTGCCCTACTTTCCTTGAGGCAGACTTGAATGCCTCCTGTGTTTTCCCCCATACTCCTTCAGAAAGGTGATTGGATGCTGGATCAGCACTCAGCTGAGTGGCTGTTTTTCCCCTTCAGGGGCAGGACAGCCTCCTGTTCATCATAGGCACCTCCTGAGCTGCTGTTTCCCAGGACAGACATGGATGCCACAGGTGAGAGTGGGTGAGAGATAGAACTGGTTACCTCCTTTCCTCCTCTGGCACCTTAGACAATCACCTAAGGCCACCTAGTGGACAGACCAGCCCTGTAAGAAAAACTAGAGGTATGCAAAAATTTGGTAAAATTTGGATTCATGGGTATTCAGGGGCAAAGATATTTGGAGGCCGAATATCCTTGAATATCAGATTTGGTGCCCGAATCTGATCTGGGAGATATTTGGCCATTCCTGAATATATGGCTCCATTATACTCTATGGGCCATAGGAGTCAATAGAAAACATGGGGTATAACATTTGAGGGCTGGCTGGGAGGAGGTATGAGGGAGAGGCACCAAATTTTCAGTGTAGCTGAAGGAATCTCTCCCCCAGAGGACCCCCAAGTTGCAAATAGAATTGGACCAGGTGCCCCCATTCCACCATTGGTTCCTATGATGGGAAAAACTAACTCCTACCTTGGCACTGCCCACTTCAGGGGAGGGGAGTCTTTTGTGGGGTTTCCCTCTGGGTCCTTTTCTGTCACATCCCCCTGGCACTGAGCTTGTTGTTCCTGAGGAACACCATCAGTTAGCCACTCATTACTGGATCCCCTGGCTTTGCCCCTGTGTGGACCCTTGAGATTTTGGTGTGCTCAGTTTTAACTGGCAGTGTCTCTGGAGAGCTTGGGGGGGGGGGTACTCTACCAAACTGAGTAAGTCTCCCTTCAGCACAATCTCTGGCTCCCTGAAAGTGGGGCTTCACTTTCCCCCTGTCCGCCTACCTTGTTACCTTTTGTACTGTGGATCCCTGGATTTTTTTTTGGGGGGGGGAGTGGGTTCACAGCACTGGAGTGGCCTGATACACCTTGGGAGAAATGGAGAAAGTCACCCCCCCCCCAATTTGCAATTTGCAAATGCATGGCTGTGATTGGCTGTTGGGGGCTCTGCCTCCCACCCTGATCTCAAAGAAGCAAAAGAAGAGGCAGGAAAAGCCTGGAAGTGGCAGGAAAGGAGGTAAATGCACTCCCTTTTACTTTTAAGCGCCTGAATAACATCAGAGATTCTGATTAACCTGTATTTGGTGCCAAACGCAGCTGAATCAGCTAGTATTAGAATTGGCTGAATTGAATGCACACCCCTTGAGGGAACCATTTAACTGCTCCAAACTCCCTGTAGGATGGGTGGGATGAAAAAACGTAATGCAAAATTAAAATGATGTCTGAAACTGTGTCTCCAAAACTTCCGATTCTACAGAGGTAGAGAGAGGTAGTCCCCTGTGCAAGCACCAGACGTTTTTGACTCTGGGGTGACATTGCTTTCACAATGTTTTCATGGGAGACTTTTTACGGGGTGGTTTGCCATTGCCTTCCCCAGTCATCTAAACTTTCCCCCCAGCAAGCTGGGTACTCATTTTACTGACCTTAGAAGGATGGAAGGCTGAGTCAACCTGGAGCCGGCTACCTGAACCAGCTTCTGCTGGGATCCAACTCAGGTTGTTATTTTATTTTACTTCATTTATATCTCACTCCCCCCCCCCCCTCAATGGGGCCCAAAGCAGCTTACTGTGCTGTCCTTTCCTCCATTATATCCTTGCTCCATCCCTGTGAAGTAGGTTAGGCTGAGAGTATTCATCAGCCCATGGTAAATCAACTCAACAAGTTTCCATGGCACAGTGGGGATTAGAACATAACTCTCACAGGTCCTAGTCCATATATACCCCCAGAGAGCACTATGTTCAGGAGGTCAAAATCTGTTATCTGTCCCCGAACCAAGGAAGGCCAGACTAAGCTCTACACAGGCTAGGGCCTTCTCAGTGGCATCACCGATGTTATGGAATGCTCTCCCAGAGGCCATGAGAGCCCTGTGGGACCTCTCCCAATTCCACAGGGCCTGCAAAACTGAACTTTTGTAAATAAAACCAGTTAAAATTAAAAAAAAAACTGAACTTTTTTTGCAGGCCTACAGCAACTAACGTGGGAGGAGGCTGCCATTGTTATGTCACTGAACAATATAATCTGTAAGACCACTAATAGAGTAACAAAGGAACAGAGATATGGAGAAACTGCCTTTGTTATGAAATCTTTTAATAGCACCTAATAATGTAAATTGTTTATATATGTTTTTATTCTTTTATCATTGTAATTTGAATTGTTTTTGCCATGATTGTTAGCCACCAAGAGTCCGCTCGCCTCACAGAGTGGGCGGCATATAAATCTAAAGTAAATAAATAAATAAACAAATAAACCTCTAACCATTGTATCACAGTTTCTTGCCTCAATGATTCGAGGTCCAGGTGCTATTTCTTCATTTATATGTAAACTACCTATTTCTGATGGCTGTTACATTTTTAGAGGTTCAAATGTTTCACATAATATCTTTTTTCTTTTAGTTCTTCCTTTTCTTTCTGAATTAAAAAACTCATACAGACTGGGTGTGTGTGAGTACTTTCTTTATAAGTGTAACATATAAATCTGTATAAAAGTTAGCTGTAGCTGTTATCAAAGAACACATAATTCTGTTGTCCCCCAAACCTCTTATTAAGGGATTTCTCCAGTTAATATAAATTTTGAATATGTATGTTCTGTCCTGCTCCCCACCCCATGGGACAATGTGTCACCTACAGGGTACCAAGAAAAACATCATCTTACAACACTGACAGAATAAAAACCCAAACACTCACGGTGGTATATTAACTGGATAGTTTCCATGCCAGTACCACAAACACTGCATTCTTCTTGATAAATCTGGTCTTCTGTATGGGGCTAACTTGGACATCAATATGAGATCCCAGATCCTTTTCTTCCTATCTACTAAGGGAGATGGGATACATTTTATTGCAACAGGAAGCTATGCATATTCAAGCTGCAGTCATTAAATCCAATATAATTTCTAAATCTTCTGCATTAAATATATATTTAAAATACCCCAATAAAATTACTTTTAGGTTCAATGAAAGATTGTATTCAATAATGTCTGAAACTTTTGTTCCAAGTATCATTTTCCTAACTTGTACACTTTATTGTATAAAGAAAAAAAACACTCATGGGATTTCAGAACATCTGTGAAGCACATTTGAGCAATATATTGCTAATACACTTTTTATGTAGAACTAGACAAACCTTTAGTTCTTTAATTTGCAAACCACAACGTTCTATCCAGTGCAGCATTTCAACAGGTGCAAGAAGCATGACTTCTGTGGTCTCTTCCTCTTGCAGTAGCCTGAAATGCCTCCTGAAATCCTGTTACAGTGGGAATGGGGAAACACTAGGGAAAGGATTTTAGGGAGCAATTTAGACAGCCATGAGAGGGAGAAACTATAGAAGTAATATTTTGCTAGCAGAAGGCTATGTGCTCCTGGAAATGCTGTGCTGGATCAATTTTGAAGATCCTTTTTCAAAGGAATTTTATAATGCGGCTAAATTTATTTAAACAGCTTATATCTGCATTTCCTTAATGACAGCTGTGATGGACTATCAAGTGTTAATGCCTAACCGAGTTCGAGAACTTTTGGCTGTGATCACACACATTAAATAATGCACTTTCAATCTACTTTCCAACTGGATTTTACTATGTGAACTGGCAAAATCTAGTTGAAAAGTGCATTGAAAGTGAATTGAAAGTGCATTATTTACTGTGTGTGATCGCAGCCTTTGAGTGACAGACTGTTCTAATGGAATCCTGTTCAGGGAGTCAGTTTGGCATAGTGGTTAACAGGTGGCCTGGAATCTTGGAGAACCGGGTTTGATTCCCTACTCCTCATATGTAGCCGGTGCAGTGATCTTGGGTCAGTCAAAGTTCTCTCAGAGCTGTTGTCTCAAGAGCAGTTCTCAAAAGAGTTCTCTCAGCCCCACCTACTTCACAGGGTGTCTGTTGTGGGGAGAGAAAGGGAAAGGAAATTGTAAGCCACTCTGAGGTTCAGAGTGAAGGGCATGGTATAAATCCAATCTCCTCCTCCACTTTTCGAATGACAGTTGGGAACTGACAGCCAGTTAACAGAAGAGTCAGCTAAGCACTAACTCTCTCCTCAAAATTTTAAAGACCTTGTGGAATAGCAGAAACTTTTACTTATTGGTAACAAATTATCTGATGTTTGTGTGATTACAAAGTTACCGGTATCTCAGTTTTGTTATTAGTTTACGTCATACATCCTACACCTGATTCCACCAGAACTTTTTCCCTCCAAGTTAAATAAAACATTTTGTTTATTCTGACCTTTCAAAAGTTAAAGCAAAATGTAAGAAGATGATGTCTCTTCCCTCAGTTGCATGGGCTGGGCCAGTGTCTCTCTCTCTCTCACACACACACACACGCGCACACACACACATCTGTCTATCATAAACAACAACAACAACAAATTTTATTTGTATCCCGCCCTCCCCGCTAGAGCAGGCTCAGGGCGGCTAACAGCACAATTCAAGCTTCAATCATACAGGAATAAATAAAATTACATTTAAACAGTTTAATTAAAATTCAGATTAAATTTTAAAAGTTAATTAATAAAAGTGTTAATGCTATATTTGCTTTTATGATGGCAGTTTTTCTTAGCAATTTCCTTCTTCAGTGAAAGCCAATCAGAAGAGGATGGTCTTGCAGGCCCTGCGGAACTGTTCAAGGGCCCGCAGGGCCCGCATTTCCTCTGGAAGTTGGTTCCATAGGCTCGGAGCTATAGAGGAGAAGGCCCGGTTACGGGTGCTTTGCAACTTCACCTCTCTTGGTCCGGGAATAGTCAGCAAGTTTTTCCCGGCTGACCTCAGTGCTCTCTGGGGTTCATATAGGGAGAGACGGTCCCTAAGGTAGACAGGTCCTCGACCATATAGGGCTTTAAAGGTAATGACCAGCACTTTGTAACGAACCCGGTATACAACTGGCAGCCAGTGCAGCTCGCGCAGCCCAGGCTGTATGTGCTCCCACTTGGGAAGCCACAACAGCAGTCTAGCCGCCGCATTCTGCACCAGCTGCAGCTTCCGGATTCGGTACAGAGGCAGCTCCATGTAGAGGGCATTACAGTAATCCAGTCTCGAGGTGACCGTTGCATGGATCACCGTTGCCAGATCTTGGCGCTCTAGGAAGGGAGCCAGCTGCTTTGCCCATCTTAGATGGAAAAAGGCTGACTTGGCAGTGGCTGCAATCTGGGCCTCCATTGATAGTGAAGGCTCCAGTAAGACTCCCAGGCTCCTGACCCGGTGCACCGCTTTCAGCGGCGCCCCGTCGAAGACTGGGAGAGGTATTTCCCCTCCCCGAGCGCCCCGACCTAGACAAAGGGTGGGACAGCAACTGGGTGGGACAGCAGTGAACAAATGAGAAGAAAATAAAAGGGCTGCTCAGCAAGAAAGAAGACCAAAAGGGAAAATCCTGAATGGGAAGGAGAGAGGGCGAGGTCATCATAATAGCTAATAAGAGTAGTGTGGAACTATTGCTGACACTTAACACAAGGCTCATTTTATAAGAAGCTAAATATTTTTGCTACACTTGGCCTAGTTACAGAGAGTTCCTTACAGTCATGGTGGTCTGCTACATGCTAGCCTAATATTCAGGCATAATATTTACTCAGATACAGCCATACGTCTTCCTAGGGCATTCCTACTGCTATAACAGCCTTTAAAATGTGGATATGGTAATGATGTAGATATGATAATGAGCACTTAAATAATATGAAAAATAATATGAACAACAACTAATTTACCATAGAAAACAAATCCTTTGGCATAAGCTGTGAAATATTTTCTTTTAAAAGAAAGACATGCAGAACATGTTCATTGACAATTTAAAGAGGGAAATGCAAACTTTTTTTTTGGCCCATTTTTAACTTTCTTTTGATCTCTAATTAAAAACAGCACTGTGTATCAGATGAAATATGAATATAGTGCCTTCCCTGAAGAGAGAATGAAATGATATGGATTTCTATATAGGAATTTTCCAATTAAGTCAACTGGTTTTTGCATCTGTGCACCTCCATATGGTGAGCTTTTCTTGGCAGTATTTTCCTTCCTTTTTGAAGACAATGTAAGTTCATAGAATTTATGAACCTATCACAGTTTATTCCATCGTTCACCTCAGGAACTTAGGATCAACATATGTAGGACATAGTGATTCTGGGGCCCTGGGCAAAAGGCCCCCAGAACTCCTGTGAGCCACTCCAGTTCCAAGCAAGGGGCATTCCTCACATCATGAAAGGCAGCAGGGAGCCATTGCTGCCACAAGCTAGTGGTAAGAGTGTGCTTAAAAAAATGCATAATAATTTTGAATCTAAGTGATGTTTTCATCAGCCTGAGTTTTTGTAAGGGTTGTTGCCAGTTTTTGATTTTTTTTCCTGGTATATTTTGGGGTCCCTAAAATTTGGGGACCATTATTTTTGTCATCACCCCAAGTCAGCAGGAGTGATGAGAAGGAAAATAAGAGGAATTCAGCCCTAGAACTACCACATTTTAATTGCTGTAGGCTTCTCTCTGCCACTGGCAGTGGCATAACCCACTCCCTGAGCAAGAAATATTTGACAAATTGATGGGTTTCAGGATCCCCATGTGTCTTGGCTATTACAGCAGCCATTTTCTTCCATGCCACTAATGAGTTTTATTGTTTAATAATGGCAATCAAACCGTCTTATATCAATATAACAGTGCATAAAGGTGAGTGCCAGGTTCTCTTGTCCAGTGTCCAGTATGCAACTGCAATTGTGACCTCTCTACATAAATTGTATTCTGGCTTTTCTGGGGAGAAAAGCATAGAAATTAGGCAGAGATAAATGTTTTTTTTAAAAGAAAAGAATGTATGGCAATGATAAAATCCAATAAATGTGTGCTGAAATCCAGAACACTCTGTAACAGGATATTGGATGTATAAAATAATACAGTGGAGTAAGACAGAAGGATTTGGATCTGGCTAGCTCATTTAAAAGAACTGAGCTGAATGCCTCCCCTTCCACAGTTTCTAATGTGAAACACAACTAGAATACAGTTTCCAAATCATACTTCACAAAAATTTATCTTGCTATTCCCTGATGGGGAAGAAGAAAAAGCTCAGAGTGGTAAAGGTCAGTTTCATGAAGGTCATTTGCATGAAGATACAGAAAATGCTATGTATATCAAGCTGTCTTCACAAGCATTTCTGTAAATTGTAGGGATAATAATTTGCTATCCTTTTTTTCTTTGCCTAAGGTCTTATAATGTTTTCCAAATAGTTCCACACTCATCTATTGTATTAGAGCAGGGGTGGAGAACCTCTGTCCTGAGGGCCGTATGTGGCCCTCGAGGTCACTTGATGTGGCCCTTGGGGATTGTTGGGCCGAACCGAGTAATGTGGCAGCTTCTCTGGGGCCTGGCTGGCCAGCGAGGATTGTGGGGCCTAGCTGCGCTGTGCAGCAGCCTCCCCAGGGCCAGGCAGGGATCACAGGGCCCAGATGTACTGTGCGGTAGCCTCTAAGGGACCTGGCTGGTCGGCCAGAATTGCTTCAGGGCCTGGAAAAGTTACTGTCACAGTTCAGTTTGCACTTGATTATCCCGGATGGTGTAGCTTAATATGCTAATGAGTGTGTGATCTAATATGCTAATATTAGGGGATGTGGTCTAATATGCTACTGAGTTCCTGCTAGTTTTTTTCTACAAAAAAGCCCTGGACCTATGCATCTGCCTAGGGCGATGGGCTGGGTGTGTATGTGTGCCAGATTAGGCTCTCCCCACATAACTTCAAATAGAAAAAACAATTATTTGCATTAATTTTGCTGACCTGAATCATTTTCCCTTGGCGGAGCACTGTTTTTTAAGCTGATATGATGTTATGATGATGTTATAAATATCCATATGGCCCTTGACAGAAAAAAGGTTCCCCACCCCTGTAGTAGAGGTAGATAAACTTCTAATATAAAGAATGCTTTCCCCTAAAATTACTGTCTAGCTTGTCTAGCATCAGGTGAATGTGATTTGTTTAGGCAAGTCTGGATCTGTCCATTATGTCCTCTCTCAAAAGAAGCCTACAGACAAGTCTTTCCTCTTGCATGACCATGAAGAGATAGGGAGTAGGGTTGCCAAATCCAATTCAAGAAATATCTGGGGACTTTGGGGGTGGAGCCAGGAGACATTAGGGGTGGAGCCAAGATCAAGCTGCAGCTGCTCTGAGATCAGTACATCTGCCCTTTTCTGTGTCCTTTCCAGCATCAAAACTCTCTTTACCCACACAAAGAACTGTCCACTATTCCATCTCTGGCGTTTGACCTTTTAAGGGCCTTTGTGGGGGGTATTTACAATAATTAAGATACATTATTCTTCTGTTTCACATGTAGAATAGACTGAGCCACAGTGATCAAGCCAAGCGAATTTCCCTTGTGAGTCAGGGCCCAAGCTAGATGTGCTCTTGAATTCCCAAAACCTCATAGAATAAGGAAACTTTCCCACCAGACTGTGCTAAAATGGTCAAAATCCCTGCGACTAAAGAAATTCAGGCTTTACCTGTCATAATGTTCATATTTTATCTGCCACTTGGGAGAATGGCTTGGGTTGTGTACATCAAATATATTCTGAATGTGCAGTGAACTGACGAGATGTGCCTGGGCCTGGGCCAGCGGCGGCGGCAGCACTGGCGATGGCGGCTGCTGCTGCCTGTGTCTGTGCCCAGGCCAGCGGCGGAAGCGGCGGCGGCGGCAGCGGCAGCACTGGCGGAAGCGGCACTGGCGGCGGCTGCTGCTGCCTGTGTCTGTGCCCGGCCCGGGCCAGCGGCAGAAGCGGCGGTGGCAGCACTGGCGGTGGCACCGGCGATGGCGGCGGCTGCTGCTGCCTGTGTCTGTGCCCGGCCCGGGCCAGCGGCGGAAGCGGCGGCACTGGTGGCGGCACTGGCGGTGTCGGATGCTGCTGCCTGTGTCTGTGCCCGGCCTGGGCCAGCGGCGGCGGCAGCGACGGCAGCGGCGGCGGCGCTGGTGTTGCTGCGGCCGCGGCGGCCCTGTGAGGGGAAAGCGCCGTCCCTCCCCCCCCGCTTCCAAATTTTGGGGGAGCAGGAGAGGAGGCTGCAAAACCGGGGGTCCCCCGCCAGGGCGGGGGATTTGGGAAGCCTAATAGGGAGAGCTCAAGCGACAGGAAGAGGAGGATCCAGAGGAACTCCAAGCTTAGACAGATGCGCCCTGTGAAGAAATGGAAGGCTGCCAAGGAGCAAAGACTCCACACTGAACTTGAAAGGAAAGCTGAGAGTCCTGATCTTCCCAGTGGGAAATCTCAACAATGATCAGGTGGTGGCATAAGGCTACCTGGGAGTAGAAGAAAAGTCACTCTAGGGAGTTGGGAAGCCCCAGGAGGGCAGGGTAGAATATAGGCCAGAGCAGGCACATGCTCCCACACACCCCAATCTAGTTCCAATGCAAAGAGAAATGAAATGCCCCATAGTGTCCAGCAGAACTTTTTTTTAAAGCAGGAATGCACAGGAATGCAATTTTGACTGGCTTGGCATCAGGGGGTGTGGCCTAATATGCAAATGCTGGACTTTTTCAACAAAAGGAGCCATGGTGTCCAGTCATTTTGCAATCACCTCATCCTCGCCTCCTAGCAAGACGTTCATTCCACCAAACTCCCTTCATTTGTGAAAAGAGGAAAGAAGGCAGAATTCTCCTTCTCACTTCAATCACTATGCTACACAATTATTATGGAACTTGGAACAAACACCTGAACTGAACAGGGATATTGGTTTTTTATCTCATTACAGATGCTAAACCCACTCTTACTGAGTATAGTTATACATCCACAGTATTCTAATGTGTTTCTCAATCAATCAATCAATCAATCATTTTATTTATATCCCGCCGAAGCAGGCTCAGGGCAGCTAGCAGCATTAAATCAGTACAATAGGTTATACAATAATATTTAAAAACAATAACTAATTAACAATTTAATTAAAATTCTAAAATTGATAACATTAACATCGTGGTGCTATTTCAGCAGTTGGTAAAAATCACTTAAGCAGTCTCTCTATCTTTTAATCGGTGAAGGCCATCCCGAAGAGGATGGTCTTGCAGGCCCTGAGAAACTGTTCATAGTCCCGCAGGGCCCGCACTTCTTCCGGGAGCTGGTTCCATAGGTGTGGAGCTACAACGGAGAAAGCCTGCGTGCGGGTACTCTGTAGTTTTGGTTCCTTCGGCCCAGGGATAGTCAGCAGGTTCTTCCCTGCTGACCTCAGTGCTCTTTGGGGTTCATATGGGGAAAGATGGTCCCTCAGGTAGGCAGGTCCTCGGCCATATAGGGCTTTAAAGGTAATAACCAGCACTTTGTAGCGAATCCGGTATGTAACTGGTTTTTCTCCTTTAGAATTGTGTATCAGAATAATTTTTTTGTACTGACATGCTCAAAATAGAGATATTGGCTGTTTATCTCATTACATTTACTTTACCCATTTTCACTATATTTTATTGCATTCTTTTTTTCTATGGCAAACTAGAATGATGCTTACATGTTAAAAAGTAAATTAGGTGGACTAGAACATCACTATCCAATGTATTTATTTTAGCTGTACTGACACTCAAACAGGGATATTGGTTGCTTATCCCATTACATATATTGAACCCATCTCCCACTAATGTATTTTTCTCCTAATGACAAACTATATGTATGTTGCAAGTTTAAAGGTGGGTTAATTGGATGGGAAAACATAATAATTCCTTCCTTTTGGCCCAGGTTCATAGCAATAGAGTCATCGACACTCACATACTACTGTTTTGTTGCTTTTGCATGCTCATGCTATTCAGATCAAAGGTTTGCTCAATTTATTAATTTTACTATTCTGTCATTGAATCTTATATTTGTACCTTTACATTCTAAATCACTGTCTACCAGATAATTTTACTTCACTGTCATTGGTTCTTAAATCTGTACCATTTTGCATTCTGAGCCACTGCCTACCAGCTATGTATGGCTCTGCTCACTGTGCCAGATTCCTTGTCTGATGAAGTGTGCTTAGAGAGCACATGAAAGCTTACATTCTGAATAAAACTAAGTTGGTCTTAAAGGTGCAATTGACTCCTCTTTTGTTATGCTACACAACATTTGTCTTGTAGGGTCCACCTCAAACTCACCATTGGCTTGTCAGGAGTCAAAGGGAGGTGTGTCTGGAGAGGCAAGAAATAACTAATTGATTTCACAGTTCATACAACCCAATTTTTAAGATTTAAAGCATGATGGTATGAAGTACCCAAATGCCATCAGGCAAGTTAAAAGTGTTTGCCCAATGAAGTCAACTAGAATTAGATCTATGCAACAAATAGGACTTAAAATGCTTAATGCTGGTGAGATGTGTATTGGGTTGTTTTAATTCTGCATATGCTTTTATAACCATATGATATTGCTCACCTAGTTTTATAAATTTGATTCTTAGCTTTGTCAAGGGGTTCAGCTAGGTGTTGATGTTTTGAAAATGACGCAGCTATTATATGCTAAAAACCCCTGTGACAAATAGTATGAAGGAAATACAAAGAAACCAAGAGAAACCTGCTGCTTCCTTGATTAGCAAGGAATTCAGCAAGCATTTTTTTTTTTAGCTGCCATATTGTGCAAGTTGCCAGTTGGAATTTGTGTGATTCTGCAAGTTAGAGACTTATTTCTTCATTTAACACATTTTCCTCGGCCATAAGGTTCTTACATGTTAGAACATTATTATTGCAAACAACAGCATAGGATCCTTACATCAGTTCTTCAGACAGTTATATCCACAGGACTATTCTGGATGGATGGGGGTTTATAGCAGGCTGTTTTGGATTTTCAGAACCGGCTGTTATAAATGAGTGTGCACAAGGTCTCCTATAGCAAGTTACTTTAAAAAGTGGACTTGAAACATCTGCCAGTTGATGCATTGTGTCTCTTTTCAGCTCATCTTTCAGAAGTGGTTTGCTTTTGTGACCTAGGTTATTCATGATTGCATGGTTTGTTGTGCAGATGTATTTTTTTCTGATGAATATTCACATTTTTCAGCCATGATCAAAACAGCTGCAAGTAAAGCCTGAAAACAGTTTAATATGACTTCTGTATGGAAATGCTTTGTCATATTTTTAATCTATAGCATGTGACTCTTTAATCCAGAACAAGCATTTCTTGATCCTTAATTCCTGAAACTGGACTCTGCTACCATCAATATTGGAATGAAGAACTTTTCTAAATGCAAAAGTTCCAACAGATTAAATTGCTTTGGCAAACAGGGTGTTAGAGATTCAAAAAGCTTACAGATCTCATTACAACTCAGACTATTAAACCAAAGCATTTAAAGAATCTAAATGAGCTTTTGATTTAAAAAGAATCAGTAAAATCTAAAAAATTGAACTCATAGATGGGAATTTAACATCAACATATTCCTAGTATGCATTTGCAATCTAGATATGAAAGATTGCTATAAATCATGGTCCCTCTTTGTGGTTTATTGCCAAAGCATATGATTTCAGTTAAACATAATATTTCAGTTAAACATAATATTGTGTTAATGAAAAAAATCAGAATTTGTTATGATTATTCTTGAAAGAAGCCTACAAATTAAGGCTGTGACCAGATGAGCTGTTTGGTCCATTGTCATTGCTCCTCCTGAATGGATTTGAATTGCATGAACAGATGGCAACATTTGTATTTCATTCAGCAGTTGTCATCCCCCACTCCATGCTCACCTCCTGACTTTCCCAACACTGGAGAAAGTCTGGTATTTACTGATCATGCCAGTTTCCCAGCACATCTCCGGATGTTTGATCACTATCTTGCAAAGTCAAGCCATTGGGAAGGTCAAATCACTCACTTGTCTTCGGTGCCTTTTGTTTTTTTTTTGCAGTTAGCGATGTGTGCATTTTGAGGGAACCATGAGCCTTTCTACTGTTTGTAGTGAGCTGTGCATCCGGTAGGTTTCTGCACAGGTCACTGGGTTTCTGTTTCAGCCTCTTCAGCTTGGAAGCACCCCCCCCCCCCAATTTTCTTAGGCTATTGAGGACTTGGCTGGCAGGGGTCAGGTGAGGCAGGGAATCAGTCCATAGGCTAGCCCCTATTTCTGAGTCAGGGGGCTTAATGACCATGTCAGTGTCAAGGCCCCTGGGGACAGCCAGAGAAAGAACTAACCTCCCAGCTCCATGGCAGCAAGATGCATCAGGGATTGCAGGGGGGGGGGATACAGAAACCAAATGGAAAAAAAGCTGTCCCACCACCCACTCTGTGGCTACCATACAGCAAGAGTCTGATCAGTCAACCATGAGGCGAGTGCATGGTGCAGCTGGGTAGGGATGGGATGTCTGATCCAACCACTCTGGAACTAAAAAATCTTAATAAGATTAGAAGCATGGCCACAACAGGATAAGTCTGCCATCTGACCGCAGCCTAAATGAAGAATTACTAAGAAAAGAGGTAAAGAAGTAAGGCAAAAAGTCAAACTTTCTAGTAAAGAATCCCATGCTGATCAAAAACTCAATTGTTTAGATAGGAGATTCCTTCTCTGAGTCTTTTCATGGTTAGGAATGCTCTGTCCCTGCATATCTTGATGATGGGTATGCTGAATTTGCATCATACTCAGAAAAAGATTTTATCTTACTTATTGAAAAATACCAAAATAGCTTAAATCATAGCCGGCATCAAAGCGAACTCATTCTCTGGCATCAGTAGCCACCTCTGTTTGTAGTATTTGAACTCATTCTGTTGTGTTTGGCATGCACTTGTTGTGTCATATCTTCATGTATAATGCAACTGTTATGAATGTGGGCTGTAGGTTAGTCTGAAAAGCGTTAGAATTCAGCGAGAGCATCTATCAAAGCTAAGCACTTTGTAAATCCAATTGATTTCAAGCAGATGTCAAAATATTTTCCAATGAAATCACTGGGATTTGGAAGTGCTTAATTGTAGCTGGATTATGCCCATTTTGGCTGGCATTTACAGTTACAGTGCTTCTGCCACTAAATTATACTGGAGAGATTAGTTCACTGTCATCTGCAAAAGAGATTGAAAGGAGAGTTTTGGGGACTATATTTTGGATCTGGATCTTAACTAGTTGCTATTTTGATTAGTAAATTAAAGGGATGATCTGAAACATGATTAGCGAACAGCATAGGTTTCTGGGGCTGCACACGTGTTGGGTAGGGAGCAATATCTAGCTACACAGAACATGCAACTGTTTAACATTTCTGGGACAACAGATGAAGAGAATGAGGAAGGGTTTTAAAAAAGGAGTTGAAAAGGTCTTAATTACAACCAGTGTTCCCTCTAAGCTTTGGAGACTTGTAAGCAGAAATTCTACTTTGGGAGCTACTAGCATTAAAGTTATGAGCTGCTACATAAATTAGTTTGCTCTGGGGCCATTTTTCCTGAGCTAAGAAAAAATATTTTGGTATGTGAGCCAGAGGCTAAAAAACTGTGAGCTAGCTCACACTAACTCAGTTTAGAGGGAACACTAGTTACAACTGAACATTCAGTTCCTTTTATAAATGTAACACAGTTCTTAAACTGCAACACACAGGAAGGACTTGGATGAGGAAAAATTGGTACTGCTGTACTTGGTCTAAAGAGCTACACAGTCAGAGACTGATGTGAAATTTTAGACCATGGCTGAAAGGAGGACTCATAGCAAATGATCTGGCACAAAACTGAGGGAGTCTCCACATCACTGAATTGTGCCAAAGTTGCCATTGATCATACACACAGTTATAACAATGGTTAGAATCAGTGGTGGGATCCTCAGGTAGGTTATGGAGTTATAAACCCTTATACAGATGCCTTCCTCCCCACAACTCTCTTTTGGAAGGACTGGCTGCCTAGAATGCAAGCCTGCCATGTCTCCTGCTTCTCTTGGCATGTGTGCTGAAAATAGCAACAGGATGGTGAAGGGATGAAGAAGATACAACTCCTCATGCTTGACTTAGAATTTCAGTCCTCAGCATTCTGGGTCAGCTGCCTTTAGTCCTGACCTTGGGGGCATGACTCTGGATACCTGCTTCCTGTCCTGATGACACAGAATTTCCTGTCATGTTTTTGCACAACAGTGGTTCCCATATTCAATAAGCCTTGGGTCTGGGTTAGGATTGCCAGTCTCCAGCTGGGACCTGGAGATGTCCTGGAAATATGAGTCCATGATTACTAAGTTGCAGAAGAAAGTAATTCTACAAGACTGTAAGATAATGGAGAACCAGGTACGGCTGAGAGAAGTTCCTGAAAATGAAGAATTTGAGTTGAAGACATATATAATAGGTATAATTGCTGAATTTTTGGAGATGGACCCTGATCAATCTAGCTATGCCTATGACTATATATATAGGGTCAATTCAATGTATGCCCCCAAAAATAAGCTACCAAGAGATGTGGTAGTAAGATTTGTATCAAGAGACATGGTTGGAAAAGCAATGGAGGTAGAAGGAAGCAGAGTAAGAATTATGAAAAAGCTGCCAAGAAAATGCATAAATGACAGAAGACTCTACAAGAAATTAACTGATAAACTACGTGACAAATTATTATCTTGGAATGTAAATGGACTAAATTCACCACAAAAAAAGAAAGGCTACATTTCGTTGGATTAAAAAGCAAAAATGTAATATAATTTGTTTACAAAAAGTGCATATTAAACAAATGGATCACACATTTTTATGTAACAAGCAATTGGGTACAGAATTTTTTTCATTGGCTAAAAAAAGGGGAGTGATTTTTTACATAAAACAGAAACTTAACCCAAAATTGGTTTTTAAAGATGATGATGGAAGATATGTAGCAGTGGAAGTGTCATTAAATGACAAAAAGACATTGTTAGTTGGATTGTATGCCCCAAATGGGGCAAAGGACTCTTTCTTTAAAGAAATTGTACAGCAATTGGACCAAGTGGTATATGAACAAATAATGGTGATGGGAGATTTTAATGGAACAGTTAAAAATATTTTAGACAGATCTGGAAAAAGAAATAAAGAAGGGAAATTACCAAAGTCTTTTTTTGACTTAGTGAATCAAGAAAGTTTGGAAGATGTTTGGAGGAAATTTAATCCTATGGTGTGTGATTACACCTTTTTTTCAGCAAGACATAATTCTTTCTCAAGGATTGATATGTTATGGGCTACAAAAGATCTTGAACTTAAGACAAAAAAAAAATAGGGGGGCAGATCATAACCCAATAATGTGGTTGGCAAAGTATGCCAAAAAGACTAGGAGGTGGAGGATAAATGAAGATTTACTACAGAAAGTAGATATAGTGGCGTCTCTAGAAAAAGAAACTAAAGCTTTCAAATAAATGAAAAAGAGGACATACAATTTCAAACGGTGTGGGATGCATATAAAGCTGTAATAAGAGGCATTTTAATTACATTGAACAATAAAGACAAAAGAGCAAAAGAGAAACAAATGTTGGATATCCAAAAAGAGATTGCTAATAAGAAAAAGGAACTTAGAAAGTGACCGGGAAAAAAGAAAATTATAAGGGAGATCACAATATTACAGAACCAGCTAAGACATTTGCTAAATAAAGAAGTAGAATGGAATCTCAAAAGATTGCAACAGAAATCTTTTGAAGGAGTAAATAAACCTGGAAAATACCTGGCTTGGCAAATGAAAAAAAAAAGAGAGTAAATTTATTAACAAAATTGTATCAGATGGCAAAGATATTGTGGACCAAGCAGGAATTAAAAGGGAACTTTATAAATATTATGCTAAGTTGTTCCAATGTCAAAAGGTGGAGCAGAGTAAAATAAATGTTTATTTACAGAAAATACAAGGAAATCCCTTAACAGAAAACATACAAAAGGTCTTAAATGAACCAACTGGAAAAATAGAAGTTGAAGCATCAATAAATTCAATGAAATTGGGAAAAACACCGGGTCCAGATGACTTTACAGCAAAATTTTATAAAGTCCTTGCAGACACATTAGTACCAAAACAGCAAAAAAATGATGAATATAATAAGAACTGACGGTAAAGTGCCAAATACATGGAAGGAAGCAGTAATTTCATTGATACTGAAAGAAGATAGAGACACCACAAGTGTAAAAAATTATAGCCCAATTTCATTACTCAATAATGATTATAAAATATATGCTAGGATACTAGCAGAAAGATTCAAACAGCATTTGAATAATTTCATTAAAGACGAGCAAGCAGGATTTCTTCCCAGGAGACAAATTAGAGACAATATTAGAACGGTTATTGACGTTGTTAAATATTATGAGAAGCACCCTGAAAAGGAAGTGGCATTATTCTTTGCTAATGCAGAGAAGGCCTTCGATAATGTGAATTGGGAATTTATGTTTGCAGTGGTGGAGAAATTGGGACTAGGGGAAAGAATGGTCAAGGCGATATATACTGAACAACAAGCAAGACTTTGTATAAATGCAGACTTGACAGAAAAAATGATAATCAGCAAAGGTACGAGACAAGGTTGCCCTCTATCTCCATTGATATTTATAATGACTTTAGAGGTTTTGCTTATGCAAATAAGAGAAGATAAGGAGATAGAGGGACTGAAATTGAAAGGTTTTTCTTATAAATATAGAGCGTTTGCTGATGATGTAATGTTTATCAATAAAAATCCTATTTGTGTAATACCATTTCTGCTTCATAAGATACAAGAATATGGAGAGCTGGCAGGTTTTTATATAAACAAAGGAAAATATGTGTAAAAATATGACAAAGAATCAACAGGAAGAATTACAATGTGTAGCTGAGTGTGAAGTTGTTTCAAAAGTAAAGTATCTGGGTGTGGAAATTACTATGAAAATATAGATTTGTATAAAAACAGCTACGAGAAGCTTTGGTGCAAGATTGATGGAGATTTGTTAAAATGGAATAAATTGAACTTGTCTTTACAGGGCAAAATTTCTGCAATCAAAATGAATGTTCTACCAAGAATTATGTTTTTATTTCAGACAATCCCAATTGTGAAGGATTAAAAACAATTTAGTAAATGGCAAAGGAAAATCTCAGAATTTGTGTGGGCTGGAAAAAACCCCCAAGAATTAAATGAAAACTTTGACTGATGCAAAGAAAAGGGGAGGTTTCCAATTGCCTGATTTAAAGTTATACCATGATGCAGTATGCTTGGTGTGGATTAAAGAATGGATGACGTTATTAAATAGAAAACTACTGACACTAGAAGGACATGGAAATGTTTTTGATTGGCATGCTTATATGTATTATGGGGAAAATAAGATGGACGGGTTTTTTCACATCACTATATAAGAAGAAACTTGTTGAATACATGGTTAAAATACAAAAGATATGGGGATGAGAGAAAACTGCTCTGGATTGTGCCAATGGAAGTAATAAAGTTATATTCAGATACCTCCGAAGTGAAGTGGTTGTCATATAAACAATTGTTAAAGATGCATGGTGAGAAAGTTGAACTAAAATCAGTAGAAGAATTGGACTACAAATATAATTGGTTTCAAATGCAACAATTGATGGCATTTTGAAACCAATTGACGATGACACCCAGCTCTATCTGCTTATGGACGGCCGACCCGCCTGCGCCCCAGAAAACTTGGACCGGGTGTTACAGGCAGTGGCTAGGTGGCTTAGGCTGAGCGGGCTGAAGCTGAACCCGGCGAAGACAGAGGTCCTTTGCTTGGGTCGCTGCGGCCCGGGAAGGGAAATCCCCCTGCCAGCTTTTGACGGCGCTTCGCTAACAGCGTCGGGCAGGGTCAAGAGCCTAGGGTCCTCTCCCCGATGTTATTTAACATCTATATGCGCCCCCTTGCCCAGATGGCCCGGGGGTATGGGTTGGGTTGCCATCAATATTGTTGCATTTTGAAACCAATTGACGATGGAGGCTCAGATAGCAGCCACTGCCAAGTCCGCGTTTTTTCATCTTAGGCGGGCGAGGCAGTTGGCCCCCTTCCTGGAACGTGACGACCTGGCAACAGTGATCCATGCTACGGTCACCTCGAGGCTGGACTACTGTAATGCCCTCTACATGGGGCTACCCTTGTGCCGGACCCGGAAGCTGCAGTTGGTGCAGAACGCTGCTGCCCGGCTATTATTAGGGCTCCCTAGATGGGAGCACATTCGGCCGGGGCTCCAGAGTCTGCACTGGCTGCCAGTAATATTCCGAGTCCGGTACAAGGTGTTGGTCATCACCTTTAAAGCCCTATATGGCCTAGGACCTGCCTACCTTAGGGACCGTCTCTCCCCACACGTTCCCCAGAGAGTACTACGCTCAGGCTCACAAAACCTGTTGGTAGTCCCCGGGCCAAAGGAGGCCCGTCTAAAATCCACCAGGGACCGGGCCTTCTCAACAACGGCACCTTACTGGTGGAACCAGCTGCCGGAAGAGGTACGGGCCCTGCGGGATCTAGGGCAATTCCGCAGGGCCTGTAAGACAGTCCTCTTCCGGCAGGCCTATGACATTAACTGACAATGAAAACATCCTGGATGGAACAAAATGTATTTATAGGCCGCCGGTTTTAATTATCCTATTTTATCCTGCTTTTTATTAACCTATAGTTTAATTGTATTTTAAATGTTTCAATCTGAAGTTGTCTAATTTATCATGTTGTAAGCCGCCCTGAGACACTTAGGTGAGAAGGGCGGGGTATAAATCTTAATATAAATAAATAAATAAATAAATAAACAAACAGAATTGGAAAGAATATCAAGAATTTATAAACTGTTATTGAAATGGTCTACGGAAGATGAAGTAGTTAAATCTCAAATGATAAAATGGACAATTAATATAAACAAAGAAATAAAAACGGAGTCATGGGAACACTTGTGGAAGAATATGAAGATATCTACATGTTATAACATTAAAGAGAACTGTTTTAAAATGTTATATAGATGGTATATGACACCTAAGAAATTGGCAAAAATGAGCAATCAGATGTCAGGCAGGTGTTGGAAATGTAAAAAGCATGAAGGTTATTTTACCACATGTGGTGGACATGTGAAAAGGCAAGACAATATTGGCAAATGATTCAGAAAGAAATATAAAAAATTTTAGGTTATGATGTTAAGACATCTCCAGATGTTTTTTTGTTGGAATTACAAATGGAAAGTTTTCTGAAATCAGATAGAACTATTGTGTGGTATCTACTTTCAGCTGCAAGGATATTATATGCTCAGCTATGGAAGCAAGATAAAATGCCAGAAAAATGGGACTGGATTTTAAAAGTTATGTCTTGGAGTGAAATGGACAAACTTACAAGAATCTTAAAGGACTATGGTTTGGAGAAGTTTAAAATGGACTGGGAGAAATTTCAAATATATGTTGAAAAACATTGGAAAGTAAAGCGATGTTTGAAAACATGTGAATGGTTATAAAGAAAAGAAGAAATGGTTTTTGTTTTTTTACTGGATTAATAGTATCTTTTTCTTTTGATAAAGGTTAAGAGATTAGAGTATAAGGTTTTTTAAGAGTTATTACCTTGTATTTTTAGCAATTTAAGTAAACACCGGCGGGAGTCAGAAAAAGGGGGATGGAAGGGGTGAAAAGTAATGTATTGGTATTAATCTTGTATTAGTGCTTTCTTTTATGGTTTTTCTTTTCTTTTTTTATATAAATATTATTACAATTCATTGCAATAATAAAATGATTTTGACAACATCGAGATGTCCTGGAAATAAAACTGATCTCCAGACTACAGGGTTCAGTTCCTCTATAGAAAATGACTGTTTTGGAGGGTAGATTCTGTGACATTATACCCTGCTGAGGTCCCTCTCCCCAAAATGTCACCCTCCACTTAAGGATCCACTTAAATCTCAATGAATTTCCTGATTAAGAGATGCCAACCCTAGCTCTGTATAGGTTGAAGAAAAAGCCCAGCAGGAACTCATTTGCATATTAGGCCACACACCCCAAGCTAGCCAGAACTGCATCCCTATATGTTCCTGCTCAAAAAAGGCCCTGATTTTTTTTTAGATAACTTAAGTCCCATCCTTCAGTTTTTTTTTATCATTATATTCTTGGTTTCATCCCACCAGAGATCTGGAAGCATGGGGGCACAGTACTACATAGCACACTTCACAAAGTACTTGTCACCTGCTGGGAACAAGGCAAACTACCACAGGACTTTCGCGATGCAATCATCATCACTCTATACAAGAACAAAGGAGAAAAGTCAGACTGCTCCAACTACCGGGGGATAACCCTGCTCTCCATCGCAGGCAAAATCCTTGCCAGAATACTTCTGAACAGACTGGTGCCCACCATTGCAGAAGAACTCCTCCCAGAGAGTCAGTGCGGCTTCAGAGCTAACAGGAGCACCACCGACGTGGTATTTGTTCTCAGGCAGCTCCAAGAGAAATGCAGGGAACAGAACAAGGGTCTATATGTGACTTTTGTCGACCTTACCAAAGCTTTCGATACCGTTAGCAGGAAAGGCCTGTGGCAAATCTTGGAACGTTTAGGATGTCCCCCGAGATTCCTCAGCATGATCATCCAGCTACATGAAGACCAGCGAGGCCAAGTCAGACACTGCAACGACCTCTCAGAGCCCTTCCCAATAGGCACAGGTGTAAAGCAAGGCTGCGTTCTCGCGCCAACTTTCTTTACGATCTTCTTTAGCATGATGCTTCAAAGAGCCGCAGTAGATCTAGATTATGACAATGGTGTCTACATCCGCTATCGCACTGATGGCAGCCTGTTCAACCTGAGGCGACTAAAGGCCCACTCCAAGACAATGGAAAAACTCATCCGAGAGTTACTGTTTGCTGATGATGCTGCACTCGTCTCCCACTCGGTATCAGCTCTGCAGCATATGACGTCCTGCTTTGCAGAGGCTGCCAAGCTATTCGGCCTAGAAGTTAGTCTGAAGAAGACAGAAGTTCTCCACCAGCCTGCACCCCAGGAAGATTATCACCCTCCCTGCATCACTGTGGGTGAATCAGTACTGAAGACAGTCCAGCAGTTCAGCTACCTGGGGTGCATCATCTCCTCAGATGCCAAGATTGACAAGGAGATCGACAACAGGCTGGCAAAGGCAAACCGTGCATTGGGCCGACTGCACAAAAGAGTATGGAGCAACAAGCATCTGAAAAAAGGCACAAAGATCAATGTTTACAAAGCGGTTGTGTTGACAACCCTCATCTACGGCTCCGAATCGTGGGTTTTATACCGTCATCACCTGCAACTCCTTGAGCGCTTTCATCAGCGCTGCCTTCGCACCATCCTCAACATCCACTGGAGTGACTTTGTGACCAACACTGAAGTCCTCAAGAGGGCGGAGGTTACAAGCATCGAGGCACTGCTGTTGAAGACGCAGCTGCGCTGGGCAGGGCATATTTCTAGGATGGAAAACCACCGCCTTCCCAAGATTGCTCTGTATGGCGAACTTTCCACCGGCCATCGAAATAGAGGGGCACCAAAGAAGAGGTACAAGGACTCCTTGAAGAAATCCCTTGGCACCTGTCGCATCAACCATCACCAGTGGTCTGACCTAGCCTCAGATCGCAAAGCATGGAGGCACATCATCCACCAGGCTGTCTCTTCCTTTGAGAACGCACGCATAGCTGGTCTTGAGGTCAAAAGGAGATTGAGGAAGAATCGCACTGCTACAGCACCAACCCCAAATCAGACTTTTCCCTGCAGCCACTGTGGCCGGATCTGCCTGTCCCGCATTGGTCTTGTCAGCCACCAGCGAGCCTGCAGCAGACGTGGACTACTGCACCCTTCTTAAATCTTTGTTCGCTCTAGAAACATTCCTTTACCCCCTGGTTTTATGAACTAGAAATCCAGTTTCTGAGGTGTGGATAAACTTTGTACTACTATTCCAGGTGAGCCTTACTGTCTATTGCAATTTTCTGCCAGGTTAGAAACCATATGGCTTCTAAGGAGAAAATTATGATGTGTATATAAGAGAGACAGAGAAGAAGAAGAAGAAGAAGAAGAAGAAGAAGAAGAAGAAGAAGAAGAAGAAGAAGAAGAAGAAGAAGAAGAAGAAGATATTGGATTTATATCCCGCCCTCCACTCCGAAGAGTCTCAGAGCGGCTCACAATCTCCTTTACCTTCCTCCCCCACAACAGACACCCTGTGAGGTGGGTGGGGCTGGAGGGGGCTCTCACAGCAGCTGCCCTTTCAAGGACAACCTCTGCCAGGGCTATGGCTGACCCAAGGCCATGCTAGCAGGTGCAAGTGGAGGAGTGGGGAATCAAACCCGGTTCTCCCAGATAAGAGTCTGCACACTTACCCACTACACCAGTGAACTTGGAATTTCTAACTAGAGTTAGCTGACACTGCAGCCTGGTAGGGAGTTGCTCTGATTGTTCATTAGGAATTGATACAGTGTTTTAATGGTTCCACTGCTTAGCAGAAGTGTGGGGGCAGGCCAGTAGAGATATGGTGTCATAAAAAAATTATTCAGATCAGCACACTTTAAAAATAGATCATGGAAGCATATCGCTGATGTCAGTGAGTTATGATCAGAAGAGAACCATGTCCCATCTTCAGGTGAGTGCTTCAGGGATGTGTTATCTTACATGATCACATATGTCGTTCACCATAATTCCACATGTTGCTCATGCTAGAAGAACATGGGTTGGTTTGCAGAGAATGAGCTGAGTGTGGAACAAACCTGAGTCAGGAAGATGTAACTAAACTGCTTGGCATTTATATGGTTGCTGGACAAAGAAGGGAGTGAGAAATTTGGAGCTTGGAATTTGGGCTAAAAAATCCTCTCTCCATTGTAAGTCCATAGTTTGGCTCCATGAGAAAACCCAAGCAGCATATTGAGAGGGTTCTGTTTAATATCTTGGCTCCATAGATATATAAGAATTGTATATTGAAAGTTCAGCCATAAGGCAAAGGACTCTACTCTGATTTCTTGCCACTAAGTTGGAAAAGCGCTATAAGAACTTACAGTCAAATTCAGATAAAAGTGAGTTGGAGGGGAAAAACCATATATATACATATATGAAATTCAAAATAATCCTGAACATCTAGGATAAGCAATTCTTTCTTTTAAATTATCATGTGCCTATTTCATTTCTTAATGTACCTTTGAAACGGCATCTTATGGATTTACTGGATTAATCTGTTTATGTATACAAAAGTCATATTATAATTATCAAAAATGTGGATATATTATTTGCATATTTCATTTATTAATGTACCTTTGAAACCCCATCTTGTGGATTACTGGTTTAGATTAATCTGTTTATGTATACAAAGGTAATATTTTCTTAAACGATTCCAATGTTATTATTTATTAATACATTTATTGTGTTGATTGATTATGCCAGAATCCATATGCACATATGCACATTTGCTATACATTTGTTTTAGTTAACTTTTACTTTCTGTTCACTATAATGGACCGTTATTCAGTAGAAAAGATTGCACAGATGAAAGATAATAATTAAAAAAAAAAAAACAGAACACAATTTGAAGTATGTAAAAATGTGCTGATTTAACAGAAATCAACAGATGACTGTTTTCTAATAGTATAAAAATAATAGAACAGTGAAACCAAATAATGAAAAAACTGTTATTGACGTAAAGTCATTTCTAAAGAATTTATTATCTGTTCAGCATTTGCCATAGCCATGTACAACAACTGAACTGTTGGGTTTGCCTTCAGTGCTAAAAACTCAAGCGTAAAGCTAAACCAAGCTCAACTAACTTCCAACTCTCCCTCCCCACAACATTCTATTAGAGGTAGAAGACACAAGGAAATATGAAGAACAGATATAAAGATTGGGAAAAGTACTTAACTACGGAAGTGACTTTAGGAATGGTTGTTTTGTCTCTATAACTTTGGAAAGGGCCTTATTTCAGTTTTGAGGTCCTATGCAGGGGGGCAAATATCTGTAGGAGGACAGATAAATGCCTGTCTTGGAAATACTCAAAGGTAAATGGCAGAAGGCAGAGTATTTGTTGTTTTGTTTATAACTGTATCAATATTATCAGCACAGTGCAAAAATACATTCTTTTGTTGTTATTGTTGCCTTCAGAATTCCTGTTGAGTATATAAATCAGTTTAATGATTTGGAACCAGAGACATTTAAAAGAGTAAATCCATAAG
Organism: Heteronotia binoei; assembly: GCF_032191835.1. Taxonomy (NCBI): domain Eukaryota; kingdom Metazoa; phylum Chordata; class Lepidosauria; order Squamata; family Gekkonidae; genus Heteronotia; species Heteronotia binoei. Next base: position 77,893,238 of record NC_083223.1, read on the forward strand.
CTGTCTACAGATACAAATGTTCTCGAGGAAGAATCATATCCAGTTTGAATGAGGGTTGAGAGACTACTAGTAGTTCACCGTCCTAAATGACACCCTTGTGCTCCTAAACAGCAAGCATGTCAGACCAAACCTTTTCTCTAGCTGTCAGTTTAAAGGGAAGCAAGAGAAGCTATGAGCGCCCTGCACCACTTAAGGCAACTTACGGCGACCCCAGCCCCTCCTGCAGCCTTTCTTTCTTCCTTCTGCGTAAAGGGGGTGGGTATAATAAGGATTTCTAGTCTCTTTGGGGTTCTCTTTTATTTTCAGATAGACGGATAACTATGTATGTAGGGGACCACTGCTGATTTGCTACTGATTCCAAATACTCAGGCACCAGAGAATTTAACAGTTAACCACAGATTTTTATTTACACACAGTCTTCAGCTGGGGGGAAGGGATGTATTTACATAGGCTATTTTGTATCTTGGATGAATAACAGTTGCTAAACAGTTCAGGCTTTACAATACAGAGGTTCACTGAGGTAACTCAGGGTCCACAGTTCTTATATTCTTCACTCTCCAAACTCTAATTAGGTTTGGCCTCTTGGGCTTTATGTGTCTGGTCTCTTGAGTCGACTGGTGTGTCTGCTCCCAGCCCTCCTGACTCCTTCAGACCCACATCTCTTCCTCAGCAACCTTGTTAGTTCTTAAGAGTAGTGTAAATATTTCTGTGACCACTCAGGTCTTTCACTGTGACACTTGATTGTCACTCTCAGCCACCTGGCTGTCTCCACAGAGCTAACAGCTTCACTTCACTTCACCAGAAGTCTCTTCACAGCTCTCTGTATCAGCTCTCTCTTCAGCTCTCCTGCTGACCATATACTGCCCACTTCAACTGTCTCCCTCTGACAGTTGCTGACAGTTGACTCTCCAGCCATTATCTGTCACTCACTCATCCTGAGAGTTCCGAGCACTCCGGCCCCCACCCTCAGATCACATGACTCAGACTCCCTGAGTCCTTAGCTTCTCTATTAACCCTTCCAATTCCGTCACAGAAGCTTATATGACTGCAGAGAAATCATACAGAACAGTTCCTTGTTAAAATGATAGCCAACTGACATATTGGGTTTACATTCAGTTCATGCAATTTTTTAGTCTGTATTTTTTTTCAGGACTCTGTCAGGAGCTGAACAAATGAATGCCCACAGTTGTATTTTGAAGAGTGTCATGGTCAGGGGTCTCTTTGTAGCAGGAGCTTCTTGGCATATTAGGTCACACAACCCTGATGTAGCCAATCCTCCAAAAGCTTACTAAGAGAAACCCTGTAAGCTCATGTAGGATTGACTACATCAGGGTGTGTGGCCTAATATGCAAAGGAGCTCCTGCTATGAAATGCCTCTGGTTATGACTCTTCCTGGGCTGGACTTTGATCCAGGAATAGATTATGCATTTGAGGATGACTAGGATGAGCCAGATACAGTCTCAGGATAAGAGAAGGGAGCTCAGGGGATATCTCACACCCCCAGTCTCATCACAGATCCAGAGCTTCTAGTAGTAGGTCAGGTAGGGCCTTGATCTCTAATAGGAGCATGTTCCACCAAGCTGGAGCCAGGGCAGAAAAAGCAGTGAGGGTCTCAAGATTTTTTCCCCAAAGAAGTTTCACAGACTTAGCCAGCATGGCTCTTATTTTAGATTAAAATGAGTGAGTGCATTAATATGGATCTTTCTGCTTTGTCCATACAGTAAGACAACATATATTCAGCTAAGCCTTTGCTAAACCTATTTATTGAACTAGTTAGCAAACTGTTTCTGTACTTCTTTCTTTTGTTATCTTCCAAATGTACCATCAAATGCACCAAATGTGTCCTTTCCTTGTTCTTGTGCTTCTTCCATATGCTATTGCACTCCATGCTATGAGACGGCAGTGCTGTCTGTGTTACTGTTTGGAATATTTCCTTTCAATCCTTCCATAAACAATGTTAAATATGGGTGTATTGCCACAAAAAGGGGGATTCCTTTCTTCTGTCTGTCTGAAATTTGGCAGTATGGATGTCCTGGAGGAATTCTACTGTTCCTCTGAATTTTGTCCAGTTTGGATGGAAAATCTTGAAGGTACAAAGCCAAGGAAGGGGCTTTGTCTTCCATTGGAACAAATGGAAAATAATAATTAAATAGAATTAGAAAACAAAATAACAACAATGAAAGAAACAATAATGATATAAAACCATATAAAACAACCCAATATTAAAAAATCAATACACAACTGAAATAAACAAAACAACCCTCCAAGTGCAAATTTAATTTCCCCCTTCATTCAATTAGAATGAAAGTGTAAGAGACTTGAACCTCTGACCCATGGGATTCTCCCCACCAAATTTCAGGTAGATAGGGAAAAGTATCAGGTGTTAAAATTTCATACAAAAGTAGAGGAAGATATTTAGCAATCCACAGAAACAGATGGGAGCTTGAAATAATAAATAGGAAGATCCTAATGTACAAGTCTACCTTTTCACATCTCAAGTGGGAACAGGGTATCTGGTTTTAAGCAAAACTGAAGCTTTTGGCTGAGGAAACCTTAACATTACCTTTTTTCTGTGTCTTACCTCTGTCTGTTTCAGTGCTAGAAGACTTAAAGACAAGGACCACCCATCTAATTTTTAAAAAATAAATTAGAAATATTATAACATATTTCTTTAAATATTTATTCTGCTAGAAAAAACAAATTTAGCTATAACTAAGTGACTAGAGATCAGTTCAAACCACAGCAATTCATTAAAATGGGCTGTTAAAGTAGATTGAACTCATACTGTAAAAACAGTATATTAAATTAACATCTGTTCTATAGATTCCTGAATACGTCCTTGCCCACAAAAAATGTGTTTGATTACCAGGTTCCTTGTACTAGGGCCTATAAAACAGAGTTTTATATAATTACGTTTTATATGAAAACTGAGAAGGAGCTTTAAAAATAACACCTTAGAATATTTTTGCTAGACACCTTCTGCTTCCATCTGATAATGATCTCTCTTTTTCAGAACCTTGGAAAGTACGTGAAACAATTTTCTTGTTACAATTCTGCAAGATCAGACCTTATTCTTTATACTGTACTGTGTTGCCTCAGATTAATGATTCATCTGCTGGACAACTGTTCAGAGGAAAAGACTTAGCAGGCTGTATGTGGCCTGCAGTTCATATGCTGCTGATGTGATGTTAATCGTTTTTGAGTGGTGCTGTAAGAATGTAGTATCTGGTGTATTACACTAATTTTTGTGGCCCCAGCTCTGAAGGGATAAGGAGATAGCAAACAGCACACCACAGCAATTCAGAAGTCCACCAAAGAAGTGAAAACAGAAGAAAGCAGTTTCCCTCAAAAACAGTTCAACCATGCTTTGCAGCTTTGTATGAAAAGGTAAATAAAATCCATTAGCAGCCAGTACAAATATGAGTTTGTCTGAAATGACAAAATCCTTTGTCTAGGTACTAACATGGAATATAAAGACTGTTTGAAAGTGCTAAGGGTGCAATTACATGAAAGACTTGGCATGGCAGTATTCTGGCTCTGATGAAGCCAGTTCTCTTTGATCTGTGCCATGACATCCACACAGCCCCCACCCTGCTGCTGGGAGAGGCACAGGCCTCAAGCACACATGGGCCACACACACACACATGAGGAGCATTCAGAGTGCTCACATGCATGCGGTGTTGGTGCATCATGCACCCTGGCCATTCAGACAGCTGGAAATATGCCCTACATATGTTTTAGAGTTTTGCTACTAGGAAATTCCCAGCAGCTATTTAATCTGGTCCCAGCCCATCATAAAATGAGGTAGGTATGGGAAGGCCCCGGGGAACAGATGTGTTCATGTGATCATGCACATTAAATCCAAAATGGGCAGTGTGGCTAGGTTGGGCCAAATCTCTAGTTTGATCACACCCTAAGTAAATAAAACACGTTTTGTATCTTCTTCTGTAATATGATTAAAATCTCATATTCATTGGAACATGACGATCAAATTATCTTCCATATTAATCACATAAATTGTGTGAGACTCACATGCACTTGAGTCTCATGTGAAAAGGTCTCAATTTAGACTTTACTCGAATGCCCTTCTTCTTGCCCAGTGAATGTTACATTTTTTTGCAATCAGGGCTTTTTTTGTAGCAGGAACTCCTTTGCATATTAGGCCACACCCTCTGCTGTAGCCAATCCTCCAAGAGCTTACAGGGCTCTTCTTACAGGGCTTACTGTAAGCTCTTGGAGGATTGGCTACATCTGGGGGATGGGGGGGATGTAGCCTGACATGCAAAGGAGTTCCTGCTACAAAAAAAGCCCTGAGCACAATATGTTAAGATTAACTTGCTGCAAAGCTTTAATAAAAGTTGAAGAGAACCTCTGTTGTTCAGAATCATGATGGGACAAGAATTTCTTGGGACCTATCTAAGAATGTGATAGTGTTACCTTATAAGCAAATCTTAAGTACCCCATAGCACTTGTATAATAAATGAAAATAGATACAAACAGAATGACAGCAACTAATGAAATAACTTGCTTTTTTGCTGGCATTACTTAAGTGTACACAGATAATTTTGCTTGATCCACTTAAAAATTGGAATCTAACTGTAAAAAATGTACTCAGGCTGGGAGAACATGGCCATAAAACAATTAATAATACATAACAGTCTTTAAATCAGACTCATATGCACATTGATGTGTAACTAACTTTATAGCACATCTGTTACATGGCACTGTGACCTTATGAAAGAATATATTCTCAGATGTTGGTGGTTTTGTTAATTAGGAATTTTGTGAGAAGATAAATGATGCTTCCATCGGCTCCCCTTTGAAACAGATGACTTCTGGTGCTGATCCTCTTAAAATATATCCTCCTAATGTAGGGAATATTTTTTTAATCATGGGATGATTAAATGGATTGTTCACTGATAATAGTCTTTAAGCTAATAACCTATACTGTATTGGTGGTCATTGCTCAAATATTTTAGATTTTGTTCTTAATTACAGAAGTTTTCAGGGCCAGTCCATTTTAGTTTTGTTACTGGAATAATTATATAAAAGGAAACCTACTGAAGTCAGTAGGGTTTTTTTTCTTGTTAAGTCAAGGCTGTAAATTATTTTTTTCTATGCATAAAACCATTTTGGAATAAGCGCACATGTGCTGGGTGATTTCAGTGTTTCCATAAGGACTTAACAAAAACCCTGCTGGATCAGATCAGTGGTTCTGCTAGTCAAACATCCTGTTTTATACAGTGGCCAACTAGTTGCTATGGAAGGCCAATGAACATGCCACAGAGGCCAAGGTAGGCCTGATGTTGCCTCCCTGCATTGTTTTTCAGAGGTTTGCTGCTGCTGTAGATGGAGCCTCATAATGACTGGTAGCTATTGATGGATCTATCCTCCACAATTCTGCCTAGCCATTTCAAAGCCATTTACACTCATGGCCTCACTATTTCCCCGGCAGTGAACACCATAATTTAATGACTCATTGAGTGCAGAAATATTTTCATTCATCTGTTCTGAATCTATTGCCCATCAGTGTTTTAGTACTATGGGAAAGGAAGAAAAAGTTCTCTTTATTAGTTTTCTCCACCCCATACATAATTTTATAAACTATTATCATACTGTCCCCACCTCACCTCATAGCTGTCTTTTCTATAGCCTGAATACTGGGTCCTCACAGTATTAGAAATCGGATTCCTTTTCCAATGAAAGGCTACAGATAAAAACACTGTATCCCCAAGTAGCTGACAGTGGCTACAAGTGAAATACATTTCAAGGTAATGGAATGTTGATTTCCATCTAGCATAGAATCCCTAGGGCAGTGGTTCATGACTTTTAATCCACTAACCCTTGCAAAAGTTCACAATGTTATCTTTGAATGATTTTGTTTTCACTGACCATTCTAAATATGCACTATACTCTCCTATTGTTGATTTCCTTTCAGAGTTGCCAATTGATGAGGGAATAAACCCTAATCCAATATCAGTGTTAATGTCTGAAGAGCAAACTGCTCTTAAAGACATCAGGAGTAGGGGTTAGTTGATAAGTTAGCAATGCTGTTTGCAAAAGGTATCATGAGCTGAGTTCAAAGATTTAACACATTAATCTTTTGGTTTGGGTGGTGGTGGTGGGGGAGAAGTCTCACTTCTATTTTGCAAGAGAGGGAGAGCAGCTGACCACCACTTCCTCCTTCTTAGGGATGCCAACCTTCAGGTGGGACCTGGGGTTTTTCTAGAATTACATCTCATCTCCAGACTACAGAGATCAGTTGCCCTGGAGAAAATGGATGCTTTGGAGGGTGGACTCTATGGCATTGTACTGCACTGTGGTCCCTGTCTTCCCCAGTTCCATCTCCATATCTCCTGGAGTTTCTTAACCTCGATCAGGCAATCCTACCCCACATCCCCTTGCTAGTGGCCAGGGGGGAAACCTGGCAATTCTATTTGGGGTCTTCCTCTGCCTGCTTCTCCCTGTAGCTCTACCCCCACTAGGTTTGCTGGGCAGCAGTGGCATGTTGTCTGCCTGAGGTCACTGCAGGTTGCCTCACTGCCCAAGTCTGCCACCCCCACCTGGGCTCATTGTCTACCTTGCTTTCTCCTTTCACACCCCCACAAGGCAGGGAGGAAGAGCAGACAATTAGCAGAAACTACTTCATCAGTGACTCTTCCTCTATGAGCCCAGTGACTTGCCTATCACCACTCCATAAAAGACAGCAGGTAGCTCCCCACCCTCCCTGCTCATAGAGTGGTGGTGTCTGGGCTCCTTCTTCCCATTCAACTCAGGGATGGTGGCTTGGGACATGTCCCATTTTGTATGCATCTGGGTCCAGGTTTGCCACCTGCAGAAGTTCAATTTGTGATGTTTACCTCAGCTGCGGCAGCTTGGGTCTTTGCATTCTTTCCCCAACTACCTTTTCCCCTCTCTTTCTCTAGCTAAGTGAGGCAGGCTTGCACAGTGTTTAGGACTTGAGAGAGTCCCTGAAAGAAGGTACTGGTACTCGGATACCAGTGTGTACCATCACACACACACACAACCCCCCCCCCCCGCCCCTTGCTTCCATCTCTTCTGGAAGCTGGATGACAAAGTGCTCTCTCAATGGCAGGCAGCCTGAAGGAAGGCTCAACTAATAGTGAACCATGGGAAGTTCAGTGGGGCTGAACTGGTTTACATCATTTATTTTATTTTTATTTATGGGATTTCTATCCCACCCATTCTGCCAACGCAGGCTCAAGGCGGGTTACAACAGAAATACAATATATCAGTGCAAACAAGAATATAAAAATAAAAATTCCTCTATATAAAACAATGTACATAGCAATATAGAACAACAAGATGGCAATAATTTATTAGTCTGCTCAATGATATTTAAGATCTAATTCAGTTCAATTTGTATCATTCATGAGCAGGTAAAAGAGAGGTCTGAGCTAATAATGTCAGGAGGTACCGGTCTATTAAGTGCCTGTGTCCTTAGCTAGAAGCTAAAAGCCTGGCAAAAGAGCTCCATCTTAGAGGCCCTGCAGAACTGTAGCAAGTCTCTCAGGGCCCTGATCTCTATGGGGAACTCATTCCACTATGTTGGGGCCAGAGCCGAAAAGGCCCTGGCTCTTGTAGAGGCCAAACGGACCTCTTTTGGGCTGGGGGACTACCAGTCAACCTTGTTCAACCAGTCTTAAGGCCCTTTGTGGGACATATTGGGGGGAAAGTATTATTTAGAATATTTGGGGGACATTCAAGATTTTTGGTAGCCTTTCTCCCTACTTGCAATAAGTACTGGCAGCAAGGAGAAGCAAATTATTTCATAAAGCTCATTCCTCACAGAGACAGACACTGTAGAAAAACTGTAGACAAAGCAAATCTCAGTTATACAAGCACAGGCATTATATATGAATAGAATACACAGATAGGCATTCAGTCAATGAGGCTCTTGAAGAACAACTCCTCAGTATTTTTTTTTATTTATTCCTGATTGCTGGATGTGACTCTTTTGCTTGGGAGAGAAATCAAGGATCTGGGAATTTATTTTCAGTGAGGAATGAGCTTTATAAAATCTTGAACGCCCCCCAAATATTCTGAATAATACCATCCTCCCCAATTTATAGATTTTCACCTGGGAGACATTCGTTTGGGGGGGGGGGGCAGAATGCAGCTTCTACCTAATATGATGCAATAAATGCAGTACAAACTCACCCAGTCACCGCCGTTTGCTTACTTGGGGGAGGGCTGCAAAAAAGCCTTCCTTGCCTTGCCCTCCCCCCAGTAAGCAATATAAAACACAGAAATTTCACATCACTTAACAATGAACAAATTTATATTTAACTTCTCATGTCTAGCATTGATAGATATATAGTGTGAATGAACAGAAAGTTTTATTTCATGGCATCATGGTGCATTATACAGAAACAAGTTCCTAATTTGCTGCGGACTCTCTCCCAGCTCATCTTGTCTTCCTTTTGGCCTCAAAACCAACTTGTGATTCACTTTTGGGTTCTGCCACACATCTTGAGGGCTACTGATTTAGGGGTTGCTATTCCCCTGCAGAGGATAAGCTCATTGGTCCCATTCAGGATTCTTTTTGTCTTCAAGATTTGAGAGAAACTCACAAGGCTTATTTCACAGATTGAAGTGCTGCACTTTCACACGGTGTTCAGTTTTTGACATGAACGCTGTCATTTGGGGAAGATGATGCTTCCGCCAGAAGATCAACCCTAGCTGACAAGCAAGCAAGCAAGCAAACAAGAAACACTTATTCATACTGAATCATGATGTTTTGTTAATTGGGAAGTTTGCAAAGAATTTGGGATGGAGAGTTAACTGTCCCATTAGTGAAATCAAAGAACTTGGCAAGAACCAGTGAATTAACCTGTAAGCAAATAAAAAAGCTTATATCCTGAATAAAATCTTGTTGACCTTAAAGGTGCCACTGGAGCCATACTTTGTTCTACTGCTTCAAACCAACATGGTTACCCACTGGAATCTGCCTTCAATGTGGTTAGAGAAGAATCAAGCTGCAGATCTTCATTTAAAACTTTGCTCATTTGTGAATGCCCCCAAGGACGGCCAATGTAGGCATCCTCCCCCCCACAGTGGATGGGAAAAGTTGTGCAAACGTTGCAAAATTTGGGCCATATTTTATCTCAGGGTTGATTTTGTGGACTACTTTAAATTCTGCAAGACAGATTTGTCTTGAATCTTGAGAATATCCTCATGGTTTGCTGTTGTTCAGTCGCACAGTCGAGTCCACCTCTTTGCGACCCCATGAACAAAGTCATGCCAGGCCCTCCTGTCTTTCACCATTCTCTGAAGTCTGCTCAAATTTGTGTTTGTTACATCAGTAACGCTGTCCAGTCATCTCATCTTTTGCCATCCCCTTCTTCTCATGGTACCACTTCTATTAGTCAAACATGTTTGATTATTCCAGTATTTGGGGTGTCATCGTATGAGCACTGTCAGAGTACAAATACTAAGTAGTAATAGCTATATGATTCCTAAAGAATCACAAATATGTATCTATAGCTCTATTAAAGTCTTATTTATATAGAGCTCCCTTGGGTTGGATCCAACCCGCTTTTCCACTGGTGGAAAAGGACAGAACTTGACCTCCCAAAAAGGCTGCACTGAGAATCATGGGGTCTACATGGACAAAGGACATGTGGGATGGAGACTTAAATAAGACTTAATGAAAAAGCTGGTTGGATCCAACCCATTATTTCTCTACAGTTTTTTTCTAAAAAAACCATTAATGTTCTGTTATTTTTACTGACTCTGTTATGTTTATACAGTGCTTCAAATGTAGCATACATACATAAAATACATGTGTTAATTTAAATTTGCTATTGTTTTATTATATGTTATTCCATTATGTTGAAAAGCTTGGGGCATTAAAAGTCGACATAGAGAAGTATGTCTATTCTCATTGTTTGTTGTCAGTTTCAATCAATGTGTCCTTTGGGCATAAAAACCAATGGCAAAATTTGCATATCATTATGCTGCTGTCAGCACCATGCATGACATTATGTTCAAATTCCTCTCTACTCTATTCAATAAGCTCTTCAGCCTCTAAACACAAAAGAGGCAATCATGACCCCATTGAGGCGAGTGAAATAAGTCACTGTCTTCAGCAAAATCAGGATTGTATTCAGTCAATGGCTAGTGTTTGGGGAGCAGATAGACTCCATGTGTTTAAACAGATCTCTGCACATGGACTTGTATCCTGAGCCATACTTCCATTTGTGCCCCACTTCATACATGGCAGAAGCAGTCTTCTACTGTGCTTTATGGCTCTTTGAAAGATGCTAGCCTTAGCTAAGTGACAGTTCCTAGCTCTGGAGAAATTGCTCCACAGTAGAGAACTACACTTGCAACAACAACAACAACAAAAATTAGTGCATCACAGAATGCAAGCTGAAGCAAGGATTAGGATCCAAGCCGTGGATCCTGCCTGGCCAACTTTACCATGGAGAAATGAAAAGAATGAGGGGTGAGCAAACTTTTTTTTTTAAAGCCAGATTCAGAGTTGGTTATTTTTGTTATTTTAAATCAAGCTTCAGTTTTGGACTCTGAATTAAAGCTAAACATATTAAGAAATCAACAGGATCTGGGAGACCAAAATTTGTACACCTGCTCTGCCATGGAAGCTTGCTACGTGACCTTGAACCAGTCATACATGCTCTCAACCTAACCTCTTCACAGGATTGTTATTGATAAAATGAAGAATTTGTAAGCCATTTTGTGTCCCTATTGGGGAGAAAAGTGGGGTATAAATGAAGGAAATATAATTTAAAAAAATGGTTTCAATGGGAGACTTATATAGGGGTGCTAGTTCCCCCACCTGCTCCTGTCAAAATGACTTCCTGTCAGCCATCATTTTGATGGGTTCAGGAGGTTCGAGGGTGTATAGAAGGGATCCTGTGCAAGCTAGAAACATTAGACTCACAGAGGATCTCTGGCTGACTCTCCTCTTCTGGGTCATTTCCTCAGAATTAACTTTCCTGGGGGCACCATCTTTGTGGGGGGCATAATTAGGCCCTGTAAATCCAATCCTCACCAAACTTGGAGGCAGATAGAAGAGAGTCAGCTGGAGATTCCCTGAGGATCTGATGTCTCTGTCTTGGTGGGGGGGGGGGCATTCTACCACCTCATGAACCTCACACACTGAACCTGTTCATTAGGCAGTCAAAAATTTATGACACTCTGAGGTTCACAAATGGGTCATATCACAAACTGCAAACCAAACCACATATTCCCAGTTCAAGCCCATCCCTCCTGGTTAGTGAGACCATTAAGGATATCCAGGGTCACTATGCAGAGGCAGGCAATGGCAAACCTCTTTTGAATGTATCTTGCCTTGAAAACTCTATGGAGTCAGCATAGTTTGGTTGTGATTTAACAACTCTTTCTACCACTAGCAACAAGTCAAAAGACCACATCTATTTTACAGATATCTGGATTGCTGCTATAAATTTCTGACTGTAGTTGCATATATTTGTCTGGGGACACATCTAGCAACATATTTCAAAAACTAGACTGCGATATATGGAAACAACATTGAAATTTATATTTAGTATGTTTGCAGTGATTGTCATCTGGAAAAATAAATTGCCTTTGATACACTCATTTTTCATTTTAAACCTTCAATTTTAATCAATTTCCACCAGTTTCCCTATTATGTTTCCCATTATATTTCTTCTGTGTCAAGAAACACAAGGTTCTATATGTATCTCTATCATCTGAATAATAGTAGAATTCTGTTTAAAATGTTTAGTCCTTAAGAACCTGGAAAGTAAATTATGTATAATACATAACCATAAGACTTATAATAGTGCATAGTTTTGTTGGCAAAAAAATAACTCCTTCACTGTGTATCATATCCTTTATTCAGAGTTCTTTGACATTTTAAAAGAAAGTGTATCAAAAAGCTGTTTGTCTCTCAGAAGTGAGCATGGATATTGAGGTTTTTTGAATCATCATCATCCTGTGCTTTCCCAGATTTTTTTAAAGCAAAAAAAGTGTCTTGTTTTTCACAGGCATCATATAAAATCTCAATAGATCTGAACTCTGACTTTCTTCGGGTTTAAGCAGTAGGATGGGATCCTAGAGTGCTGCTGGATAGAATATATATGTAGTCATATAATAACTAATTAACATTCAGCCTGAACAATATCTGTTCTATCAAGAACCCCTTCATGACCTGAACCTACATAACTGAGGACTGTCTTCTTCTATGTTTATCTGCACCAACTGTATTCAGGCAGCCAACTGCTGGCTATCCCATGATGAAGGGTAGCCCACCTGGCACTGACCAGGTCCTGGGTCTTTTTCATCATGGCTCTGACTCTGCGGAAAGGGCTTCCCAAAGAGATGGAAGGTGGCATCTTGGAAATCTTTCAGAGACTCTACGAAGTTTGCTTGTTGGCCAAGGGGGAGTTTAAATGGCAAGCATCTTTTAAGGGGGGAGGGAAGGGAAGATTTTATTATTGGTTTTAACTGAAAATAGTTTTAAACTATTACTGTAAGCCACCTTGTACCACAAATAAAGGTGGGGTATAAGTATAATAAATAAGGTTTAACATGTGTGCAACAACAGAAAAAGGAGTAATGAATATTCAAACTTATCTTGTTCACCTATTCTGTGCTGAGTCAAACAGTGCTGAGTGTAGTGGTTAAGAGCAGTGGACTCTAATGTGGAGAACTGTGTTTGATTCTCCACTGCTCTACATGAAGCCTATTGAATGACCTTGGGCCAGTCACAGTTCTCTTAGAACTTTCTCTGCCCCATCTAACTTACAAGGTATCTGTTGTGAGAAGAAGAAGGGAAAGGGAATTTTAAACAACTTTTTTTTGGGGGGGGGGGCTCACAACAGCCTCTTTATTGTCTGCACAGGGTGGTAGCAGGGAAGGAAGGAGGAAGAGTGCCCCTCCTCAGCCAGGGACACCCTCCTTCATCCTCCTCTCTCTGCCAGGTGGGCCTCTGCCAGTCTCTCCACTCCCAGTGCATGGGGGCCCAGTGCTCAGTCCAGCTTGACAAAGCCAATGTCCTTAGTGTACTGATGGAATCACTGGCAGCACATGTTGAGGCCAAACTTGTGGATCAGGCTGTGGCAGTTGGAGCAGCCCCGGCAGGAGTGGGACCCCTGCCCGAACTTCTGGAAGTGAATTAAATCTTGAGTAGAACACAGTTTGAGTCAAGGGTGCACATGAAAGCTTATAGCCAGAATTATACTTGGTAGGTCTTAAAAGTGTCACTGGAGTCAAACTTTTTTAAACATAGCACCCCCCCCCCCCCCCGGTTTGGTCAAGTATCCTGGGTGAATGATTGGGAAGGAAGAGAGTCCACAAATGAATACAACACTGTAAGGTGGTGGTGGTGAGGAAGTCCGTTCAGCTCCCCTCATCTATGTATTTGTTTAAAAATAGAACATCTGATTTTCCTTGCATTTGATGACCCTGGTGGATCCACACACCAGTATTGTGCTGGTTCCTTTTACTTGTTCTGCAAGAGATAATTACAATTGTTTGTAAGTAGGAACTTCTCCTATCTGCCTGAATTCTGGCAGGAAGAATCAGGTGGATAGGAGTAGCAATTACTGAGCGTTTCATTTCAACTGAATGAGGAGAAAGAAACCTGTTGTGTCCAGAAATTGTTCCCATTAAAAGTGATGGAACCAATACTAAGTATAACGAGACTAAGGAAACATGGATCCAACAGTGTGCAAGTGGAAACTTAAATGGACTTAGTTTTGCTTGTGCAAGGTCTTGTTGAGTACCTTGTGATTTCTTCCCAATATATTCTAGTGCCCAGAAACTGGTTCCACAAAATGTTGTTTAAGTGGAAACATGTAAGGATATGTTATTTTAGTTTCCTTAAGCAAGAGGCCTCTATTTTTCTATGAGTTCTCACCCTGGTGGTTACACAACTGTCAGTAGGAAAACACAGACTCCAAAGTGTTACTGGTAAAAATTAAATGGTTTATTGGGAGATGTTACTGAATAATGCACTACAAAAACAAATTACAAACTGCATCAGATGCATGATACATGAAAAAGGTACGGTTACAAAATCATCAGTAAGATGCAGATGATTACAAGAAATAATATAAGCAGATACATAGGTAGTACTGAAGCACAAGTAAATAAAATATTCTAAACCAGTGTTACATGGGTAGAGGACACACTGAATATAGGAGAGATAAACCATAAAACTTGTTTGAAAAAATGGTTGCAAATATGAGAGCATATTCAATGTGTATTAACAACCTAAATGGTAAATCATTAATTGCGACCCTACCACCCTTCTGTCCTTAGTTTCTTAGCAAGCAATCTGATGCAGTTTCACAGCTGCCTTTTCAAGAGTCTCATAAGATTGAAGAGACAGGACTCTCACAGGCTTATAAGCCTCTCAACCCTCAGACTCCTGAGAACTAGGAAGAAGAGAGGGCAATGTGAGGATAGGCCTTTGGAGGTCTCAAGATATCCTCAAAGCATGAAGACCTTAAACAGAAAGGCTATTTCTGGCCTGAAATGAAAAGCTGCTCAAAAAGTAAAGCTGTTACCAAACCTGTCCTCCTCTTAGAGTTTTCTACCTTTCCATTGGACAGGGGTGGTACCATGGTGACACATCACTCTGAAGAGGTGGAGACAAAGGTGTGACTTAATTTTCCCCTCGGTCATTGTTTTGGCACCCAGGGGACTACAAACCCCAGACCTATCACTTCTTCCCAGTATCACAAAACAACATGTTGGTCCATCTTCTTATCAGTCATGTGACTGGCCTTCTTTTCATCAGAGCTGCAGGTGTTTGTCAGGTGTGTGTTTGTCAGTCTTCATGTTTGTACCTGGGGCTTTCCAATGTTTCAGGCTGGGGTTCAAGGAAAAGTACTCTTGAATAATATGACTGCGCATGCCAGTGTGTGTAGTCCCCCCCCCCCCCCACAACCATCCTATGCAATCTGATTCTCATGGCATCTCAGCAGCTGCTTATCTTTGCTTAGCTGGCAAAGTTAGTATCTCAGTCAACACATCAGTTTTTGGGCTCCTTCAACTGAATTCTTAGATTCTCCCAATCACAGTGCAACAATCCGTGGTTTTCCTTGCATCATATTATCGTATAGGGTCAAACATAATTGAAGTTCTCTGGTCAGAGGGATCTTCTGTTGAAAAAATCCACTTGAACAAGCTTGGACAAGTTTTAGGCAAGTTTGGGCAAGTTGCCCTCTTTAACAAAAGCTTTCTATTAATACTAAAAAGTGTTTTCTCAATGTTTACAGCTAGTTGTGGTTAGATGTTTCTCATGGAAGGCACAACAATCATTCATTGCAGTCTCAGCAAAAGTCACAGTTTCTGATGGCAAACTACATAGAGTCAGGTTCTAAAATCCATTTTGTTCGAAGATGGAGGCTGAAACTAGGACAATTCAGGGCCCAAATAGTACCAGATCAACAGGATACAATCAGTTTGATTTGGGGCAAGTGACTACAGCTATCTTTTTTTTGCATTTTTGCTTGTGCAGGAGTACAAGTACATATGGTAATTTTGCAATGAATCCAACCTAATGACAGGTAATTGGAATCAGAATTCAAACAATACTTCCCACACTTTTTGTTGAATATACTGTGGCAACCCAAAAGAAAAAAATGCAATCTTAAACTGAGTTACACTTCTCTAAATCCATTGGCCAACCACTCTCCATAATTTGGGTCTACACAGATGGCCCTCTATCCCTATTCTAGCACTGATACTTGGGAAAGCAACAAAAGAGCAAGATGGTCCCCGCTACAATGCACACCATGCATTTTGCATCATCACTTGTATTCTGTGTTCCTGTTCTTTTAGTCCTGCTTATGTTAAGTGAGAAGTGGGGGGAGGAAATACATTGATCTTGAACATGGGCTGGAGAACATGGTCAGAGGTCCCACTGTTTAAGAAGCAAAAGTGTACTCAGACTGATTCCCCACTAACCTTGTCTTGGTCTTATGCTCCTCTTCTCCATGGGGCTTCTTTTCAATTTTGCACAAGCTGCAACTCACTTCTCCTCTTTCATGTGGCAAGCAAGATCTTCTAAAAACCTGTTTCTGCTTGCCGCATGAAAGAGGCAGAGTGAGCTGCAGCCCCGGAGCAGCTTGTGCAAAATTGGAAAAGAGGAGCATAAGACCGGGACAAGACTAGTCGGGAATCGGTCATTGTGATTGACTGGAAAGTTATACTAATAGTTGTAAATATTAAAAATCTCAGTGGGCGTTTTCGCACTGACCTTCTAGTGGCGCGACCACCCTCTTCACACCGGAGGATCTGCCCGGATTTCGCACAAGAAGCGCCGGCACACCCAAAAGAGCCGGCGACTTCTGTTGCGAAACCCGCTCAAACGTTTTCCTGCTTCTTGGCGGTTTCCATTTGAGCGGGTTTCGCGACGGAAGTTGCCGGCTCTTTTGGGTGCGCCGGCGCTTCTTGTGCGAAATCCGGGCAGATCCTCCGGTGTGAAGAGGGTGGTCGCGCCACTAGAAGGTCAGTGCGAAAACGCCCAGTGTGTGCACTCAAAACTGTATATTGTTCAGGGCCCACTAGAACCTGGACCTAGTCCTACATTTAAATTGCTGCTAATCCTTATATTGCTAGCTGGCTGCAGTTTCACAGTAGAGAGTGTCCCTCCCAGTAAAGAGTGTAACTGGATGTGAATCCAGTTGTACCCTTCTCACTGCCCCTCACGAGCCAGGGAGCCCTGCAGGAACTGCAAGGTCTTTGTCACAGTCTTTCAAACAAAATCTAGACATTTAATTTCAAATGAAAATCCACCTATTTGAACTGGCTAATGCGTTTATTTTCCACCCTTTTAAAGCTGTTGCTGATTTCTTGAAATGATTTTATTGATTTATAGCTTCTCCTTTTGGCACTAAGAAAAACATTGATCTAATCATCTTGGCAGGGGCCAAATCATTCATTCTTTTCCTGCTGCCTATCAATTTCTTTCACCATGGAGAATAGAACTAGCCAAGCAACTCCTTGTGTCTGGACCAGACTTTTTCCCCTTCCTTGTTTGTTTATTTCTGGAGTCTTTTCTCAGCAGATGCACGCACTCAGGCAAATTCACACACTCACACCCTAGTGCAGATCACAAAAAAATCTCAAAATTATCCTGTTGCTAAAACCAATGCACATTTGGACCTCAGCACATAGTGGGATGGAAGACTGTATTTCCCATCCTGTTTACTAGGTAGAGAAATGACACATCCATTCCTCTTGAGGGTACCCAAAACTCATGAAAAAAACTGAGATACAATCACAGCTTTTTCTTTTATCTCTTTTCAACTATATATTTAATTTTCTGATAAGCCATAAACTTTGCTGTTCTTGAAAGCTTAGACTGAAACTTTAAAAAAAAAGTCTATGAGGGTTTTTTTTTCAGTCGTTCCATATGATTAATTAACTTCTAACAAAAAGTTTAGGTATCTTATTACTTAAGATACTTACTGTCATCCACCTATGATAGGCAGAAGAAGAGGGGTGGGAAATGGAAGTCAAAGGCATTGACAGGGGTTAAAATAAAGCAAAGCAGCTGCAAAGAACACTTTTTCAGGCTCATCTTCGAAAATCTGTCTCTGACAGCTATTCCTGATATGTACCTGCCTCTTAATATTTTTAAAATATTGACTTTTCAACAAGCATTTATCAAGCAGAGTTTTTGTTTGAAAATTTGAAAGTATGTGTAGCGTTACTTCATGTTTGAGGGGGAGGGGGAACAGGACTGTACCCACTAGTCCTATCTTCTGTCCACTTGCACTTAGGAACCCAGCTGATACATGGAGGACCACCAATTCTACAGACAGAACTTTATAGACAATCCTATCTTAAATAATTTATGGGCTTGTCAGTAGGCTTAAAGTCAGGTTACCTTTATATATTTGTTTAAACTTATATCCCACCCTTCCTGCAATCAGGCTCAGAGTGGGTTACATCAAAAGATTTAAAATAAGATTAAAATCACAGTTAAAACACGATTAAGATTACAATATAAACAGCTAAAATACCAACTTGAGACTCTGCCTCAAACAGTCACGAATCATCAGGTCTAGAGGTCCCAAATTGCTGGTGGGGTGGGGGGGGGAGGCCTGATAGATGGCAACACCTGCCACTAGGGTTGCCAAGTCCAATTCAAGAAATCTCTGGGGACCTTGGGGTGGAGCCAGGAGACTTTGGGGGTGGAGCCAGGAGACACTGGGGTGGAGCCAGGAGACACTGGGGTGGAGCCAGGAGACACTGGGGTGGAGCCAGGAGCAAGGGTGTAACAAGCATCACCGAACCCCAACGGGAGTTTTAGCCATCGCATTTCAAGGGACAGCACACCTTTTTAAATGTCTTCCTTCCCTCCACCCTCCCCTTCTCTGATTTCACCTCAGAGGCGGAGCGGAGCAGGCGACGCTGCTGCGCTGCCGCCGCCTCTTCTCCGCTTCACCGTAACTGCTCCTCCGAGATGGGCTCAGGCTGAGCCCTAGTGACAAGCCCATAAATTATTTCAGATAGGATTGTCTATAAAGTTCTGTCTGTAGAATTGGTGGTCCTCCATGCATCAGCTGGGTTCCTAAGTGCAAGTGGACAGAAGATAGGACTAGTGGGTGCAGTCCTGTTCCCCCTCCCCCTCAAACATGAAGTAACGCTACACATACTTTCAAATAAAAACTCTGCTTGATAAATGCTTGTTGAAAAGTCAATATTTTAAAAATATTAAGAGGCAGGTACATATCAGGAATTCGCGGCTCGCCACGCTCCTGGCCTGCCTCCACCCTCCCCTTCTCTGATTTTACCTCAGAGGCAGAGCGGAGCGGGCGATGCCGCTGCGCTGCTGCTGCCTCTTCTCCGGTTCATCTTAGCTGCTCCTCCGAGATGGGGCGGCTCGCCACGCTCCTTGGCGCCGTTTCCCTCCTCCCCCCGCTTCCGTTTTTTTGGAGAGCGGGGAAAGAGGCTGTAAATCCTGGGGTCCCCTGCCAGGGCAGGAGGGTTGGGAAGCCTACCTGCCGCTTCAGTTGAAGGCCTGGTGGAAGAGCTCTGTTTTGCAGGCCATGCAGAAAAAAAGAGAGATCCCACAGGGCCCTGATATCCAAAGGAAGCTCATTCCACCAGGCCAGGGCCAAAAAAGCCCTGGCCCTAGTCAAGGCAAGCCAGACATCTCTGGGTCTGGGAACCATCAGGAGGTGTTGGCTTGCTGATTTTAAGGACCTACAGTGTTCATATAGGGAGAGGTGGTCCCAAAGGTATGCTGGCCCCTGGCCATATAAGGCTTTAGACTGACTGAGGCATTTTCCGGACTGCAGATGCCTTTTGGGGTTTTGTGGGTGTCATGGTGGTTCTGACTATCACACTATCAGTGCAACCAATTCACACTCCCCCCTCTATTTTCCCCCATCACAGTTCTGTCTGTTTACCTTCACATTGAGGATTGATTTTCCAGTGCTTGTTTGTTTGTTTTTTTGTTGCAAATATGCTGAAGCGTTGCATCATTTCAGCAGGCTCAAGAGGGCTGAGAATCTCCATTAAAGTAGATTCCCCACCAATCATACACCATCATGCTTCCAGGATGAACCTGCCCTGGAACACATGAGCAGGGCGTGATTCTCTTACATGAGAATAACCCCATTGGCTTCAGCACATTTACTCTGCTGTAAAATGAGGGGTAGGGACAGGATCCAAGGCTTATAAAGTAGTCAGAATATTGCTTTCCCCCTCCCCCCTTCTGCTGAGGCTTATGGTTAAAATGTATCTTCTTCAGTCTCTCTGCATTGTTCCGGTAAACATCTCAAGAACAAGTTTCTAAGGAACTAGAGCTGCAGAATCCCCCCCCCCCCCCAGTCAATTCTGATTGACTCAGAATTAGCAAGCGTGCCTTTTCATCATTATAGTCAAATTCCCGCAGTTAGGTTGCCTGGGCAAACTTAGTAGAGATCAAAGCAGCACCCTTCCAGCTGGCTGGTGATTTCTCTTTTATTTTCCTTTTGGGGGGTGGGGTGGGGTAGGAAGGGAGATCCTGTGATGATCTCAAGAGAGTTTGATTTAAGGCAGCTTTCTGGTTGGGTTTTGGGCAGCAATCCATGAGGGAGAATAAAATGCTCCAATTCTGAGCAAGAGGCTATCTTGTGAATTCATTCCACAACGAAAAAAAAGAATGTGTGGGGGAAAGTAATTGAGGAAAAACGCGGGGGGTGGGGGATGAGGAAAGACTGGGACATCACAGGGATATTAATGAAGTTGTCTGGACACAAGGGGAAAAAATCCAGTAATATCTTTGAATAAAATAGCACATTAAGGTAATTTGGAAAACTCCAGAAATTTCCACCCTTGAAGGAAGATTGGGGCCTATTATGCACTGGTCTTTCCCCTCACTGTCAAACCAGTTCTGTATTAACCTTTGTCCTGCTCTCATTCTTGGCCCTCTAGTTTGGGCGGGACAGGGAGCAAGCAGGGAACACGAAATCCCACTCCAGAGATGCCAATGCAGAATCTGGGAAAAAGAGCCACCGTGAGGAGCCCCACACAGAATGGAGGCAAATTGGAAGTGCAGAATCTGTCTCACTGTGCATCACTATTGTTGTTGTTTTTCATTCTGCATTTCCCCCTGCTGTCACCACACATGTCCATTGGATTTTCTTTTTCATTCTATACTGTTCCCCCACCTCTTCAGTGCTAAGTTCTCTTTTTGCTCACAGTTTCTCCAGGATTTTTCAGAGTTGTCTTGTAGCTGTCTTTCCCCTTGTTTTGCTTCAAAATCAAAGGTGAAATTTAAAAACAGACATATTTTCTCTCCTTTTTCTTGCCCCCTGTAGGTCACTCCCTGCCCACATTGGGATTGTTCCACCACCTTGCACTTTCTGCTGGATGTGTTACATTTTATTTTTTAAAAAACCTGCATTAGTCTAACATTATGAGTTTAATGCTAAACTCAGATAGCTGGGGTGGGGGAGGAAGAAACAGGGAATTTAGGCAGGTGCAGCGATGGCACATTCTCCCTTTCCCCTGAAGCCATCATTCCGCTTTTCTTGGAGCAAGTCTTATGCATGGGAGAGGTTTGCATGATGGATCTCGCCTCACACACTGTACCTGGCTGCACCTTGGAGGCCACTCCACCACCCACATCGAGGTGACTGCTATCAAAGCACAAAATGAGCAGCCAGCCAACCCTTGAGCTCACATTCCTCTGTGCAGGGCCAGCCCTAGACTATCTGCTGCCCTAGGCAAGGCTACCTTTGCTGCCCCCCCCCCCCCTCAAGCATGGATAACCAATTTTTGAAAACAGATGAATTGTCACCATGGATTGAAGTCTGCAAAATATGCCTCCTGGGTCTGAATTGTGCCTCTGTGTTTTTGGGGATTAAGTACTAAGTGCTGAACTCCTCATGGACAGGACCTGTGGCAAACTGGGGGGCACCAAATTTGCAGCATAGCATCCAATACCTCTCTTCAAAACACCTTCCATTTTTCAAAAAGATTGGACTAGGGGGGCCAATTCTATGAGCCTCACAAGGAGGTGCCCCTATCCTTCATTATTTCCAATTGAGGGAAGGCATGCAATTCCTTTAAACGTGATAGCCAGCGCTCCCTTTGGAGTACAGTTATGCTTGCTTCTGGCTCCACCCTCAATGTCTCCTGGCTCTACCCCAAAGTCTCCTGGCTCCATCCCCAAAGTCCCCAGATATTTCTTGAATTGGACTTGACAACCCTAGATAGTTCAGGCATGTTGCATGGGAACAAGACCCAGGGCCAAACAGGACTGGGGGGGGGGGTGGAATTGAGGCAGAACAAATGTGGGGGGGAAGCCTCGAGAGCAGAGCAGGTGACCAGGAGGCATCAGTGTGCAATTGAGCTCCAGGAAGCTGGTTTAAAGTCACATGGGAGGTATTCAATTTGGTATCCCCCAGGCCTGTGTCCTAGACAAATACTTAATTTGCCTAGTGGCAGGGCTAGCCATTTGCCTAGTGGCCCATGCCTGAAGAAACTCAGTGGCAGTGAGCCAAAGGGGGTGGGGGAGCTGGAAGAGAGAAGAGGAGAGAAAGGGGAGGTGAGGTGATGGTGTTCCCCCTTCCTTGCACATGCACTCACCAAGTTGGTGATGTTTTCCCTGTGTTGGCTTTTCCTCCTCAGCTCACCATGTCCTTCTTTCTCTGCCTGCCCTCCTGCCCGTCACTCTGAGCTGGGTGCACCCAGGCAGCTATTCTCTCCTCTTCATTGATGTACAACTTCAGTTCTGACTGAGGAGGGAATCATCAATGCAGAATGAAATTGACAAGCTCTGTAAGGGGTGAGGGAGGGAGTGGGGAAGGAAATACTGGCATCAGGTCGATTGTCACATTTTTCACATTGGCCAATAACAAAACAGACAAAACATTAGAGCATGGCAATAAGAAAAGGGAGCTTCACAGCTGCTCTAGTTGGTTTCATTCATGGAACTCTAACAAGGAGTTTTTAAATGGGAGGCACTCATTGGACACTACAGCACAGCTGTAGTAAGGCAATTGCATAATCTCTGCCCTTGTGCTCTCTGGCCCTGCACTCCCTACCTAAGCTAGAGCGCTGGTTCATGACAATGGCACCTATGTGCAGAAGAAGTGTACATTCCTTCCCAGTACTTGGCAATGTTTGGAAAGCAGTGTCCCTGATTGTATGCATGGATACTTCCCCCATGCATTGTCACTGTACAGATGGCCTGGCAATTGCAAGGAAGACAGGGAAAGGCCAGTGGGCATGTGCCCCTTCTCCTTCCCCCTGTGTTTAGTCAATCCATTGAGGGGTCCAGCAATTGACAATATTAGTTAAATAGAGCCTCAGTAATCAGAACCACTGTGGCTTAATAGTAATAAGTAGGGCTGTCAATTCAGTATAGGGTTTAACAAATATTTACCGAAAACTGCCTTTTCGGTAAAATTCGGAATTTGGGAATTCCGGTTAGGCATCTGAGCCTATTTCTGGAATTCCGAATAGTTGAATTCTGGATAATATCAGTGGTATTCAGAAATTTTCAGTATTAAGTCCTGTTGTCCATAGAAAGCAATGGGGCAAAGCAAAAGGCAGTCTGTGATTGCCTTTCCTGCCGTTCCATTGGCTTTTCCCACTTCTGGCTGGGGTGAGGGGTTGGGGTGAGGGCGAAGGAGAAGGAGAAGGAGAAGGAGAAGGAGAAGGAGGCCCCTGATCTGGTTATGTGGGGTCTGATTTCTACCTCTGTTTTCCCTTGGCCAGGCTGTGGTGGCTTACTGACCTGTCGAATTGCTGGTGTTTTACTGTTTTTCCTGGTTGTGTTGGGGTGTATGTATGTGGTTTGGACTGCTTTTGGTTTCTGGGTGCTTGGTCTTTGCTTGGCTGTTCCTCTCTGGAGCCTGAGACATGTTTGGCCAGGCCTGGTGGTGACCTGACTTGTTGAACTGCTGGTTGTGTTTTACTATTTTTCTGGTCGTTTTGGGGATGTGTGTGCCTTTGTAAAGCCTTTTGGGGTGCCCACAGTAAGGTCCAGCCTTTTTGGGCCTTGGGAGAGAATCGCCTGCAGTTGCCCTGCCATTTTTGGGGCTCTCTCCTTCAGGTGGCTTCCATTATGCCCTGTGTTGTGCCATTGACTTCAATGGCCCATACTGTATAATGGTGGGATGGGGAACCCTCTTCAGGAGCCCCTAGAATGGGACCCCCTGGTCCAAACATTTTGGGACATGGGGATTCCTTGGGGTGAGTCCCCTGAAGCTCTGCTGCAGTTTTGGGGGCTCTCCCCCAAACCCCCTCCCCTCCAGGCGGCTTCCATTATGCCCTATGTTGTGCCATTGACTTCAATTACCCATACGGTATAATGGTGGGATGGGGCACCCTCTTCAGGAGCCCCTAGAATGGGACCCCCTGGTCCAATCATTTTGGGACTTGGAGTTCCTTGGGGGAGAGTCTCCTGAAGCTCCGCTGCAATTTTGGTTGCTCTCCCCCAACCCCCTCCCCTGCAGGCAGCTTCCAATATACCCTATGTTGCCATTGACTATAATGGAGCTGAATATATCTGAATATATCCGGATATCTCAGTATATTAGGATATATCTGGATACTACTATTTGGAAATATCCAGAATATCGAAAAATTTATTACCGAATATTTCCGGATATTACCAATTTTTTTTTATTGACAGCCCTAGTAATAAGCATCAGGCTAAGATTAGAAAGACAAAATCAAAATCACAGCCAATCTTTGCTGTGAAGCTGGATGGGTGACCATGGGTTACACACTTTCTTTTAGCCTCACTTACCTCACAGAGTTTTGACTAGAATAAAATGGGAGAAGGAAAAACAATGTACACCGTTTATATGTACTATATAGTATACCACTGAATCTTAATTGTCAGACATAGAGAAACAATGTGAGAGAACCTTCGTGCCCTTCTTGTGTACTTTCTGGGGCATCCATTCAGTCCTTGGGAAAAACAAAATGTTAAATTAAACAGACTTTGGTCTGATGCAGCATGGTTCTTCTTACACCCTGGATATGTCACTATCTCATTGTTGCTTATTCCTATAACACAGGGGTGGCCAATGGTAGCTCTCCAGATGTTTTTTGCCTACAACTCCCATCAGCCCCAACCATTGGCCATGCTGGCTGGGGCTGATGGGAGTTGTAGGCAAAAAAAATCTGGAGAGCTACCATTGACCATCCTTGCGGGAGAGCAAGAAGCAGTGTAGCAAAGCGGTGATGTGGCTGTTGTGCATATACAGCCATGCCTAGAATGTCTTTATTATTTTGGCTTTAAGCATGTGCCACTACAAGCCATGCTAACCACCACACAGAGTTATCACAGCACAATCCTTGAACACCAGCCATCTTTTCTCAAAATGTATCTTCTAGAAAATGAGTCAAATAAGAGAATTCCCATTTTGGGGGAGAGGACTTTCTAACCTCCCCCCTCCTTCTCTTTCCCCTCCTTTTCCTTCTGTACAAAGCAGTCCTTGGAGTGGATTGGTCCTGCAAATATTTGGAGACATTTCCTGACCCCTGCTTTACTCTAAGAACTAAAGGCTTCCCTTCTCTGCCTCAGAAAGGCAGCTCCCCCAAAATGAAGAAGAATAAGTACCGGTATTTCAAAATGATCTTTTTATACTCCTGATCACTACAGCTTAGTATGCACATTCCTCTTGTCGTCATCAAAGGAAATCATTTCTGAGCACTCTCTAAACGTTCCAATGAATGTTAAGTATAAGGTAAAGAAAATGTAATAGGAAAAATAAAATGAGCTGTTCAGTTTACAATTTTTTTGTTGAATCTGATTATTGGCCCCTTTGGAAAGACTTAAAAAGGAGCTTTGATTGCAGTTACAAGCTACATATTTTGTTAATTATGGAAGAATATTTTTTGGATGAGGGGTAATCAGAAATTTCATGGTACAGTCTCATGGAAACAATGGGGATTCTGGTCACTGTCAACGAGAAGCCTGGAGTATCTTTGTCCCAAGTTTACCAACCACAATTTACAACCATTGAATTCAGTGGAATTAAGAACACTA
This sequence comes from Heteronotia binoei, assembly GCF_032191835.1. NCBI lineage: Eukaryota > Metazoa > Chordata > Lepidosauria > Squamata > Gekkonidae > Heteronotia > Heteronotia binoei. Next base: position 77,918,727 of record NC_083223.1, read on the forward strand.
AACTTTGTGTGGGATTGTGCCTCCAGTTCCCTGAGAACTGCTTGCATTTTAGAAGCTGTGCCTAATCATAGCAGCAAGAGATGTGACTGAGGACTGCCACGAGGAGAGCAAATGTAATTTCAGCCCACACGATGCCCATGTTCTGTGTCAGTGCACAGCTAGAAGGTAATAGCCAATCAACACAAGTAAAAAAAAGAAGACAAATAATAGGTTCAAAATAGAGTTTATGAAGCAACAGGAAAATCAATACATTTTGATTTTTTAAAAAGTTCCTTACCAGGGGAAAGTACGGTTTTTGGTAGTAAGTGTATTTCTGAAAAAGGTCTTCCATATTTTAAATTTAGCTTCTTCTGCAGAAACCTTTTTTTTAAAGGTTTAAAACATGTTGGGTTTTCTATTGGTAAACACAGTTGCTTGTGTATCTCTGGTTTGCATTACTCAGAGAGTTCTTAGCCTGATTCAGCAATTCCTGATGTCTGACACAGTCTACTGGCCCATCTGCATATAATAGCTTTAAGATAATGAGGTTACCATCCGAATCACTGATCTTTTAGATGGAGTGAGCTGTATCTAATGAACCATGTACATTGAACTGTATATGTTCACATCTTCCCTGCACTAGCAGCTCTCTAGTCAAAATTAATATGGCCTTATGGAGTCAGGACCCAAGTTATTGAGGGGTTTTTTTTGGGTAGAAGGCTATTTATTTTTCTTTATGTTGGAAATGTATATCCCCCTTTTCCTGCCATAAAAATGGCAGCAAAGATGCCTTACAATATGAAAATGATGTTTAAAACAAAATATATAAATAGCTGATATAAAGCAGCAACCCTCTAAAACATTGTTTCAAAATAGCAATTGTAAATGGTTTAAAAAGCAGCAAAGTAGATGCACTGAAGCTTTTAAAAGGCTATATAGCTGCCTTGGGAAAACCTCATAGAAACAGTTGAGCAAGGACTCCATTGAGAATTATGGGTTCTGCCTTTTTTCTTTATCCTTCCTGCAGGATGGCAGGGCTCACTCTGCATATTCTCAGGAGAACCAGATAGCTGTGGCTCTATGTTCATGTAAGTGTGTGTGAGTGAGAATTCACATCAGCTCTTATTCAAAGAGCTGCAGTTTTATGATCCTTCCCAAAAACCTAAGGATAACACTTGCTTGTATACTGTCATGGAGTGGTATACAAATGGTACACTGCTGGCATTATTTCCCAGGGTCTCAGGCTACCTGGGATCACCTGTTACCTGGGATCTTTTGACTGGAAATGCTAAGGAATGCAACGGGAATGTTCTGCATGTAAAACCTGAGCTTTGCCACTGAGACACAGCTCCTCCTGTTATGGATAATTAGTGTGGGGATCATTTTTCAGGGTGATTAGTTATTGCCTTGCCACAACAATATGAACAATATGAAAGGTACATACGGTCAAAAACCCTTGGGGAAGCTTGGATGCTATTTAAAACTATAATCCTAGAAGCTCAGATAAAATACATACCACAAGTTAGGAAAGGCACAAACAGGCATAAGAAAAGGCCTGCGTGGTTAACAAACAAAGTAATGGACGCTGTAAAAGGTAAGAAGGACTCCTTTAAGCGGTGGAAAACCAATCCAAGTGAGATTAGTAAAAGGGAACACAGGCTGTTGCAAATCAAATGCAAGACTGTGATCAGGCAGGCAAAAAGGGACTATGAGGAGTTGCAAAAAACATAAAGACCAACAATAAAACTTTCTTCAAATATATTAGAAGTAGGAAACCAGCCAGGGAGGCAGTGGGGCCCTTGAATGACCATGGGGTAAAAGGATTACTGAAGGAGGATAGGGAAATGGCTGAGAAGCTAAATGAATTTTTTGCCTCCGTCTTCACTGTGGAAGATGAGAACTTTTTGCCCGCCCCAGAACCACTAATTTTGGAAGGGGTATTGAAAGACCTGAGTCAGATTGAGGTGACAAAAGAGGAGGTCCTACAACTGATAGACAAATTAAAAACTAATAAGTCACCGGGTCCGGATGGCATACATCCGAGAGTTCTGAAAGAACTCAAAGTTGAACTTGTGGATCTTCTAACAAAAATCTGTAATCTTTCATTGAAATCTGCCTCCGTTCCTGAGGACTGGAAGGTAGCAAATGTCACCCCCATCTTTAAAAAAGATTCCAGAGGAGACCCGGGAAATTACAGGCCTGTCAGTCTGACTTCAATACCGGGAAAGTTGGTAGAAACCATTATCAAGGACAGAATGAGTAGGCACATTGATGAACACGGGTTATTGAGGAAGACTCAGCATGGGTTCTGCAAGGGAAGATCTTGCCTCACTAACCTGTTACATTTCTTTGAGGGGGTGAACAAAGATGTGGACAAAGGAGACCCAATAGATGTTGTTTACCTTGACTTCCAGAAAGCTTTTGATAAAGTTCCTCATCAAAGGCTCCTTAGAAAGCTTGAGAGTCATGGAGTAAAAGGACAGGTCCTCTTGTGGATCAAAAACTGGCTGAGTAATAGGAAGCAGAGAGTGAGTATAAATGGGCAGTCTTCGCAGTGGAGGACGGTAAGCAGTGGGGTGCCGCAGGGCTCGGTACTGGGTCCCATGCTCTTTAACTTGTTCATAAATGATTTAGAGTTGGGAGTGAGCAGTGAAGTGGCCAAGTTTGCGGATGACACTAAATTGTTCAGGGTGGTGAGAACCAGAGAGGATTGTGAGGAACTCCAAAGGGATCTGTTGAGGCTGGGTGAGTGGGCGTCAACGTGGCAGATGCGGTTCAATGTGGCCAAGGGCAAAGTAATGCACATTGGGGCCAAGAATCCCAGCTACAAATACAAGTTGATGGGGTGTGAACTGGCAGAGACTGACCAAGAGAGAGATCTTGGGGTCGTGGTAGATAACTCACTGAAAATGTCAAGACAGTGTGCGTTTGCAATAAAAAAGGCCAACGCCATGCTGGGAATTATTAGGAAGGGAATTGAAAACAAATCAGCCAGTATCATAATGCCCCTGTATAAATCGATGGTGCGGTCTCATTTGGAGTACTGTGTGCAGTTCTGGTCGCCGCACCTCAAAAAGGATATTATAGCATTGGAGAAAGTCCAGAGAAGGGCAACTAGAATGATTAAAGGGCTGGAGCACTTTCCCTATGAAGAAAGGTTGAAACGCTTGGGACTCTTTAGCTTGGAGAAACGTCGACTGCGGGGTGACATGATAGAAGTTTACAAGATAATGCATGGGATGGAGAAAGTAGAGAAAGAAGTACTTTTCTCCCTTTCTCACAATACAAGAACTCGTGGGCATTCGATGAAATTGCTGAGCAGACAGGTTAAAACGGATAAAAGGAAGTACTTCTTCACACAAAGGGTGATTAACATGTGGAATTCACTGCCACAGGAGGTGGTGGCGGCCACAAGTATAGCCACCTTCAAGAAGGGTTTAGATAAATATATGGAGCACAGGTCCATCAGTGGCTATTAGCCACAGTGTATGTGTGTATATAAAATTTTTTGCCACTGTGTGACACAGAGTGTTGGACTTGATGGGCCGTTGGCCTGATCCAACATGGCTTCTCTTATGTTCTTATGTTCTTAACGTGAGCTTGATTTGAGTTTAAACAAAACCCATTTAAGTTCAGTGCAATACAGAATGAAGGACTTTCTGAGATGAAAATCCAGTGGTTTATTGTTTTTGAGAACATAGCAAATATTTTCCCCATATGGGTGTACTGATTCCTCTCCCGTGTTATTAATACAGATTCTGCTTGTAACCGCAGTTGTCATTTGCAAGTACTAACATAACCTTCCTAACCAAATACTGTACAACAATTTAAAACTGTATTGATTGGTATGCCATGCTAGAATGTTTTGCTGTGTTCTTCTGGAGTATGGTAAATTTCAGCACTGCATCATTTGTTTGTTTGTTTTTTAGTTACTTTTTATTTTGTATCTATGCTTGGAAAACCTACAAAATGCCATATCTGCATGTGGGGATGGGTGTTTTTACTCATCTGACTAGAAAAAGCTAGCAATGCTAAGTTGTTTTCTTTGTATTTTTTAAAAGTAAATTGCCATCTGGAAAAGAAAACCTAGGGTCCATGGAACCTTTTACACTGCAAGATTATAGAGACCGTGTTATCCTGTTCTTTAAATATTTAATAAACTCTTTACCAATATCTGGTTTCTTGTGTACATAGAATCAAATACCGATTCCTCAGTAGCAGTTGCTCCACCTCTGGGCTTCTGTTTTCCTCAGTTAAAGTGATCACAATTTCCTACCAGTTGCTGCATGGGCACATTTTGATCCATGGCTACCTCCAATTTCCCTCATGGCTTCCTGCTCTTGTTTTTTGGAGATCCAGAAGCTGCAAGGGAAATTGGAGGGAGCTGCAGATAAAAATGTGCTCATGCAGCAACTGGTGGGGAACTGATCACTTGAGCCAGGGAAAGCAGAAGCTCGGGATGGGGAGGAGCAATTGCTAGTGAGAAATCAGTTATGGAGTTGGAAGGGATCATACAGGCCATCTAGTCTAACTCTCTGCTCAATGTAGGATCATCCTGCCCTAGAGCATCCCCAGCAAGTGTTCATCCATCTGCTGCATGAAGACCACCAGTGAAGGGGAGCTCACCACCTCCCGAGGTAGCTGATTTCACTGCTGAACAATTCTTACTGCAAAAAAAGTTTTTCCTAATATCCAGTCAGTACCTTCATGCCTTTAATTTAGACCCATTATTGCAAGTCCTATCCTCTGCTGCCAACAGGAACAGCTCCCTGCCCTCCTCTGACAGCCCTTCAAATACTTAAAGAGAGCAATCATGTTCAATTGCTTAAAGAGAGCAATCATGACTATGATATCTTGCAATTTGGATGTTATGCCTCTGTTGATATACCTCTGTAGACACAGATAGCCTTGATGACCCATAGCTCTAGTTGTGCTGCCTAGTTGCCAATGAGTTGGTGACTCAGAGGGACCCAGGCTTGGGTCCTTGACATATGATCTCAGAAATAATCATTCTGGAGGTCAAAGAGGACTTCAGGGTATGGCATTTTGTAGGACAAAACCTAAATGGTCATCAGAAGGTCTGGTAGCTTTTAGAAGTTATTGTATATAATTAATAATTTGTGCCAAGGCCAATGTAGATTATGTTAATGCATGGGTTTGTCACTAATACATACTTTCCACATGAGTGAATGTTGCAGTGGGAACTCTTACAAGAAAAAAATAACCATTTTCATAGCCTGGGTTCTTCCTTGCAGGTTCAGAACTGATCCTGTTATCGCTGAAAACTTCAGTAGCACCTTTTCTGGGAAAAAAAAGAGGTAGTTTGTCAAGAGAGATTTGTGGACTAATTGAACTGGTGTACCTGCACTTGAATTAGCTGGTTTCACTGAAGTCTGGTCAGCTAAGCAGATATAATTTTTTTTTTTATGATTATGGAATGAAACAAAGTACTGTAAAGCTGTAAATCATAGTTTTGTTCACTGATATGAAACACAGACTACTTAAATCTTTTGACAAATTGATACTCCTGTAGTGAAAACAGGGTCCTTTTTTGTAAACATAGAAGCTGAGCAGTAAGGAAGAGCTTCATGATGTCTGGAACAAAATTTCAGTACAGTAATACTTCCAGGGAATTCCACCTTCCCTCAGTCTTATGTCTGTCAAAGAAAACGTGCAATGTTTTCCCCAAGACAGACTATATTTTGAACATTTTCTCCTCTCATTGATTAAAAACAAGGGTTTTATTATGAGACTTCTGATGGTATTTGGTATGTTTATGGCTTTATTCTTTCTGATGTTTTGTTCATAAATGAAGAATGAGCTATCTTTAACGAGAACATTGTTAAGCATAAAACTTCTAACAGTATACTTAATGTTTGGAAGAACTTCAGATACAATCATACTGTGTCAACCATTTTCTATTATAAAATTCCAGACACAAACATTCTCAACAAGAAAGCTTTCTGGAGGGATTGGGGGGTCTAGAAGAAGAAGAAAAAGAAAAGCATAAGAGTTGCTTTTTATACCCTGTTTTTCTCTTCCTTCAGGAGTCTCAATTTGGCTTACCGTCTCTTTCCCTTCATCTTCCCACAACAAGCACCTTGTATGGAAGGTGAGGCTGAGAGAACTGTGACTGACCTTAGGCCATCTAGCAGGTTTCATGTGGAGGAGTGGGGATTCAAACTAGGGGTGTGCATTTGGTTCGGCCGAATCAAAGAAACCTCTGAATCACCCCTGATTCAGAAGTATACGGCGTCATATACTTCCAAATCCAATTGGAAGCCATTATATGGGAACTCCATGGAAAAGGCGGAAAAGGAGCCTCAGGGGAACTGCTTGCCTCCTTTCCTGCCTTTGAAAGCCTTTTCCCGTCTCTCTCATAGCCTCCCTGGGATCAGGGAGGGAGCGGGAGAGGGAGAGGAGCCCCAGCAGCCAATCCAAAGCATGCATTTGCAAAATGCATTGCAAATGCATGCTTTGCAGGGCTGTTGTGTAGCTGATGGCTGGGCTAATCCCCCAGCCATTAGCAACATTGTTGTTCTTTTGTTTACTTGGGTATCCAAGTAAACACTGTTCTCTGGCCAATCACAGAGCAGTGGTATTTTTTGAAACTGCTCTTTGTAGGGCCAGAGAACCTTTTTAAGGAGTCTGCCTGGCTGGACTCCATTCCATTGCTGCTGTGTTGGTGTGTGAGAGAGATTGTGCTGCGCTGGCCCTTGGCCTCAGCTGCTGCTGCTCTCTCTCAGCCTTGCCTGACCTGCCTGGAGAAGAGAAGACATCTAAGGTAAGACAGTCTTGGGGTTCTTGTTTTTATTTTAGTTAGTAAAAGGACTTTTTAAGACTCAGAGTCCCTTTACTTATCCAGATTTGGGTGGGTAAGTACTGGGTAGCTTATTTGGGGTTAGGGAGTTCTGCTGGGGGTGGGGGCCTGGGGTGGGGGGGTTGCCAATTTGCCCATATCTTACTTTAGTGAGAGGACTTTTAAAAGTGCAGTGTCCTTTTACTTTTCCTGATTTGGGTGGCTTGGATTTCTTGGGGTTAGGGTGAAGATTTTTGGGGGGGAGGGGATGGTAAAGTTTCTGTATTGTTAAAAGTCAAGTTTTTTTTTACTGTTTTAAAAGGATTCTGTGTTTGATTTGTTGCTGCTGTGTTGTGCTGTTGTTGTTCCTTTTCTATTCTGGTTCTTGGTGGGGGTGTGTGTGCTGTTTGGCCTAATTTTTATTGTTAAAAAGGTCACTTTTTAACAGTTGAGTTTGTTGGCCTTTTCTCAGTGATCTGTTTGGATCTATTCTCTGTTGTTGCTTGTTTTGCATCCTGTCCTGTTGTCCCTTTTCCTGGTTCTGTTTTTTTTTTTGGGGGGGGGATGTTATTGACTGATTTGGCCTGAGGTTTTTTATTGTTGAAAAGGTCACTTTTTAACAGTTGAGTTTCTTGACCTTTTCTCAGTGATCTGTTTGGATCTGTCCACCGCTTCTCTTTTTTGAGAGTTGTGTTGTTTGGGGCAGGGCTGGAGAGCTGGCATCTATAGATTGCATGTTCTGTGGCAAGGAAGCTGGCATCTGGGTGAGAGACCCAAAACCAGCATGCTTGTTGTGCTTGGCCAGCTCTCCCCATGTTGTTTGGGGCAGGGCTGGAGAGCTGGCATCTGTAGATTGTGTGTTCTGTGGCAAGGAAGCTGGCATCTGGATGAGAGACCCAGAACCAGCATGCTTGTTGTGTTTGGCCAGCTCTCCTCATGTTGTTTGGGGCAGGGCTGAAGAGCTGGCATCTGTAGATTGTGTGTTCTGTGGCAGGTAAGCTGGCACCTGGGTGAGAGACCCAGAACCAGCAGCTTGTTGTGCTTGGCCAGCTCTCCCCGTGTTGTTTGGGGCAGGGCTGGAGAGCTGGCATCTGGGTTTGCTGCAGCCAGGTCTGCAGAGCAGACCTTGAGCAGATTGTGTTTTGTGTGGCAGTGACGTTGGCAACTGGGTTTATATTGGTTCCAGGCCAGCATGGTTCATAGAGTAGATAGAGGGATGTAGTGCATTTGGATCCTATAGAGATTCCCTGGTGTGAAGTTAGGTTTGGCTTTGGGTGCCTCAGGAATTGGACCCCCTGGCCCAATCTTTTTGGGACTTGGAGGTTTTGTAGGGGACAGTCCCCTGCGGGTTCCCTGCAGTTTTGGGGGCTCTCCCTCAAACCCCCTGCCCCCCAGTAGCCTCTAATTATGCCCTATGTTGCCATTGATTTCAATGGCTCATAGGGTATAATGGTGGGATAGGGGCACCCTCTTTGGGTGCCCCTGGAATGGGACCCTTGGCCCAATCTTTTTGGGTCTTGGGGGGGTTTGTAGGGGAGAGTCCCCTGCAGGTCCCCTGCATATTTGGGGGCTCTTCCTCAAACCTCCTCCCCTCCCGGTGGTTTCCAATATACCCTATTTTGCCATTGATTTCAATGGCCATAGGGTATAATGGGACCGTATATACGGCTATTCCGAGTACCGGTATTCGGAAATATATGGTATTCCAAATTTTTTGGCCCTGTATATTTCTGAATCCAATTTTTTCCGAATTTTTTTTTGCACACCCCTAATTCAAATCCAACGCTCCAGATTAGAGTCCACTATTCTTTAACCACTACACAATGCCGACTCTCACATAACCTGAGACACAACTCTAGAACAGAAATCAATGGCTTTATGCTGGAGTAACTCTGCATAGGATTGGTCTATTTGTGTGTGTGTATGTTTTTTTTTCAACTATATGTGCTATTCAGCCCAATAAAGCAGAGTGTTTTGAGAATAATGGCTGGCATCCAGCAAAATCTTAGTTGCTGGAAGGTATTTCTTGGAGTGGTACTTCCTGCACTCTCTCCAGCCCCAAATCCCTCCTGAAATACTGCTTCCAAGTGACAGGGAAACCATAGAAACAGCAGGAACAGGGAATCAGGGATCTGTAGAGGGAGGGACAAGTGGTGAAAATGCCCCCTCTTCTGTTTATGGGAATCCTCTGCTGGATCTGAGCCTTGGTTGAGAGGAAAGGTCAGAATTAGCTTAGTGGTAAAAGATACTGTTCTGTTTAGAAATGTTTCCTCACTCCAAATGCAGGGGTTGTTTGGAGGATGTGACCGATTTTCAGTAGATTCTATTGATGAATTATTTTAATTTTTTAAAGCAGAAATCATATGGTACGTACGTTGTATACTATTGGCATAAAAATGTAATTTCCCATTTACTTCAGTTGTATGTCAAGAGACCAAATAGCTATATAAGGATAAACAAGAAAAAATAGTGCTTCTCTTCACTTGTCACATCTTGTACTTCACTTACACTTTCACTTAACCTTAGTAATATTCATATTAGAGATGTTTGATCCTGATCAAGATCTCACCCAAACTATTTGTTGTTGTTGTTGTTCAGTTGCACAGTCAAGTCTGACTGTTTGTGACCCCATGGACAAAGTCACGCCAGGCCCTCCTATCTTCCATCATCCTCCAAAGTCTGCTCAAATTCGTGTTTGTTACATCAGTAACACTGTCCAGCCAGCTCATCTTTTGCCGTCCCCTTCTTCCTTTGCCTTCTGTGTTTCCCAGCATCAGGATTCTGAATCCAAACACACTTACTTCCAACATTTTGGAATAGTCAGAAGAAACCATCAGATCGAATAGCTGTGGGAGTGAGAAGATGGCTGCCATACAAATTGTCTAGGGTAAGGAAGAAGTAATGGATTAAAAGTTAATGGGAAGGCAAAAGTCACCACACCCTGACAGTAGCCATATGCAGATGTCCCAGTCACATGAGTGTTCATCTCATGGTGGGGGAGGGCATGAAAGTATTCGCCTTATTTCCTTTTTCCACGTGACTGCCAAATGGTCTTCATGGGGCCAATGTGCAGAGGAAGTGCCAATACATCCACACACCCACCCTATAATCAGTGATGCTAGTTTTGGAATATTACTGATCATGTGCACTCAAACACTTCCTCTCTATGTTTTCTGGCTTGCCAGCTCTAATCTGGGGAAATCCTGGAGATTTGGGAGGTGCAGCTGAGGAGGCAGGACTTGGAGAGGGGTAGGACATCAACATGGTACAATGCTATAGAGTCCACCTTTCAAAACAACTATTTTTCTCCAGAGGGACCAGTCTCTTTTCTCTGGCCATCAGTTGTAATTCCAGGAGATCTTTAGACACCACCTGGAGGTTGGCGATCCTAGCCAACCTCAAATCATGTGGCTGCATGGGGTGTGGCTAGCACATTCATGCTCGCTCTCCCTTCCCATGTGGTAAGTACCCATGAAATTAGGACAGGGCTAGGATAGGGCTAGTTCAGAGGTGGCCAAACTGTGGCTTGGAAGCCATGTGGCTTTTTCACACATATTGTGTGACTCTCAAAGCTCCCACTGCCCCGTCAGCTGGCTAGGAGAAGGCATTTGGCTCTTTAAAACACTTAAAGCTAAAGTTTAGCATTCAAAGCTAAAGTTGCTTTCTTTCCACTTCTCCCTCCCTTCTCCTATTTTCCTTCCTTCTTGCCTACTTGCTCTCAAACATCTGATGTTTATTCTATGTAGCTCTTACATCAAGCAAGTTTGGCCATCACAGGCTAGTTACTGTGCTAATCAAGTCTCGTATTCATGCTCTAATAGGAGACAATGTGTTGGATGTAACTTACACACTGACAGCCCAATCCAGACATATGTGGTGGCTGGCCACTCGGGCGTGGGCGGATCTACGGTGCCGCTCATTGGCTTCCAAAGGGGAGATGTTATGCCACGCTTGGACGGGGAAGAGCAGCCCGACGAACTAGAGAGAACCTGTTGCCATGGTGATTTCGCCCAGGTGCACGCCATTGGCCTGCTGCCGAGGCGGGGTGGGGGAGGCGCAGGCCCATGGGATAGGCCAGCTCATTGCATGTGACTGGGCAGAAAGTCCACGCCTGAGAGGCCGTCAATCCCCCCCTTGCTCCCACTGTCAGAGACTCTGCCAATGGCAGGCAGGTGGGCAGAGGCATGCGTGGACAAGCAGGAAGTGCCACATGCAGGAGTTCACTGTCGTAGAAAGCGGCTGGAATGTGTGTCTGGGAGCGACCAGACCAAGTCCGAAAGACATCCCCTGGAGCCCCCCTCCCGGTGTTGCCCTGCTGCCGCCTCCTGCTATGTGCATGGAACACCTTCCCTGGGGGCTGCAGAACACAAAGTGCGAGCTGCTGGGCATGCATCCACTTCAGCGTCCCCCCTCAAGTGCCCAGCGCAAAACAGCCCTGTGCAGTTGGTTAGGCTGTCAGCCCGAGCAGGCTGAGGGGCGGCACCCCCTTCCCCTGTCCAGCCATGCGGGGGGCAGCGTGGTGGCTCATAGTCCATCCCCCCCCAAGAACCAAGTCTGCCCACCCTCCCAGGCATTCCCTCGGAGAGGCCACCAATGGGGGGGAGGGAGGTTGCCCCAGGAATCTGCAGCATATGCCAAGCAGGAGAGACAACAGAGGGCACAGCTCAGACTTTATTTTTCCAGAACAGAGTGCAACATTCTTGCTGTGGGCAGGGCTCCATTCCGAGCGGCAGGCAGAAGCAGCTGAGGGAATGGGGCGGGCGGTGGAGCACCACACATAGAAGCCTCTGTGTTGGAGTCCCACCTGCAAAACAGAGACAGAGATCAAGAGCACCTGCAGGGGCGACAGCTGGAAGATCAGGCTGGAAGATCAGAGCTGGGTGCTCTCTTAAAGGGACTGTCTCTAACCCACCTCCCCACTTCAGGGCAGCTGCCACACCTCCCCCCATGCCCTTTCAGGGGTTGGGAATGCAGCAGAGGGCAGACCAAGGGAAGGGAGCAGGCAGCAGCACAGGAGAGTGGGCTCAGCAAATGCCCCCTGCTAGAGCCCACTGCCGGGTTCAAGTGCCAGAGATGCTTGCACACCGAGCAGTTGAGAGTGAGGGGATGTGGGGGGGGGGCAGTGGAACTTACCCAGCCATGTGCAACAGTCCTCTCATGCGGAGCCTCCAGGAGCCTGGAACCTATGGAGACCAGGAAACAAGAGCAGTTAGCCCCAGGGGAGAGACCTCTCTTTCCCCTTCACAAGTCAAAGTTGCTGTCAAAGCAACCGTGCATTGCAAAACCCATCACCAGCATGCCTGCCTGTCCCTCACTCTAAGTCTGTATGGCTGGGAGCTTGTCGGCAGAACTTCCCACCATGTGAACCTGTCCCTACCAACTGAGTTATGCGAGGCAGAGCGGAAGTATTTCTAGGGGTGGGGGCTGTGATTGGGCACTGGGGAGGGGGCTCACCAGGCCAAGGCGCGAGGGAATTGTTGAGGCAATCATGCCACTCCCTAAGGGGTTTGCGAGCTTCCGCAGCGGGGGAGGCGTCCTTTGTTTTTGGTTTCAATGAGTGCCTATGGGACACGCCGCTATTTCTGCAGGCGTAACATTGCGCTTCTCAGGGGGCTTATCATGGGCCAAACTGCTCAGGAAGCCGCCTAAGCCTGGCCATACCCACAACTCCACCCCCTTCTCTGCCTGAATGCCGCGTTCCACCTCACTTCCACCCACTCTGGGGCACAGCCCTCAGGTGCCACTGCCCTTGGGCGGAGCGGCGCTCGGGCGGCCCCCGCCCACATAACTCCCCTACACTGTGGTGGCGCCAGTCGTACGTCGGCACAAACCCTTCCTGCGCCCACGTAGCGGCTCATCTGCTCCCAAAAGACTTTCTGTCCCTCCCCTCTGGATTGTGCTGTAAATGTAGAAGATTCTTTCTATATTTTCCATGGAAAAGGCAAATAGCTGGGATGCAGGGGGGAAAGAGTTAATAGTATGCTTCTTTCTCATTCAGACCAAGGATGCATATGTTCACATGAGGGAGGATGCATGTGTTCACATGAGGGAGGGGAAGGATAAAGGGTGCTGATAGTTCTATCTAAATCAAAGGCACATATGTACATATACCTCTTCTTGCTCATGGAATAGAAAGAGGACAGGAAAAGCCCTTATGTTTATTTTACAGGGAAGAATAAATGCTTACCACAGCACTAGAGAAGGCATAGAGAACTACTTTTAATTGCTTAGGGAGTGACTGGTCACTTCTGAGTGACCTTCAGCATAACCTTGCTGTAAAGTAATTTACAGAGTTCTTCTATCTAATCTATAACAAGGCAAAGTTTAGAACAGCAGTTTAAGATGTAAAGATTTTAATAAACTATATAGACTTCCCTTACTTCCTCCACATTTTTAGATTCTACCTCACATTTTATGGTGGTTTTCTATTGAGGAGGAGGAACATTGCAAGCCTTTTTTTGAGCAGGACAGGAACACAGTTCTGGCTGACTTGGCACTGTGGGGTGTGGCCTAATATGCAAATGAGTTCCTGCTGGGCTTTTTCTACTAAAAAAAGCCCTGGATAATTGAATTTATTATTGCTTTTAATTTGCTCTGTTGCAGGTATCATTTGATTTTTGTTTTATTGATTTTGTTAGGGATGATAGAATGTTTCCTATTTTGTTTCTTTAAATATCTTTTTCTATATGTCAATAATTTCGGTTCTCCTCATTTCACTGTTGGTTTTGTGGATCTGTTTTGCTTCATGTGTGAATTTTGTATGGTGGTTATACAACAATAAGATGTAAATGTAAATATGATTTTTCTGTTGAAAAAGTAGGGATAAGAAATGCAAAATCATTGCTAATTGTGATAGTTTTAACATTTGCCAGAAGCTGTTTTGAGTCATCTGCTATGGAGCAGATAAACGAACAGTCTAACACCTAAGCATCCAAATAAGTGTGACATAATTATTCTGTGCTGGTGCTGAGTAAATTTCATAACCCTTCTCTGACTCATCTAACCTGAAAAAATGACCATGTTTATTGCTTAGAAAAAGAAAATTAAGTCAAATTGGAAGTCATATCTTTTATATTTGTCTTCAAGTTGGGCTGCACAGTTTATGAGCTGTAACACACAGGAAACACTACATCATTCATCATTTTGTGACAAGATTAAGCTGGCAGAAAACAATCCATTTTTGTGCTCAAGGTGCTGAGTGATGGCTATAAATATACGAAACAGACACATGAACAGGTGTCAAAGGGACTTAGTCAAGGTCTGCCATGATCACTGAGAAAATATTTTCCATTGCCTCATGATTGCGCAGTTCCTTTGTTTTCCAAAGGCTCAGCTTCTTTTACCATGAAAATAATATAAAGAGAACACTTTTGTTGTTGTTCAGTCGCACAGTTGAGTCCGACTCTTTGCGACCCCATGGCCAAAGTCACACCAGGCCCTCCTGTCTTCCACCATCCTCCGAAGTCTGCTCAAATTTGTGTTTGTTACATCAGTAACACTGTCCAGCCATCTCATCTTTTGCCGTTCCCTTCTTCTTTTGCCTTCTTTCTTTCCTAGCATCAGGATCTTCTCTAGGGAGTGCTGCCTTCTCATTTGGTGGCCAAAGTATTTGAGCTTCAGCATCTGACCTTCCGGTGAACAGTCTGGGTTGATTTCCTTTAGGACTGACTGATTTGATCTTCTTGAAGTCCAAGGGACTCTCAAGAGTCTTCTCCAGCACCACAACTCAAAAGCATCTATTGATGATAATGATATTGGATTTATATACTGCCCTCCACTCCGAAGAGTCTCAGAGCGGCTTACAATCTCCTTTTATCTTCCTCCCCCACAACAGACACCGTGTAAAGTGGGTGGGGCTGGAGAGGGCTCTCACAGCAGCTGCCCTTTCAAGGACAACCTCTGCCAGAGCTATGGCTGACCCAAGGCCATTCCAGCAGGTGCAAATGGAGGAGTGGGGAATCAAACCCGGTTCTCCAAGATAAGAGTCCGCACACTTAATCACTACACCAAACTGGCTCTATTCTTCTGCTCTCAGCCTTCCTTATGGTCCAGCTCTCACAGCCATACATCACTACTGAGAATAAAAACTGCTTTGACTATATGGACTTTTGTTGGCAGGGTGATGTCTTTACTTTTTATTATTCTGCCCAGGTTTGCCATAGCTGTCCTCCCAAGGAGCAAACGTTTTTTAATTTCATGGCTACAGTTACCATCTGCAGTGATCTTGGATCCCAGAAATGTGAAGTCTGTCACTACTTCCATGTCTTCCCCTTCTATTTGCCAATGTGTGATGGGGCCAGATGCCATGATTTTTTGATGTTGAGTTTCAAGCCTACTTTTGTGCTCTACACTTTCACCCTCAACAAGAGGTTCTTTAGGTCCTTCTCACTTTCTGCCATTAGAGTAGTGTCATCTGCATATCTGAGGTTGTTGAAGTTTTCCCCGGCAATCTTAATTCCGGTTTGTGCTTCATCCAGGCCTACATTTCGCGTGATGTACTCTGCATATAAATTAAATAAGCAGGGTGACAGTATACATCCTTGTCAAACTCCTTTTCCTATTCTAAACCAATCAGTTGTTTCATATCCCGTTCTGACAGTTGCTTCTTGACCCTTATACAGGTTTCTCAGGAGACATGTGAGATGGTCTGATACTCCCATCTCTTTAAGGACGTGCCACAGTTTGTTGTGATCCACACAATCAAAGGCTTTAGCATAGTCAATGAAACAGAAACAGACATTTTTCTGATACTCCCATATTTTCTCCATAATCCATCAAATGTTGGCAATTTGATCTCTAGTTCCTCTACCTCTCTGAAACCCAGCTTGAACTTCCGGTAGTTCCCGATCTACATACTGCTGAAGCCTGGCTTGTAGGATCTTTAACATGACCTTGCTGGCATGTGAAATGAGTGCAATGGTGTGATAGTTTGAACATTCCTTGGCATTACCCTTCTTTGGGACTGGAATATAAACTGACCTTTTCCAATCATGTGGCCAGTGTTGTGTTTTCCAAATTTGTTGACATAATGTGTGCATCACTTTAACAGCATCATCTTTTAGGGCTTTGAATAGCTCAACTGGGATACCATCATCTCTGCTTGCCTTGTTGTTAGTAAAGCTTTCTAAAGCCCATTTGACTTCACACTCTAGGATGTCCGGCTCAAGGTCATCGATTTCACTGTCATGGCTGTCCGGGACATTGAGATTCTTTTTATATAATTCTTCTGTGTATTCTTGCCACCTCTTCCTGATCTCTTCTGCTTCTGTTAGGTCCCTACCATTTCTGTCTTTTATCATGGCCATCTTTGCATGAAACGTTCCCTTGATTTCTCCAATTTTCTTGAATAGATCTCTTGTCCTTCCCATTCTATTATTTTCCTCTATTGCTTTGCATTGTTCCTTCGGGGAGGCCTCCTTATCTCTCCTTGCTGTTCTCTGGAAATCTGAATTCAGTTGGGTGAATCTTTCCTTTTCACCTTTGGCTTTCGCTTTCCTTCTTTCCTCAGCTGTTTGTAAAGCCTCATCAGACAGCCACTTTGCTTTCTTGCATTTCTTTTTATTTGGGATGGTGTTGATTGCTGCCTTCTGTACAATGTCACGAACCTCCGTCCATAGTTCTTCAGGCACTCTATCCTCTATTCCTTAAACCCATTCTTCATCTCCACTGTATATTCACAAGGGATGTGATCAAGGTCAAACCTAAATGGCCTAATGGCTTCCCCAATTTTCTTCAGTTTTAGCCTGAATTTTGCAATCAGCTCCAGGTTTTGTTTTTGCACAGCAGTCTAAAAGACATGGCAGCATCCTTGACAGATGGAGGCAATAAGAGAGAAACAATGTTTGAAATAAATTAAGGTCCTAATTGTGGTCTGTGGTCATAAATTCTGGATCTTTGGGAAATTAAGAGACAATAGTATGGTTCTGGTTAAATGTTGGGGTATTCCCAAAGGACTGAAAAATAAAAAAATGTTTTAATGAGTTTCAAAAGCTCTGAATTCATTCAGAATGCAGCTTGCTTAAAATTTTCTTCAGTGCTCATGGAATTCACTTTTGATGCTTCCCAAAGTTGGAGTCCAGTAGCACCTTTGTTGGACAGAAAGATGAGGCTAACTGCACTTTTTAAAGAGGGTGTAGGAGAAATCCTGAATATCCCAGATCTTCAAGGTAGGGTGAGGAGTAAAAACCAGTTTTCCTCTTCTGGCTGTCAGAAGCCATTGCAAGTAGGAGAAAGGACTGAGTAAAATCCTGACATCTCAAATGCTCTCCATTAGCCCCCATGCCCAAAGTTTTGAAAACTCCCATTTTAAAGGTTGTCCTTGATGAGCTCTATGGTTTCTCCTAAGAGTCTTTGGGTTAACATTTCACTTTGCTCGTCAGTTTTCCTTTGCTAACAAGAGCCAGTGTGGTGAGGTCTCCCGACTCTGTCATGGAAATTGATGGGTAACCTTGGGTCAAGCATACATTCTCAGACTAACCTATTTCACAGGGTTGTGAGAATAAAATAGATAAGAGGAAATAAAGAAGGATTCTGAATGAAGTAAATAAAACCACTTCCACAACCACTAGTCCACTTTACAAATTAGTCACGAGGGAAACATGAGGTTAGGAATCTCACATTTTCCCTGACAGTGGCTTATTTACACCAAAGTAACTCGCAAGTGGGAAGGGGCAGAATGTTTTGCAAAATGCCTTTACCAAACATATTTGAGGTCTTTAAGAAGTCTTGATCATGTAACCTTTCTTAAGTTATTAAGCAAAAGCAAAACAGCAGCTCTGAAGTGCAGTTAAGCTGGTACACTTAAAAACCTTCAGGAGAGATTTGTAATACTGGCATCCTATTTTACAGCCATATGACTGGATATGTCATAGCATCTTACCTTGCTCAAAGGTGGTTTAGAATGTTTAAGATGCCAGTTGAAAAGGGAAGGGGAAGGTACTGGGGCAAATTAGTTTAAAACTGTGATATTAAAAACTTTCCTTATAAATTTGGGTTTTAGTAATTGTAACTACAGTGTTTTCTTCAATTAACAGTGACTATAAGTTCATGATCTGATCATTATTGCAGTCATGCTGGGAGCTTGCTCTTATTTCTTTTTTGTTTATCATTTGATCTGGTACCCCATCTCCCCCAATATGAAACTGAAAGCAGCATACATTAGGGTCCTGTTAGCACATTCACTAGACTCAGAAATAGGTTTACCATTTCCTGATGGTAGTGGACAAACTTCTGCTCTGGCCCAATAATGTGAGGTTCCTGCCCTCAACAATGTGAGGAGCATGAGAAAAAATGGAGGGGAAGGGCTTTGAAGATGACCCAACTTCTGTGATACAGACAATAGATATTTGGGAATTCCTAGGCAATAATTACAGGGGGATTCCTGGAGTATTACTCAGAAGTGATGTCATATCCATCAATCCTCTGCTCAGAAGTGATGCCAAATCCTCCATGCCATTCTAGGAGTTTCCACAATCTCTATGGTAAAGTGTTACCTATGGTGACATCCAGGGCTTTTTTTGTAGAAAAAGCCCAGCAGAAACTCATTTGCATATTAGGCCACACCTCCTGATGGCACCATTATTTCACACAGGGCTTTTCTGTAGAAAAAGCCCAGCAGGAATTCTTTTGCATATTAGGCCACATCCCCTGGTGCCAAACCAGTCGGAACTGCATTCCTGTGCGTTCCTGTTCAATAAAAGCCCTGGTGACATCGAATTGCCTTGAAACTTTAACCCCCTTCAAGTGCCAACCCACCCTCACCCCATTCACCCAGCATTTACCGTCATAGAGTTGACTACAGAGTCCTTTCCAAAGGCTGTTTAAATTCCAAATAAATAGCATTTTTCTCCTCGTAATGGCTTCCAGCAGACATTGCATGCACATGGATTTTAAGAGCATGGTCTAGAACTTTGACTGGAGTAGCAATTAGCAAGTGTGGACTTTGCATGCATACTTCTTATGGTTTTGTCATAATGCAGCAATGTTCTACAGATAGAGATACCAGACTCCAGGTGTGGAATGGAGTTCTGCTGGAATTCCTGATCTCCAGACTGTAGAGTTGAGTTCTCCTGGAAGAAATGGCAGCTTCAGATTCTATAGCCTCACCTCTCCACTGGGATCCCTCCCTTCCCCAGACACTGCCCCCAGATTTTCAGGAATTTCCTACACCAGAGTTGGCAACCATAGCTGCAGGCCTGCTTACATTGAGTATGCCTATAACTACCCTCTCCAATAAGTAATAATAATAATAATATAATAATAAAATTTTATTTATATCCCGCCCTCCCCGCCTAAGCAGGCTCAGGGCGGCTAACAACATCCATAAAATATGCAATACAATAAATATACTGAAACAGTAAAAGAAACAGTATACTCTGTATCCACAGCCAAAACAGGGTTAACACCTACTGGTAATCCCAGTCCCAAATACATCAATTTAGTCTCAATTAGGGCCAGGGCATTTTCAGCCCTGGTTCTGATCTAGTGAAGTGAGCTCTCCATAGAGTTCAGGGCCCTTCAGTTCCACAGGGCCTGTAAAATGGAGCTTTTCCACCAGACTTTTCGTTGAGGCAGCGGACGTCCACTACTACTGGCCCCTCCTGCTCAAACTGCCAGCCAAATTGTTGTGTTCAACTGTTAGTGGCAGGGAATTTACAACCCGCAAAACCACAAATCAGGCCATATCTATCAATAGTCAACTTAGAACCAGGACATGATGAATTCAGAATGCCACCTGAGTATTGTTTATTGTGGTTTAAAATGATATTTTTAAACTTGGTTTATTGTACAAACCTTAATGTTGTAACCCACCCTGAGCCTGCTTGCGGAGAGAGTGGGATAGAAATTAAACTAATAAATAAACAAACACACCTGCATTTTATCCATTCTAATGTGTGGTGAAGCAGATAAATCTTTGGAGCCCATGGGTGGAGGTTGAGGTGGGAGGAGGGGAGTAATGTGGGCATGATTTGGAGAGAAGAAACACTGGACAGGAAAGGATTAAGTACTCTTTCCTCATTTTCCTTCTTCTTACTCCCTGATATTGCTTTCCTCCCCTGTTCCCAAAATGACATTCAGTAGGACTCTGGACACTGCTGAGGGAGGGGAAAATTCATTAATCTTAAAGGGGAAAAGTGTGTGTGTGTGAGAGAATGTGTACACCGACACCATGCATGTATACATTTAAGATTTCTTTTGCAGAGAAAAAAATTTGAAAAATCTAGATCAGACATTGGAGATTAAAGACTTCAAACAAATCTGATTTATGACAGAGAAGATTATTCAAAAGGTGACTCTGAGTTTACCCTCAGGTAAGAAGCTTTGTAAATGTTGTATTACCTGTGGAATTTTAGTCACTGTTCCAAGATAGAATTATTAAGTTATATTACCATCTCAGTGCTCTCTGGAAAATATGAAAAGCTTTCCACCTGCAAAGAAATTACCTACAACAGTTACATTTCTGAAAGAAACTGGTCTTTATGTTTAACTATTGCACCAAGAAGTTATAAAATTATTAGGCCTTAATGTAACCCATTCACTTTTTACATGAATACTGCATGCACACATGAAATGAAAATCCTGTTCCAAGTGACAGTCTCCCTTCTTTATATCTTTACATCACTTCTGAATGGATTCACAAATCAGGTAAGAGTACATTTGAGGCAACTAAATGATTGGCAGTCTGAGTACAGATGAGGATTCTGAAAGTCTTTTCCAAGAACAAGGTATGAGCTTTCATGTGCACACACACTTCTTCAGATATTCAAATTATATCTGAAGAAGTGTGCATGCACATGAAAGCTCATACCTTGAATAAAACTTTGTTGGTCTTAAAGGTGCCACTGGACTCTGACTTTGTTCTGCGGCTTCTGACCAACACAACTACCCACCTGAATCTGTTTTCCCAGCACAATACTCATGGACAATTTCTAAAAGCATTCACTACTTAGCCTGGCTAAACTGATCTAATATTTTAGAAGGAAATAGGCCTGGAAACAATCTTGTTTCTTCTTTTCTGTCAAATCCCCCCAACCTCAAGCTTCTTCTGAATTGGCGAGGAAAATCATTTCAGCTTGGAGAACAGGAGAAATATATTGCCAATATGAGAGCAGTATCTCCAGTTCCTTCAACTTGACTGCAATAACTTCATATGATCCCCTCATGCCTTGCCCCCCTCATATCTCATGTTTCCTTGTGGCAATAATTGGGAAAGGAAGAAGCACATTCTTCAAGTGCAAAATACAGAGGCTGGCTGTGTAATCACCATCCATTCTCACACCAGTTGCTTTTGAGTAGCCCTGAAGCATCACAGAAATACATCCATGTGTAAGCATGTATGCATACAATAAAAATCTAGACCAGACATTGGAGATTAAAGCCTTCAAATTAATATGAGTAACACAGAAAAATGTCTCCTTCTTCATCCTGTATGGAACACTGACATAGGCAGAGCTGCCAGCAGGCAAGTTTCAGGACTGGTGAACCAACTGGCAGTCATCTTGAAGCTGGTTTGACCCAGTTGCAAACAGCAGCATTTATAGCTTTGTATATCCCACCTCTATCCCATTCTTGCTTCCTTGTCTTTGCCTTATTCTCTTATTCTAGATAGTTTAGATCCCTTGATGGTGCTACATTCATATCAAATAGCAGAAGCAAAGTGAAAAGCCTCCCATAAATCACAAAACGGCAGGACTAGATGAGTCATAATAAATTTTGATCTACTTAGATGGAAAAAAGGAAATGCGGAGCAGCTTTATTCAGTTCTCTAGGGACTGGCCAAGTAGCGAGAGGACTAAATTTGACTGAAAACTCTCAGATGCTGCATATTTATCTTGGAGGGGAAAGAGTGAATGTAAAGACATTAGCTGTGCATTTACTAGGTCAGGTACTTCCTCCAGTAGCTTGGAAAAATGGCAGTATGTTCAAAAACAAACACATTTTTATGAAGGGAGAATATGGGACATGGTACATTTTCAGAAGCACGTAGAGCCGAGATCTGAACAAATCTGTACAGGAAAATAATACTATACATGCAGAAGGAGACTTTCATGAGTCTCAAAGCACTTTTGCATTCAGTAATCTTCCCAGTGTCTCTGTTAAGTATTTGTAGGGACATAATAGCACAGAAAAAGGAAGACATTTGTCAGAGGCTCTTGTAAGGGATGGTATAGTGGTTTGGTGTAGTGGTTAAGTGTGCGGACTCTTATCTGGGAGAACCGGGTTTGATTCCCCACTCCTCCACTTGCACCTGCTAGAATGGCCTTGGGTCAGCCATAGCTCTGGCAGAGGTTGTCCTTGAAAGGGCAGCTGCTGTGAGAGCCCTCTCCAGCCCCACCCACCTCACAGGGTGTCTGTTGTGGGGGAGGAAGGTAAAGGAGATTGTGAGCCGCTCTGAGACTCTTCGGAGTGGAGGGCGGGATATAAATCCAATATCTTCTTCATCTTCATAAGGGAAAGCAACCGTGGATTCTTTAACTCCATAAGGCTGATGTTCTTAAACACTAACAGCCTTACAGTGCCATCCTAAGCAGAGTTACACCCTCCTAAACCCATGGAATTCAATAAGCTTAGCACTGGGTGTGTGTGTGTGTGTGTGGGGGGTTATTTGTGAATTTCCTGCACTGTGCAGGGAGTTGGACTATATGAGCCTGGAGGTCCCTTCCAACTCTGTGATCCTGTGATTCTTAGAAGGGTGTAACTCTGGTTAGCATGGCATTGTTAAAAAACTAGGTAAGTGCACATGAAATTTGTTTCTTCATTTTGTTCATTAATTTTAAGACATTCCTGATTGTAGCTTGTTGCCCTCCCAGAAAGGAAAAAATTCTCAGGAACTCCCATAAACAAAGAGTACAACATTCCAGGCATGAGGGGGAAAGAATCCCTGTTCTACAGACCATGAAAGGCACAAAGCTTTTCCAGGCCAGACTACTTTCACCCCCATCTAGCAAGAATGAAATCCCCAGCCCTTACAAAACCCTTCAAGCCAAATTGTGGCCAGAGGGGACATATAATCCTGTTTTACTAGCCAGTAAAACTGTTCCTTATTGAGTCCTTCCCCTTCATCCCTTCCTGCTGCTGGGTTCCCGATGCAAATGGAGGTTTGTGGGTTAGCCCTACTTTTGAAGAGAAGCAGCAAAAAGTGTTAAACTGCATGCACACACATAATGAACTTATGAAGCTTACACCAGATCATTTCAACATTTTACAAAAGAATACACATATCCTCACTCATATTTACACGTGAAAAGGTGGACTAATTTGCCCCCCTCAAGGCTGACTTTAGACAGACATCCCTATTGAATACTATGTAGATACATCCAGCATCTTTTTTGCAATCCTCTATTCTCTCTTGCTTATTTGACTATTTTTATGCAAAACTGCAAAACCCTATGAGCAAGTGTGAAGTATTTGTGATCCAATTTAAAACAGTTGATAAACACACTTAGCATTGTGAGTTAGGAACACAAAATGGCCAAGAGTAGAACAACAAAAGAGACAATGTATATGGGACTATTTCCATGGAATTATTTCCCCCTCCCCTAAAGCAGAATTGAGATAATCAAGAAAATCATGTTTTTGTAAGTTATTTGTTCTTTCTTAGGCTGAATGGGTAGATAGTAAAATGGTGAAGAGTAACCGGGGCAGCTGAAAGAAGGCAATGTAAGAACACGCTCATACAAAAATGTGCAAGGCAATTTTGATACTCAATAAAAAGCAACTCATACTTGGAAATGTTTGAGTGTGCTGCTTGCAATTTCTGATCAAATACAATTCATGGGAGGAGTATTGGTCCCTTACTGTTTCTGTTTCAGTGTTTCATTTGATATGCCAAAATGTCCAGGTAGTTCTTGGTTCTCATTATTTCTGTCTAATCTTTTGCATTCTTTGAGCTAATATGTAACAAAGACTGTGTCAAGATTTCTCTTCCTTTCTCTTTTCTTTCAAATTACTTTTCGCAAAGCAAGGCGATTATTTACAACGGTACTTAAAGAACAAAAATGATGGTGCCATCATAACCTCAGTTATGTGGGTGTAAGTCCCACTGACTTCAGTTGAATTTATGAATGAATAACAAGGCACAAGACTGCAGCCCACTGATGAATTTCTATTAATATGTAAACGAGAAATTATTCCTGGCACATTACAGTATATTTAATAGCACCTTCACTGACAACACACACCCTTACATTAAAAAAAATCCGTATAGGTCTAAAAATCTAGATGATGTGTCTGATCGGCCAAAAAGAGAAAAAGGGAGAAATTCACCAAAGTTAAAATGAGTTCCAAGTTGGATTGAGCCAGTGGAGGACTTGTGAGAAATGAAAGGGATAGAGGCGCTATTACAGTAATCTCACTGTGAGAGCACAACTAGAATCCCACGTTGAAATATGATTTGGAGGGGGCTGAGAAGGAAGAGCATGGGAGATGCTACAGCTGAACTCTTTGAAAGATGTTGAAAGGTGGCAACCTCAATTCTGGGTTTTCATCTGCAGCCGGAGCCAGTTCAAGCCATTGGGCCACCTGGAGGGGTAGCCAGAAGATCAGCACTGATGGCACAGATGAAAGGGAGTTCCCCTAAGCAAGCCTGTGAGGCTTGCAGGGCTGGAATGAGGCCAACTGATGCCCTAACCACAGCCCAACCAGTGCCCCTTGGCCCTTCCATTGCTTAACTAACAAGACATTAAGACCCAATAAGTGTTGAAAGTGAAATAAGAGGTTAAAAATTCAGTTTTATTCCAGGGAAGACTCCACAATGATTGATCGCTCAATTGACAGATAGATAGATAGATAGATAGATAGATAGATAGATAGACAGACAGACAGACAGACAGACAGACAGACAGACATCACTAAATAGCAGTAAGCAATATAAGCAAAATATCCTCTGTGGTGCCACCCTTCCCTTGGAGCCCTAAACACTTATCTATTTTGCTTAATGGTTAATCCAGGGCTAGATGCCCTGTATTATATTTAGTCCTTGATTGGCTGCTTGCTTGTTGTAATATCATTTACCAGATGCATCAGTCTCTTGATGGAGGAAGAGAGGAAGCGGCTGCAGCTGTGGATACCAGTATTCAGTAAATTACATTCCTATTTACCAATTTCAGAAATACGGATTCAGGATTTACCTTGGCAGTTTTTCAAGGTACTAAATGGACAATTCAATAAACTCTAAACATCTGGCTCACAGAAACTATTGGTCAGTGGGCTATTTTGATGCTCAGTATAGGGATTTACAAGGAATTCCATGGGAAGATGGTGAGCAATTTAGAAATCCCATTTTACCACCACAAAACCCCCTCATCTAGGATTATGTAAATTCTTAGTGGCTTTAGCAGGCTGATTCCCCACTGGTACACTTTCATTTCTTCTGCATACCTCAATATTATATTGCTACTGGAGCATATATTGTTCCCAATAGCCTGTTTTGGAGAGGCTTTTTCTAGTGGGGATATCTGAGGATTCCCCTTGAACTGTAGAAACCCCTTCCTTGTCTGTGGATGGACCTTTTTGCAGCTTTTCTTACCTACACAGAAACCAGCCTGTGATGATGAATTTCACCAACTGCACAGATGTAATAGAAGAATAGACCCTCAAAACTCTTCTCATTGTAAACAAGCTACTAATTGACAGCATGAGAAATGACCATGAAAAAAGACATTGCAAATGGAAGAAATTCAAATTACAACCATTCTATTTGCTTTTTTTTTAACATTGTGGATTGTGTACTGAATCTAAAGATTTTTTTTTAAAAAAACTCCTTTTAATTCTCCACACTGTTGTTACACTTAAATGAATATACTACACACATAGTATGTAGATAAGATTGCATGACACAAAGTCTTATAATAAATATCTGATAGCAGAGAGAAAATACCTGTTTGCAGATTCCAGGAGCAAGAGGAAGTTGGTAATGATTAGTTCCTTCCTCCTTGTATAGGGATGGGCACGGATTGGGAAAGTGTGGTTCATTCGGTATCTCTAGCATGTCAGCGAGCTGTTCTGCTACATCATGAACCTCACAAACTGAACCAGTTCTTTGGGCACCTAAAAGTTCTTTACAGGTTGTGCCTCATGAACAGGGCATGCCATAAACCAGGAACCCAAAGTCTGGTGAGGACTGGATTTACAGGATGCAAGTTATGCCCCCCCCCTCCAAGAAGGTGCCTCCAGGAAAGTGCTTTATAGGGAAATGACAGATACAGGTTCAGGAGGTTCAGGAGTCTGTAGTATGCAATCTAGAGATATCAAACTTACAGGGGGCCTCCTCCTCCTCCTGATACTCCAATACATGTCCTCCAAACTATATGCAGGTTGGACTTAGAGGGTCGGAGTTATGGCCCCTAAAGAAGATGCCCCCAGGAAAATGCCTTTGGGGGAAATGTCAGGCATAGGTTCAAAAGTGTATAGAATGGACCTCCTGCATGCTACACACAGGGAACTTTACCTGCCACTCTCTCTCTCCAAGTTTTTGGAAGATTACATTTTTGGGGTCCCATTTGCCTGGGTCTCCCCAGTGGTCTCTCTGGAAAAGCTGCAGTTACAGGAGTATGGAACAAACCAGTGACACCAAACTCACAGGGAAATTTCACCTGGTCAGACTCCACCCCAGACAGACACTGGAAGCAAGGCAAAAGCAGATATTCACAGACTTTCAACAGAGGGTCCCCAAAGTAACCCCATGGCAGCTTGGCAGAGACTCTTGGCAAACACTGAAACCCAGCAAGGTGTGCTCACAATAGTTCCAGGCCCCCTTAGGCCTAAACACATACATCCTTTGGTCACAACCCACCCCAGGTGAAATTTCTGATTATTAACTATTAGCAGAACACATTGTTCAGATAAGAGATCACTTGTGAATTGTACAAAAGCAGTGGAAAGTAGCAGTCAAACATGGGCTTGCTTGTACAGGCAGATGTTTGTTGAGGTAGATTTTGGCTGAGGTGGATGTTGCTCCATGAGGTAGGTATTGTGTTATGAGGCAAATGTTCTTTCATGAGACAGGTGTGATGTTCTGAGGTAGATGTTGTTGGGTGATGGAAATTTTCTTTGGAGGGTAAAACTAAAGGAGGGGTATCCAGGAGTTTTCTCTGCCCCACTTGGAAAAGGCAGCCATCCTCCTGCCCAAGTGCCAAGGATGCAACCTGTAGGTCATATGCCAGATCACCCAAAGAGGAGGAAGAATGAGAGAACATGCAGGAAGACAACAGGAGGCCTGGATCTTACTCTGTGAGGTCTATAGAGAGGTAGCTCAGCAGAGGGAGGTTGATCTTGAGGAAGGCCAACTCATCCACCTTGGCTGGCTTCAGGCAGTACTGGTGGCAGCTGAGAATGGTGGGAGTACACCTGCTCACTCTAAGCACTGGTGGGAGGGCAGGAGACAAGACTCATGGTCACACAAGAGAAACTGGGTCAGATTACAGTCTTGTGTGACCAGTACTCCAGGGGATTAGTGTTGGTAGGTTCAGGGGACTTGGCAAGGTACTCCCTCACATCACCTCTGCTGAAGCCTCTGTCACTGATGTCTGCTTTCCCCACTAGTGCTGACCTCTCAGTTCACCACTGACAATCAGTAGTGGGGCTTCTCCCTGGTTGAGCTCTTTGAGGCAGAGGTGCTGCTGTGTCTCCTCCTCCGTCTCTTCCACCTGCTGTTCCTTCTGGTCATATCTGCTGGCCTGTAGCTTCTGCACTTCTTTGGAGAGTTCACACTTCCATTGCATGAGTTCTACATTCTGGAGAGCAATACTGTCTTTTATCTGAGGATACAGGTGACCTTGTACACTTCTTTCTTGCAGAGACAGTGCAACCTGGTGGTGGCAGCCACCTGTAACCTCTCTGCCAATGTCCTGATCCATGGGAGAACAGCTGTCCCTTCAGGATCTGTCTCCAGTGCAGACTAGTTCTCAGTCCAGCCCTCAAATCAAAGGGATGACTTGCCCCAGGCTGACCATATGGGTACACAGCATGTTGGTGACATTCTGGAAGGGCTTAAGGACACAAACAATTTGGGAGAGGATCAGCCAGTCATTGGAACTGATGCTAAGCTCCTCGTCACCATGCAGAATGTTCTTGGAGGAGATGGCATCCTGTGTTGCACTCTGCCAAATTCTAGCAGGTGGATAAGTCCAGGATGAGCTGGTGTTCAGGTTCATCCCCCTAACCCTGCATCTTGTACAGCAGATGGGCAGACTTGATGCTCTGTGAGAAGTGGGTGGCCAGGCACCAGCAGATCTTGAGCAAGGGCCATATCTTGAGGGTGGCAGTATCCCAGGTAGTTCTGACAGTGTCCCCCAACCCCAGAGCACCCTTCACCACCAGATGAATCATGTGTGCTGGGCAGGCAATGTCCTTGAGGTGCACAGCCTTCACCGTTGTTAGCATGTTGGCACCAGCATCCATGACCATGTAGCCATGGATGATGTTGCTGCTGCCCACCCACTCCCTCAAGGTACTAAGTATCATGATGGTGATGTTTTGGGCCATGTGGTCTGCATCCATCACTAGTGCATGGAGCAGAACCACTTTGCAGCCCAGTGGCAGGACTTTGGATGGCACTGTCAGCATCACCAGGGGAATGACTATTGCCTCTCTGTTCTTTAGTGATTAAGAGTGTTGTTACATTCTACTATTCATTACATTACAATTTACTATTCCAATCTACTATTCCAAATAAGAAACAAAATAAAGAGGATGTATACACAGGGGACTTCTTGGAGAGTGGCCTGCCTTGGAGAGTGGCTGCCCACAGCAGCCTGAGATTTTCCTGGAAGGGCCTCCTGTTCCCCCTCCTCCTTGCTGAGAGGGTGTGGGCCTCTTCTTCCTCCCACTGTCTGCCACTCTTTCCTCTGGCAGCAACATAGTTGGGTGAATCCTTTGCAGATACCCGTGAAAGATGGAGGAGGACAAGTGTTGGGGGGGGGGTGCTTTTCTGGACATGGGTATGGCACACTTGGCACTCTGTCACACAGGGCTCACTGGGGAGGGTGAAGAAATGTTTCCAACTATGGGCTAGAAACAGGGCCCCATGATCAGAGAAGGTGGGAGGCATAGTTGCTTTCCGGTGCTGTGCTGCGAGGGTCCATTGGGAGGTGTACTTGAGGTGGGTGCAGCAACAGGGAGTTGGGATGTCAAAGGGGAGGATGCTTCCCACCCCCCCCGCCCCCGAATCACTGCTGTCAGAGTCTTCCTCTCCAAACAATGTTAGCAACTGCTGGCACTAAAAACTCTTTTGCCTTTGTGGAGAGCCCCAGGAACAGAACAGGGAAAGAGGCTCTGAGACACCTGGTGATGCCCTGCTAGGGCCAGGTTCCAGTGGGTCCTTGGCAGTGTTCCCTCTAATCTGAGTTAGCGTGAGCTAGCTCACAGATTTTTAGCCTCCAGCTCACATATTTTTGTCTTAGCTCAGGAAGGGTGACCCCCAGAGCACACTAATTTATTTAGTAGTTCACAACTTTAATGCCAGTAGCCAGGGGTGGAATTCTAGCATTCTTATACATATTAGGCCACACGCCCCTGATGTAGCCAATCCTCTAAGAGCTTACAAAAAAGAGCCTTGTAAGCTCTTGGAGGATTGGTTACATCAGGGGTGTGTGGCCTAATATGCAAAGGAGCTCTTGCTAGAATTCCACCCCTGCCAGTAGCTCACAAAGAATTTTTGCTCACAAGACTCTGCAACTTAAAGGGAACATTGGTCCTCGGTCAACACACTTAGTAGCTAAGTCCCACTGCACAGTGTGAGCAGAAAGATGGAGTGGTTCAGAGCCCTAAGTCCACCTAAAACCCAAACCCCATGAGGAAAGAGGTGTTTGCTATCAGGAATGAAGTAATGTGTTCTGATTCTAACAAGTCCCCTGCCTCTCTGTCTAACTGCCAACAGCCAACACAGGAAAGAGTGCAAAGCTGAGCTGAGGGTATATATAGCATTCTGATCCCATAAGGCAGAATGGGAGCTCTGTTACTGGCAGCCAGGAGTGCCTGTTAAGCTTTGGAAGACTCCTACTGGTATTTCCAAGACTGGAGAATTCTGCTGCCCTGTCGCTTTTGGTGAACATTTTGATCGAGTAGGGACAGTCTGTCTGGAAATGTATCCAGTCATGAACAGTCATGACTCATTATGAAACTCTTGAAAGTTCATGGAAAGTTCATGTTGATTGACCTGCCACAAACTTATTTGCGAACCAGCCAAAATTCATCACAAACTTTAGTTCATAAGCTGGGTCATGCCCATCCCTATCTCTGTATCTCTGATGGTGATGTTCTGAAGGATACAGATGTCTTCAAATGTTTTCTGGAAGGTATCATCAATGGAAGTAGGCAATTGCTTTCTGAAGCAGGAATCATTATTTGTTTTAGTAGACTACTGTCAATGCAGGGCAGTGCTGGGTGACATATGTTTTGGATCTTGGTGGTGGGCTGGCTGCTTGCTTGCACAATCATCTGTTACGATCATGCTGTGTTGTGCATCAGCAATTCTTTCTTACCAAGGCAATGTGCAATGGTGGTTGTGTGAAATGGCTTCCCAGCTGTCTCTCAGAATAAGCAATAATTGGAACCACACTTCAGACCTACTTAGAACTGTCAGAGCAGTGACTTCTACAAAATTACGCAACTGTCTTTTTTAAAACTGACATAGGAAAATAATTCCCAAAAGATGAAGCACATGCAAATGATTTGTTGGCTGCAAGGGTTTTGGACTAGTGATATATGGGAAGTATGTCACCAGACCTTATTAAATGAGCTTAAAGACTTTGTCTTTGGATGTTCAGCCAGATATAATCTACTATACCACAGATTTGTAGGGTGGGATGCAGCAGGGCATGCGGAAAATGAAAAGAATGCCACCATTTTTACTCAGTTGGTTTACTTTCCTTTACCTTCCCATATGAAAACAGATAGTAGCAAATGAAACATATAGATTACATGGTTCGTTCCTTTTGTTTGGAGGACTGCTTTGAGAAAGGGTAGAGCTAATGAGTCCAGGACCCATCTCACCTTGTAAAGTACCCCACCATAACTTTTTTTGCATATGCAATCGTTTCCACAATCCCTTTGGCCTACAAAGCGGCCAGGGGGAGCTCTGTCCTCTTGAAAGCCAGGTATAATTACATAGAAATTACAGCTTGCTAACTTCTACACTTGGAGCCCCATGGTGCAGAGTGGTAAGTTGCTGTAATGAAGTCCAAGCTCTGCTCACAATCTGAGTTCAATCTCGGCAGAAACTGGGTTCAGGTAACCGGCTCAAGGTTGACTCAGCCTTCCATCCTTCTGAAGTTGGTAAAATGAGTACCCAGCTTGCTGGGGGAAAAGTGTAGATGACTGGTGAAGGCAATGGCAAATGACCCTGTAAAATGTCTGCCAAGAAAATGTCATGATGTGACATCACGCCATGTATCGGTAATGACTCGGTGTTTGCACACTTTACCTTTTTTAATTCCTACATTATAAGGATCAAATCTTCAGCAGGCAATGTGAAAAGACTCCAGTGACTTTCACAAAATAATCATAGAAGCTAATAGGCAGTTTGTGAAATTCTCCTTCAACCAAATAAATATGTATATGTTTTATGCATAAAAGTGTATATTTTATGTCAGGAATCTAGTTTTGTTGAACCTATACTTCGGGGAATCTTGAAAATGGGTAGTGGGTAGAAACACAAAATGACTGTCATGAGGGGATGGAGCTAGTCACAAACTGTTGGAAGATTCCAGGTCAGATGCCCAGTGTCATGGGTACTGGGGACCCTGCAGAAGAAGCTGAGCCTGCACCAGTGCCCCTGCCACCTGCACCAGTGCCCCTGCCTCCTGCTGGAGAAGATCCAAGCCCCCCTGCCTCGCCCTCTCGGGTGGCTCGTGTGCGTGACCGCCTTCGTCAGGACCTCAGGGATTGGAGGAGGGTGGCACGCTCACGAGCAAGACGCTCCCTGAGCCCTGAGTTTTGAAAGGATTCTGGCCCTTCTAGGAGTGAGGATGCTGGA
Organism: Heteronotia binoei; assembly: GCF_032191835.1. NCBI lineage: Eukaryota > Metazoa > Chordata > Lepidosauria > Squamata > Gekkonidae > Heteronotia > Heteronotia binoei. The sequence continues at coordinate 77,950,478 of NC_083223.1, forward strand.
GTCTCAGCAGGATCCTGGCTGCCTCTCTGAGCCAGCAATTAGCCCAAATGGGCAACAGACAGCAGAGGGCTATATAGCTGTGGGCTTTGGGAGGAGGCTTTGTGGAAGCAACTAGTCACTAACCTGACGTTCTAGCATCCACTTCGGCTTTTGACTTTGGCTTCTGGACCCCCTGACTTTGGCTTTGACTTCTGGACCCCCTGACTTCGGCTTCTGAACCTCTGACCTGCGATACCTGGACTGTGATTCAGTTTTGGCACCTTGGACCCTCTTTGCTCACCAGCTATAGACCTTGGACTGCCCCTGGACTTTGCCTGACCCGGCCCCAGCCCGTGACACCCAGCTAAGATGGAGACAATGTTTCCAAATGGGCACTCTCTGCCAATACAAAGGTGATGCCTCCTGGGCTGTTCTGAAGCATGTCCTGCTCCACTGAGGTGGAGAAAATTCTGGTCTAGCTCTTTGCATTGAGGATGGAAACTAATGGGCACCAGAAAACTCATTCACAAGAATTATGGTGCCCTTAAGAAATCTGCTGGAGATCACTATCCTTGGCTATGGGGCAGGGTGGATTTATGCTAAAATTGCTTTTACTGGGAATGATTTGGTATTGAAGTTTTCTTATTTATTAGGAAGTAGCAAATCTGACATAGTTAACAGCTGTTATCCCTTGTGGATGTATTAAAAATAAAAACATATTCTCCACATGAAACTTACATCCCATTTGTATCCAAGAAGTCCAGGGCAGCATTCATGGGATTATCTCAGTTAAACTTCAGAACAGCTCTTTGAGGTACATTCAACCTGTGGAAAATTGGCTTTCAGAGCAGGTTGTCAATTAAGTCTTTCTAGGAGAAGTAAGCAAGTTGGGGGAGTGGCTTTGACTCATTTCCAGGTTGGAAGCCATTGCTGAGCTCTTAGCCTGCTTAAAAATAAATATTTTTATCCCCTCTAACATCAAAATTTAAAGTTTAAAAGATGGCTCCGAAGGGGGGGGGAAAGGCAAAAACAAAAAAGAAATGCAGCGTTTAACAGACTTTTTTCCAGCTCCAGACATACCATCCACCTCCTCCACAATGCTGGGGAGGGGTGAGTCAATGGTTGAAGAGACTCCTCTCACTGCAAATTTTTTAATGCAGGCGCTAACCAAACAGGCAAGAACTGAGAAATGATATCAGAAATGCTACAACCTGTGCCCCAACGCCTGGATGAATTAGAAGAGCTTCATAAGCAGACATGCCAAAAAGTAGAGACAGCTTTTCAGAAAGCAATGGAGCTCAAGAAAAAAATACCTGAGATAACTTCAGATACTTGGGCACGGGAACGTATTCTGACTTTGGACTATTGAAGCCGAGAGTTGTGCCTAAAGTTCAGAGAGTTCACATCAAATGCTGAGGCTGGAACAGAGCTGATTATGTTTATGGCAAACTGGCTAGCAGCTACACCCCTCCTGCAGCGAGCTTATCACACTGGCAAGGTATGTGAAGAATCCACTTCATCATCATATACTGGTAGAATTCAAGGATCTTCGAACACGGCACAAGATTCTTGCAGAGGACAGGGAGAGGGGCGGTTTGGACTATCAGGAGTTAAAGATCCAGGTGTATCCTCATCTCCCTCCCGAGTGCTTAAAGATCAGAAGAGATCTTAAAGGCACGACAGCTAAACTGTGGAATTTAGGAATAAGATATCATTGGCTCCAAACGGGCAAACTTTTGTGTGCAACATGGTTCAACTTATCATACTGCCCACGACTCTGCCTCTGGTGAATTATTTCTGACTGCTTTAAATTCCTCCCCCCTCCCTGCATTGAGAGTAAACAAGAGGAAGGAACTCTCTCCAAGGGCTGAGCTATATATTATATTATTTGTAGCATAATGTAGCTCTAATTTGATTTGAAATATATAATGTAAAGCTAATATAATGAGCTAAAATTAACTTGTGAATTTTATAAATTTTATTATTTAATCTTTGAGAGAAGAATGAAGGAAGAAGATGAAGATGAAGAAAACATGAAGATACAATGTTTAAGTGCTATTAAGTTTGTACAGTGTAAAAGATTTTGTTGGAGTTGTTAATTTTTAAATTCTTCCTTTAATAAAGAAAGAAAATGCAAAAAAAAAAAAAAAGTCTTTCTAGTAGTATACCCTAACCATTAAATCACAATAATACTATCACCATTCCATGGCTTGGCTTTTCCAGATAAAAAGCTATCATGTGGATTAGTTTCTATGCCAGTTGTTTAGAATGCAAAGTCTGAAGGATACTGAAGTTAGGCTAAATGCTACATTCCATCCAGGATGTGACATGATACCCTATGCAGAGCCTGACATGGAAGGCTGTTATTGTTTTAGAAGGAAAAAAAGTGCCTCAAGCAAGGAATTGGAACAGGTGGATAGATGGTATAAACTACTACCTTTGGAAATTTGCACATCTGGCTGGTGTTGGAAGAACACAATAATAAAATTAAATAAGATCAAATTAAAAGGGCCAAGAGGCTTTCAGTGTAAGCTTGGATGTGAAAAAGCATATTCAGTTGTCTTTCTTTCCTTTATTTTAAAGATTGTAGAAAAAAATGTTCCTTTAAAATGCAATTGGTATCCCCCCTAGTAGGATGGGACCTTTGGTGGGTCTAGCCGCCAATAACTTAGCTAATATATTTGCCCCCCAAGTCGGAATGAAGAGTCGGTCACAAGGTATTGGTATAACTAAGGCCACTTTATTAAATATAATAATAAAAATGGCAAGGGCAATTAGAACTGTGGCCTGGTCAGGGCCAGGGGTCTCAACAGACCACTCCCCTGCCATTAGCGGGCAAGAGACCCAGCCCCCATCCGGAGCTGTGAGGCACAGCTCCCACCAGGCTGGCCCAGCAAGGAAGCATGCCCCAAAGAGCCCAACTACCAGACGCACATCTCAATGGAAGGCACCCTCTAGTTGAGCCTCCAGGACAGTCTGCATTCACCCACCCTGGGTCATGGAAACCCAAAGGTTGATCCTGCCAGACCCTAACTCCCCCAAAGGGGGATGCTTTCCTTTCCCCCCCTAGCCGCATAGTACCATAAACCCAGTAAAACCTGCCAAACTAAAGTGACCAACCTATTTAATGGAACCTCCCTATAGCCAAATCCACAATCCTCTGATTTGCTATGCAGGGCAGGCAAAAAAAACACCCCAGCAATTAGCCAATCAGCTGGGGAGTAAAAAATTCCTATCCGGCCCCCCAACTATGGGGTGACCAGCACGTGCCTACATGACAAACAGGGCTTGTGGGAGGGCCGAGCTTCCAAGAGGGACTGACACTAGGGGGTGGAGGTACAGCTGTTACTACAACCAAGCCTCGCCCCTCTAAAGTGTGCCCAAACAGGCCACAAAAGTCCTCCCTTACCCCCCAGGGAGGCAAATTGAGTTCTTGCAGCCTAGCAGCAAAGCTGCCGGCTGCGAGGAACTGATTGCCCCTCAAGTCAGAATGAAGAGTCGGACACAAGGTATTGGTATAACTAAGGCCACTTTATTAAATATAATAATAAAAACAGCAAGGGCAACTAGAACTGTGACCTGGTCAGGGCCAGGGGTCACAACAGACCACTCGCCTGCCATTAGCGAGCAAGAGACCCAGCCCCCAGCTGGAGCTGTGTGGCACAGCTCCCGCCAGGCCGGCCCAGCAAGGAGGCATGCCCCAGAGGGCCCAACCATTAGATGCACATCTTAATAGAAGGCACCCTCTAGTCGAGCCTCCAGGATGGTCTGCATTCACCCACCCTGGGTCATGGAAACCCAAAGGTTGATCTCGCCAAACACTAACTCCCCAAAAGAAGGATGCTTTCTGGTCCTCCCCTAGCCGCATAGTACCATAAACCCAGTAAAACCTGCCAGTACTAAGGTCAAGTCTCTACTTAGGCCTTAGCATCCACCGGGAGGCCCAAGGCCACCCGCAGCCCTTGCCGGAGATCTCTCAAGAAAAACATATTACCTTTTTCAGAGAGATGCACCCCATCCCCTCTGTAGAGGTCAGGAAATTTTGTAGAAATATCCGGGTGGGGCAAAAAGTGGCCCAACCCCCCATCCAATGCCTTCCTAATTTCTTTGTTAGCTTTATAATGATCCCTCTCTATACCTGCAGGGTTTCAAGCACTATGCCAAACAAGGCAGGGAATCATGGCTGACCAAATTATAATGGTCCCAGGCCATCTCTCCCTAATGTGCCCCAAATCCTCTCATGCCTGCAGGACCAAAGCTTTGCCTTTTACCAGCCCGAGATCATTCCCTCCCAGGTGAATGATTAAAACCTGAGGAGGAGGGCCTGCATTCCCATGAAATAACTATGGCAGCAAGCCGGACTACCGACTTCCCCTTTGATTCTTAGGGGCCTGGAAGAGGTTTGGGCCACAGTGTGTGCATCTTATTCTGAATCCACACTGTTTTATGCGCTCCTGCCATTCGATGGTAACATATTGGCTGAATCTCAGCTGAGAGCTGACCGAAGTTCTCCGAGCCTGATGTGCAACCCAAAACACAGCTGTGTCCACAGACGAGAACTCAGCTCCTCTGGCCAGGAACAACAGCATTTAAAAAGAAAAAACAGTCAAACTAGAAACAAGAACCATAACATTTAAACTACAAACAAACGAAGCTAGGAATTGAGCAGAGGGCGAACATAAGATTTATAGGCTGTTGACCGCCAACGGCCCAGGCGCTGACTAGAGGAAGAAGGATATCCCAGGGCAGCGGCTGTAGAGGCCGCCCCAATTCTAAAGGAGTGGGTACCAAACCGCACCCCAGACAACCCCAGCTTAGTTAAATCCCGAGAAGTCACAGCCCAAAACTGATGTTTTGTCAGTGGGCTGCCATTAATATGACAAAACAAAAACCCATCATTGTTCCCCTGCACTGCCAAATAGGCAGCCAAAGCAGAAACTGGGCACAACTCAAGCTCAGAGCACGTGCCCAGCTCCAACATGGTCCCTTTGCTACGCTGGTCAGTCTTAGAGCGTAGAACAGTAAGAACCGCCTTACCCTCTACTAACCTCAAGTCCCGAAGCAACAAAGTATTACCAGAAACATCATTTCTGGAACTTGCCACTAATTCATGAACCCTAAGAGTCCCAAAGAAGGCCACCAAAGAAGCCGCATGAAACAGTGTGGATTCAAAATAAGATGCACACACTGCGGCCCAAACCTCTTCCAGGCCCCTAAGAATCAAAGGGGAAATAGGATTCCTCATGTCAGGACTAGGCCCGGCCTCTCTGGACCACCCCTCAAGCATCTTTTGAAGATGAAAGTCTGTTGTTTCCTCCTTATGTCCCAACACCTTGCTAGCAAAAGCCAAAGCAGACAGGCGTCCCCTAATGGATCGCATGGCCAATTCCTTACCTTTTAGAGAAACACAGTAGTGGAGCAACTGCTCCACCGAGAGGGGCCAAACAATGCGATACCCTACCTCAGCCCTAAAGTCCTCAAACTGCCGCACAGCACGTTCATAAGACTTCCTGGTGCTAGGCACTATGGCAAGGCCTATCATTCTGCAGGCCTTGGCTCTCCAATCAGCCATAGCTCCTGGGGCATTGGCGCTGGCTCGTGATCAGCATCTGGGGCCAGCTGATGGAGCCTCTCCATCTGTTTACGAGTGAGAGCATCAGCCACCCTGTTATTTACCCCAGGAACATGCTTAGCTAAAAACAGTATGTTGCTGCAGACAGCGCAGAGTAAAGGCCCTCACCAGTCTCATAACCTGTTGAAATTTGGATGAAAGGGAATTAATGACATGGACCACAGCCATGTTATTGCACCAAAAATGAATAGTGCGATTGGCCATGTAACTCCCCCACAGCCAAACTGCAACAAGAATGGGAAAGAACTCGAGAAATGTGAGATCTTGGTTCACCCCTGCTTGAACGCATGAATCTGGCCATGCATCCGCACACCAATGTAAACCCCAAAACCTAAAGACCCCACAGCATCAGACATGACCTGAAGCTCTGCCTCAAGCCTCATGTCATCTCTCCAAAAAGAAATCCCATTAAAGGAGTCCAAAAATTCCTGCCATATCCTCAGATCCTCCCACATGCTGCTGGTAACACTTGTCCTATGCAGCGACAAGTTCAATCCTGCCATAGCATCACATAACCTACGAAAAAAAGTCCATCCAGGAGCAACCACTTTACAGGCAAAGTTAAGATGCCTAATCAGCTGCTGGAGCTCAAGCAATGTGACCTTTTGCTTAAGAAGGAAGGCATTAATCCTACTCCTCAAGTCTGCCACTTTCTGGATAGGTATTCTGGACAATTGTGCCAGAAATTCACAAGGTACCTTTTTTGGCACCACCCCCAAAGGTAAGGTTAGGCACAGGGGATTTAGAAAATGGGCCCAAAATCCTGCCCTCCACCAACTCCTTGTCAATCTTATCCTTGACTACATGTTCCAAACCTGTAACAAAACTAAGATTCCCAGACCGAAATGCGGCCTGGGGACCCTGAAAAGGAATTCGAAAACCGAACTTGAAACCTTTTAACAAATAAGCACTGTCAACCCTTCGTGGATACCTGGACAGCCAGTGCTCGAGAGGTCCCACCTTTATCGGACTGGGCCCCTTTTCCAGCCTGGTAATTACTTCCGCCTCCACCCTGCTTCTTTTGGAACTTACATGGTCAAGCTTTGGGACAGTTACTAAAGGAGTGAGAGCTGCCACACATGGGGCATTCATGCCTGGACTGACAAGCTTTCCTACTACACACTCCTTGAAAGCCAAACTCCCAGCAAAGCAGGCGGGGTTGAACCTCCTGCCCCGCAGAACTGCAGGAAGAAGATGACGAAGCAGAAGAAGTAGCCGATGTCCTAGCAACCAAGTGACCACTGTCAGAGCGGTCACCCAAATTTGGTCACGCAGGAGACATGACTTGGAGTCACAGCTGCTGGTGAATGTGATCCCACTGAAGGGAAGGGTACAAAGCTGCCCTCATCCTGAATTCCTCATTATATTGAATCCAGGCTGACCCACTAAACATTGTGTACCCCTTATAAATTATATCCATATACTGTATAAGCAAGGCAGCCACCCAAGGCTGGGCATGTGCAATCACACCAGCATATATAAAAAACCCTGGCAACCAATTGGCCCAAGTCTGGTCCACCTTCCACTTCTTCTCTTTTTCTTTGTCATCCAAATCCTCTTTATCTTTTTTCTCCAACTTGTGGAACAGGAGGGAGAAAATATCAACATACTCTCCCTTTAGGATCTTATCCTTCGTTGCAGGCAACAAATGATCACCTAAAGGTAATACTTCGTCTCCAAAAGGTAGGGCAGCAAAAGGGACCGCCCCATAGGGAGAAGGAAAGCCCCATCCCCCCCGAAAAGGAACCTGCAACCAGCAGCTGGCCAATTTCCATAGGGGCCAAACTGACCCTATGGCCAAGCCCAATTTGTCTGAGGACCCATACCTGTGGAGGGAGATGCACCAGTACCACCAACTGCAATGCCAGGTGCAGTAGGGGTGGCAGGATCCCATGTACCCCAAGGCCAAACAAGCCTGGTGTATGACAGTGTTCCAATAGGCATCAGTGCCGATCCAGATCCAGCAGCTGCTGGAGATGGAACTGATCCCCTGTTGGAACCCCAAGACCCATGGCTCCTCCTGCAATATTTCCAGCAGACCTGCACTCCAAAATAGACGACCTAGATAAAATATCTGCCTGAAGTGCCATTTTAGAAACCTTTCCAGATCCTAAACCGTGCAAAGGAGAAATACCGCATGCTTGCTCCAGGGCCATCAGCCTTTGCATAATAGCTGCATTAACTTCGTCTTCGCCCTCCTCATCTGAAGAGGATAAAGGTGGCGGTGGCCGTTTTTGCGGTGCCTTAGGGGCTTTTGGCGCAGGCTGCTTACCCTTGGATTTTCCTGTCCCTTTTCAACCAGAAATCTTACCAATAACTAGGACAAATAAACTACTCAAAACTCCACCAAAACAGCCCTTGAAAGCCGCACTTAAAAAACCAGCCATGCACAGTTGCAGAACAGCCCCAGGAAGCAGATATTGCCCCCTTATGTCAAGCTGTTCTGCACTATATCCCCTACAAAATGGTCTCCTACCAACCACCCCTAAAATGGCCGCCGTCCCAAGAAGAACAACCCCTAAAATGGCCACCGTTTGAAGAAGAAGAAGGGGAAGCAATATGGCTGCCACAAAGGTGGATCAAATATGGCAGCTGCTGTCCAAGACAGCCCTAACCAGCCTAAGGTAGGCTAAAAAAAGAAAAAGAAAAAACCCTCACCCAACACAAGAATAAATAATGAAAACAACCCACTTCCACCCCGTGCAAGCTTTGTCAAACTGGCGAGGGGGGTGGGGGTTGAGGCTAAACAAAACTGATCGGGAGGGGGAGGGGGGTGTTGATTCAAACAGGCCGTGTAAGCGCTGCATTGATTTGACGAGGAAGCAACCCCAATCTATGCTGATGTTGCTGGCCCTGGCTCCACAGCTGCCTCCTCTGTGCCGACCCAGCTTGGCTTATCAGCGATCTGATCGCTGATAGGCCCGACCAATGGGGCCCGAGCGGGAGCGAAGGAAAATGCTCCCTCAGCCCTTCTGCTAGCTGAATCCCCCAGGAACGGCTCAGAGCACTCGCAAATGCTCCCACCAAGCTGAGCTTCCAAGAGGGATTGACACTAGGGGGCGGAGGTCCGACCTTTACTATGACCAAGCCCTTCCCCCTCCAAAGCGTGCTCAAATGGGCCGCAAAAGTCCTCCCTTACCCTCCAGGGAGGCAAGTTGAGTTCCAGGACAATCTACGTCAGGGCATGTGCTTTGTAAAGGACAGGAATTTTAAAATATGATGGTTCATCAACCATCCTGATAGGCTGCCATGATGACCAATAGATTCAAAGTGGCAGTTTATATCTGTCATTGTGACCCCACTGAGTTTGCTCTGAACTCCGGACTCAAAAGCCTTAAAGGTGGATTCTGGGAAGACCAAAGTATCATCATCATCATTATTATTATTACCTTTCATTTATACCCCACCCTCTCCGCAAGCGGATTCAGTCAATTCCAAATTTCAGACAATAAATAGTATGGCCTTGGGGAGAGCAGGAAACTCAGGGAGAAGACTCTGACTAACTAATCTAGAGACTGCTCCTAAGAACCCTGCAGTTGAGACTTCTGCACCAGAACTTCCATCTACCTCCAGATCCTGGGGCAACTAAGCAACAGCCCAGGACAGGACCTGGATCATGAGGTCACCAGGATCCTCCTCTATCCACAGGGCTGCCAGCTCTGGGGTGGGAAATACATCGGTATTTGGGGGATAGGGCCTGAGAAGGTGGGGTTTTGGTAGGGGAGAGACTTCAATGGGTGGGGAATAATGCCATAGAGTCTACCTTCCAAAGCAGCCATTTTCTCCAGGAGAACTGATCTCTATCAACCTGGAGATCAGCTGAAATCCTTGGAGATCTCCAGCCATCACTTGGAGGTTGGCAACTCTCTCTACTCAGCATGAGCAGCAGAGGCAGCAGCCTTGTGCTGAGGTAGCTGACGTTAGTAGTCTGTGCAGTAGCTGTGGAACCAGACTAGATTTGTTTTCTGAAGGATTCTGATCTAATTAAGATCTCACCAAAAGAGTTCCAGATTAGGTGGCGCTGCTTCCCCCACAGTCTATTTAAACTAAGGGCAAGGAAGAGAACTTTGCTGGATTAACTAGTCTACATGGCCAAACTCTTGTATGCTGGACCCAGCTCCAGACCTTGCCAAGTGGTAATCTGCAGAATAAGTCTACACTCCCAGGGAGACTGGTGGAAAAAGAAACTTGAAGCCAGAAAAAAAGTTTTTATACAGGCCCAAGTATATTTGCCAGTGCCTTTCTTTTTGTTCGCACCCAACTATCTGAACAGGGCTAGAAAAAACATTTAATGGCCTGTGCTACTTTTTAGGCTAATTCTATGTGGAGATTCAATAAGCTTTGCACGCCTAACATTAATTAGCTATTACTACATTTTGACATAAACACATGTGCACAATGGAATATCAAGTATTAACGCCCATGGCCACAAATTTGCTGGCTTATTTGCAGTCTTTGACATCCTGCCTTACTTGTTTTAATTTTGTTTCCTGTTTCATGAATGTTCAGCCTACAGCACTATCACATATGTGGTTTGTGGGTGGTTTTGTGGGAAATTCCCAAAGTGATTCCAAGTGAAATATGTAAAATCCCTTTATGAGATAAAAAGCATAAAGGTCATTGAAAGGTTGCTCACAAGAATGAGATAATTTGTAAGCACTGGTTTTGTTGTCCCTCGCTTACATTATCATTAGTAGATACTAAAAAAGCATGGTGGGGTCATAGGATAATGAAACTTATTCCGGCAAATGATTAAATGGGCCTTTTATAAATACCCCATACAAATCTGTTCTTCATTTCAGTTGAAGTTACTGCACATGTAGATTTTGTTCATGGGCAAGATGTCAAAAAATGGTATATCAGCTGCAGACTTTCTAAAAGCTGCATGTTATTTCGATATTTCATTACTGCAGTCATTTACAACTGGATTGCCTTGTCCACAAAGAAACATAGATGCAGGGCTTTTTTTGTAGCAGGACCTCCTTTGCATATTAGGTCACACACCCCTAATATAGCCAATCCTCCAAGAGCTTACAGGGTTCTTCTTACAGGGCCTACTGTAAGCTCTTGGAGGATTGGCTATGTGGAGAAACGCCATTTTAGTCAGTGGTGGTGCTTCATTTAGCAGGGATCAGTAAATCCCTCAGCAGGCTGTGTAGCCTTCCCCTCACTCCCCCCCTCCCTTCCAGAGCCAAACCAACAACGCTAGGGGGAAAATCTCCTAGAGAGGCAGGAAGTGCTGTTGTGCTGTTGTTCCTTGCATGTGTTAGGCAGGAAGAGAAGCCAGATTTGAACTGGGGCTCGAGCGAGCATGTGGTGAGCAATGGAGGCTCCCAGGCAGGCAGGCAGACTAAGTAAGTAATTCACAAGACAGGACAAGTTTAGATCAGGGCCAGCAGGACGCGTTTATAACACATTTTGTTTGTCAGGCTGTTTGCTGTGCTGTGCTGTGTTAATTTTGTAGATGCAACTGTTTTTGTTTTGTTTTTCTTTTCCTATATTTTTCTCTTTTTAAATAAATATATTTTTACTGTTTAAATGCTGGCAGTCAAACTCTGTACCACATAGATCCCCAAACCGCTTTAGACCACGCTGTGTTGAGAAGGGGGCCCCGGGGAAGGGGGAAGGCATGCAGTTGGATAAGGTGCCAATCCTCCAGGGGTGCCCCAAAGAAGCGCTGAGGTCTCTGTGAAACCCAAGTGCAGGGTGGCAGAGGACCTGGAGGCCTAGCCTCACAGCTGGAGAGGGAGATTGGGAGTCCTGTTCCTCTCAATCTGAACCCCGGGACTGAGCAGGTGGTGGCAGCGCGCCCAAGGGGCAGGAGGAGAAATAGCTCCCTCCAGGAGTTGGCGACTCCATAGGGAGCTGACGGGACCGGGTCTGAAGGCAGAATCGGGCCGGTTCCGCCACAGGCTACATCAGGGGTGTGTGGCCTAATATGCAAAGGAGTTCCTGCTACAAAAAAAGCCCTGTACAGATGTGAATTATTGTTATAGTGTGGGTCCCCAGTCTTGTTATCCTGTGGGAACATTTAGAATTTTGAGAAAGGGTAGTGGGAATCATCACAACATGGCTATTATCTGAAGGGGAACCAATCACAAAATGCCTGCCAAAAGAGAGTAACCGCAAAATATTGGGAGGTCAAATTGTCCATTCATTCATTCATTCATTCATTTATTTTCTTGCCCTTTGCAAGAATGGGCTTAGGGCAGATTACAACATAAAAACAATAACAATGAACACAGTAAATCACAATGAATAATAATAAAGATGGCATTCAGAGAAAGGCATTATGAAGGCAAATATTTTTGAGTGGGTGCAGTCTACAGATCAAAACATAATGTCTCCTAAAGTCTTCTGAAGAAAAGCTATACTATGGCTTGTGGCTTGGATGAGCATCTGGACTAGAGGCCCAATGACTGAATGATAATTGAGAATGACTAGTTAATTCAGTTGGTTAGTGCATGGTCCTAATCATGCCAAGGTTGTAGGTTCAGTCCTCAAGGGGGCTTGTTGCTTTTTGCATACATGCAAAGAAGGCTGAAGTTACTATTGAACAGTTTTAATTGGCCTTTTTGCTTTCCTGTTGACAAAACCTCAGCTTACCAAACTGTGCTTCTCTCATTATTAAATACATGGAAGTAATGTCATGTTTCTGAACTGGCTCTGATTTTGGGATTTGAGTTAGATTGTAACACAAAGTTCATGTATGCACAAAATCTTTGAACTTTCTTTAGTATTGACAACAGGAAAGGGAAAAGGCCAATTAAGACTGTTTAATAGATGCCCACTTCCGGTTTTGACACGGCGATGGATGGACGTGGCTTTCAGAGCTGTGTCTGTACTGCTTATTTTTGGGGGTTCCTTTCCAAAGAGAGAACCCAATAGAACTCCTGTTGTTGGGGTTCATAAGCAGAGAGGGCTCAAAGAGGTCCACATCTTGGCTTGAGTGCCGAGGTTTGGACTATCTTCTTCCCTAAGCTCGAGTTAAGTGGATGCGAGAGGCGAGCAAGCTGTGCATGCTGGAGAGAAGGAGGAGGAGCAGCGTTTGGGGGGAAAAAAAAGTGACCCTTGGATTCAAAGAGAAAGAAAGTGAAGGGACTATTACATATCCTGCTAACCTGGCAAAGAGGTGGAGCAATTGGGGAAAAGAAGGAAGGAAAGAAAGAAAATTAGGAGAAAGAGCTTTGGAATGAAATGGAGGGAGGATGGAAGACAGGCGGAAAAAAGTGAGGCGAGAGTGTGGAGTGAGTGTAGAAGAAGCAGTAAGGCAAAAGATAAAGTTAAAAGACAAAGAAGATATTATAGAGACATTGTTTAAAGAAAAGACAAGTCAAACGGAGTTTGAATATGAGGAGTTAAGTAGAGTGGATATGAACTGTTAAATGGGTAGGAAAACCTACGGACTTCATGAAGTAAAGAACTGAATGAAAGGCTGAGGACAAGTTTAAGAGACAGTGAGCAAAGAACTACTTCCGGTGAAGCAGAATATACAAGACTGCATTAAAGAGGAATCACTTAAGGTATGATAAACGACGGAGATCCAGAGGGGGAAAGAGAGTGTGAGAGAGAAGAGACATAGAAGAGGAAACAGGAGAAGGAGGAAGGAGGAGAAGAAGAGAGAGATGTAGAGCCAGAGAACTACAGAAGAAGAGGAAGAGGAAGACAGGAAGGAAAGCTGGTGGAAATATAATAGACTGGAAAGAGATATTTAAACTGAATACTTAATGAATTTTGGGTAATAAGTACAATACAGTACCTTGACTGATGGGAGGCCAATACTGGATGGACTGAGTATTTAATTATTGTTTACATTGTTTGACTCTGATTGTTTATAATGATTCACTCTGTGATAATTAATTAATTAAATATTGTGGAGCATTGTGAGTGTATGGGTGATTGGAGTTTGATGAATAGAGAATGATCAGTAGTGGGTAGTGATTGGTGATTGGTGTCAAGGGAACAGTAACTAATGATAGAGAAATAGCTAACTTAAGTTGCTTTAGTGTGATCCTGTGAACTAATGAATTGAGTAGTTTAATTTGAATTGGAGAAAGGAAAAGGAGAGGTATAAAATTTTGTTTAAAAAAAGTAAATTAAGGAATAGGAGATAAACTCAACTCGTATAAGATGAGTAAGACAGGGAGATCGACACTCTCACCCTCAGGGGTTCCTGACCCGGTGCATGATGTGATTATACAGGAGATTGTTGAAGAATGGCAAACCGGTATGCAAATGTATCTAGCAACAGCGTTGAGTAAGATGCAGGCCAATCTATTTGATCAGATTGGAGGCCTAAATTCCGAAGTGGACGGTTTGCAGGGAAAGATAACTGATTTAAAAGTGGAAGTGTTTGGTTCAAGTCAAATGGTCAAGTCTTATGGTTTGGAGATGAAGGAAATACCAGGACTGGTGGACGCCTGTTCTGGCTTCCCTATTCACCTTTATAGACGAAACAGCTATAATGCCAGAGGAATGGAGTAAGGCCATAGTGTCTCCTATATATAAGAAAGGCGGGAGAGAGAAGCCTGAAAACTACAGGCCAATCAGCCTTTTAAATATTATGGGGAAACTATATGCCTTACACCTACGGGAGAAATTAACAACCTGGATGGAGGAAAACCACATCCTGGCAAATGTACAAGCAGCCTTTAGAAGGAACCGTTCTCACCTGAACAATGTGTTAATATTGAAATTCCTTGTTGACAAGCAGGCTGCAGTAAAGGGCTCTCGTTTATACGCAGCGTTTATAGATTTTAAAGCAGCCTTTGATTCTGTACCAAGGGATAAGCTGTGGCGCCAATTGTACAGTACATCAATTGACCGTAGACTCCTATTTCTTATGATGAAATTGTACGAAAATTCTAGCATGCAGGTAAAATGCACCCCTCAAGGTCATCTGACTCATCCAATCCAAACAAGTAAAGGTGTCAAACAAGGCTGTATATTAGCTCCGCAACTTTTTAATTTATATATTAATAGCATTGTAGGGTATTTTACTGACCCTGGTCTGCATCCCCCTAAAATTGGGAAGTTAGCTGTGCCCATCTTGTTGTATGCAGATGATGTATTACTCCTGTCAAGATCCCAAGTTGGTTTACGTAGGTCGCTTAGAACGCTTTCTCTCTTTTGTTTGGACACTGATTTAGTTGTCAATAGAGACAAGTCTAAAATTATAGTCTTCACCAAAAGATTTAGAGAAATGGTCTGGCGTTTTAATGATGAAAAATTGAAACAAGTTAAAACATACAAATATCTGGGGGTTGTTTTTCATCACACAGGATCTTACCAAGGGCACATAGACAACGTACATTGTAACGCCCAACGTACGGCCCTTGCTTTGCAGGAGTTTTACACTTCCAAGGGCGCTTATAATGCCTTAGCGGCTATTAAGGTTTACAACGCTAAGGTTATACCCCAGTTAATGTACGGAGCAGAGATTTTCTTGTACAACAAATTAACTAAATTGGAGATTGTTCAATCGAAGTTTGTGCGTTGTATCCTACAGGTGCCAAAGTATGCCTCATCTATTGCAATCAGGTTGGAAGCGGGGCTTTTTAGCCTCTCCACATTAATGTGGAATAGAGGTTTGAGTCTCCTTCTAAGGGTCCTGTCGAATCCGGATGATATTGCATATCACATTTTCTATGACTCATTTGTTAGTAATTGGTTAATGAAATTAAAATCCAAACTAGTGGAAAGTGATTTGAATATTGATTCTTTAGCCCTCATGTTTAACAACGGGGCAAAATCAATTATCAGAGACCGATTACTGGAATTGGAATTAAAACAATCTCTGGCCAAAGTTGGGGGGACGTATATCCCAACCTTTTTCATAAGTGAATTTAAAAGTGCCAGATACCTAGAAATGATACAGCCAATTAAGTTCAGGCGGATGCTGTCTTTGGCACGCTTGAACATTTTGGATACGGCAGTACTGAGGGGCCGTTTCCAAAAGATCCCGCTAGAAGACAGGACCTGCCCGTGCGGCCTTGAGGAGATCGATACGGCTTCCCATCTCATTTTGAACTGTCTCTTCCATACAGAGGCAAGGTACAGATTTCTGCGGAACCATCTAATGCTAGCTGAATCTTTAAATCAGTCTCAAGTTATTTACTTCCTCCTGGGGGACGGGAGTGATCAACTTTCCCTGGATCTCGCTAAGTTTCTATATGTTACTGACCTTGACAGGAAGAAACTTAATGTCGCTTGTATTTGAATGAAGCTGCGATCTGAGTGTACCATGCTGTCTTTAGTTATATGTTGCTTATATCAGAAAATTTTAACTTTAACATTATTTTGATGGCTGTACACAGTTATTAGATAGTTATGTCGCGTTTTAGCTCGGTGTTGTGCTGTACTGTTGTTGTTGTGTTGTTGTTGTTGATTGGCCTAGAGCCGCAATAAACTGACTGACTGACTGAGATTAAGGAAATGAGCCCAAAGGAGGAAGTCATAGAAACAGTTCAAAAGCCAGAAGAAAAACTGGTTGGATTGGAGGCAGAGCAGACAGCATATATACCTGGGCAACAGGTACAGGAAGGCTTATCTGGTGTATTGAGTGAGGCCCTGGCATCTGGAGCACAAGAGACCATAATACAAAGATCAAATGATGCATGGGCAGTGATAAGGAAAATTGAGTCTTTAGATACGAAGAAAGAAACAGATGGTTTACTAAGGGACAGATTAGTTGATATTGGAAAGTACCCACTTCAGAGGGGTAAACATGGAAGGGTTAATAGAAAAATACTTAAGGAGACAGTTTGGAAAATTTTTATGGATTAGTTACTAAAGATTACTGAAAGAAAGAAAAGGTTGAGAGAAATTCCATGGCTGATGAAGAAGAGAAGACTAAAATCAACATTAGCCTCCATAAATGACTCCAATCCAATAAGGAAGAGAGAGAGGGAGAGAAAGGGGAATAAGAGAATGAAGAAGAAAAAATAGATACCCTGTCAAATATACTGAAATAGAAGAGAATTAGCTTGAGGTATGGAAGGGATTACCACCAAATGATTGGATATATAAATCTAAATTATGGATTATTGTAAAGAGGGAAGTTGGTAAAGAGACTGCTGAGGTAGTAGCTAGAGTAAAGAGAAAAAACAATGGTGAAAAGGATATGTGATTGTATGTTGGGGTTTTGTTATGTATAGGAAATGCATTCTCCATCCCTTTTTTTGTGAGTGTGTGTGGGTGTGTGTTTGTCTTGTTTGTTGATGTATCTCCCCCCGCCCCTTTTCTGGTGAAAATAAAAAGACTAAATAATAATAAAGCTCCCAATGCCCCCTTCCCCCCCAAATTAAGACTGTTCAATAGTAACTTCAGGCTTGTTTTTTGCAAAAAATACCTGACCCCTATGAGGATTGGCCCAACAACCCCAGCATGTGTAGCCTCACAGTCTAACCAACTGTTCTCCAGGCCTCCAGATACTCTTCCAAGCCACAAGCTATAATATAGGTTTGCCATTCTTATTTTGCCATCCCCTTGCTGTCTACATTTGGAGTTACACTTCTCAAGGGATTCCATGTCATCAGTAAGACATTACTGATCCAGTATAAGTCATTGGAATGCTTTCTGTGGTTTCTATTTGTTCTGCTTCTTATCTCTTATCTGGCAAGGAAGAATACATCACAAGTGACTGAATGAGCTTGACAGCCTGTCTGACTTATGGCCCATGCAGGAAGGTTGTGTATGAACAAGGGGCAGCAGATCAGAGCCCAGATGGACAAGAGAGTGAAATCCCTCTGTCATCTGGTGTCATCACATGCTGGGGGGGGGGGGTACCTGGCTGCTCCCTCCCATCCTCCCTTTCTTCATTCCTTGGTGTGATGCTTTCCAGGATTACTGAAAAACTCATAATGCTAGACTGAACCTGATTGTAAAACACCCCCAAATTTAAAAGATGGAAAACCTAAGCAATAGTGGAGCTTGTAGACCAATGAAGGAGAAAGAACCACTAACTTTCAGCCAAGATGGCTACCTGAGAGAAAATACAGATTGAAAAATCTTTTTTTAAAAAAACCATGCCCAGTGCTAAACTGACCAATAAGGAGTGAGTGGAAAAAACTCAATGTGGGTGGGGGAGTGGCCTCTGAGGAGCTGTAAAAGGATAGGAGGGGTAAAAGCTGAGGAAATCTGTATGCTTTTAAACTGCCTTTGGCTTGGAAGTGAAACACAGGGAAGAACTGCCACAAACCCACTCTCAGATAACCTAGGGAAACAGTGAACAGAAAGCAGATTGAGTGTTGAAAAGAGGAATAACAATGCAAAACAAAAATGCAAACTGACTGACATGCACAGAAAGCAATGGGGATGCAGAATGACAAAGATCTCAATGGACGTGCACGGTGAAAGCAAGGCAAAACACCAATGCATTATATGCCAAAATGTGATGTGGTTAGAATAATGCTTTAGTAGAGCAAGATCAACTATAATAAATTCATGTCTAATATATAGGCATCTGGCATAGTGTTGATACTAAGCCAATGTTGGCTAAATAACAACCATCTGTTCAGGGATGAATTTAGACATGTGTGTAGATCCATATTGTTGGTGGGGTTGGAGTCTGATTAGTGTCAGTGAGTCTATCCTGTGGGCTTAGCCCAAGTAGCATTCCTGAAGAGCCAGATCTGACTGTGGATGGTTTCTTGGTAGGTACCAGTTACTAGGAGATGATAGTCTGATTATTCTGATGAAGCACCCATAACAGCTTGAAAGGTCTCCCACACACTTACACACTAAACAGAGAAATCAGATCTGTTTCTATGTAAAGAAGCAGTAGTTTTTATTCTTGCAGATATAAGCTAAGAGATATTGCAGTGAGCTGGCTGAAGCCCTTTGGGATGCAAAGTTTCAAAGTTTATTCACAGCCTAAGCCAGCATTTAAAATGGTAAAATCATAGGAAATTAAAATTGAATGACCATAAAATCGATGATAAAAAAGCATAAAATACTGTGAAACTACAAATATAACAAAACATGGCAGTTACAGAAAACAGATTGGCAAAGGTGTTTAGCCATTTCCTGTCTGAGCTATTACTGTTTTTCTTATTCTTGAGGTAAGCCAGCCAAATTTTGCTAATTTGTATGAAACCTCAGGATTCTTATTGTCAAGAAGGCTCTTAAGGAGTTGCAGTTTTTGGCTACTGGTAAAAGGTATGGCCATGGAAAATGGAAGAACTTCATGATGGACGTTATAACCCTCACAAGTCAAATATCCCTTTGGGATGCAGGACCTTTCTCTGGATATCTGATGTGGGATAGTGGTTCTTCTTCCCTATTGAAGTGTCTCTTTGCCTCCATCTACTTGCATATTTGTAATTAAAGGAAATACAAAAGGGTTAGAAGTGTCCACTGCCTTTGTTCCAAAGGAACCAACCCTGCATAGCTCCTGCAACTTCTTGCTCTTTGGAATGCCTATTAGGTAGTTCCAGAGGTCCAACCATTCTTGGTCCTGCACTAATCCTATATATATAAAAGGCAACCCGTGTTGCTGACAACTCACTTTTGATGCATCCCAAAGGGCAGAAGAGAGAAGGACCAGCAGGGTGTTCAGTGGTCGCATTGGTAGTGGGGCTAGCTCATCCTCAGCCAAGTGCTTCCTCCCAAGTAAGCATGACCCTGGGGGCTCTCCTGAGCCAGGCTGCTGGCCTGGACACCCTCCTCCTACTATGTCAAGCCACTTCATCCTTTCCTTGCCTTCCTGACACTGCAGCTAACACACCACTGCCATTTTGTTTACCTCTCCCCCACCTTTTGCCCTCCCTCACTGATGCTTTACTATCACAGTCCCATCTCCCTGGGGCACATGTACATGATAATCTGTGGCAACAGGAAGGCAAGAAGAGGGCAAGGCAGTTTGACATAGTAGCAGGAGAGGGGGCATCCAGCCTCGGGGTAGCCCCCCAGGGTCATCCTTAGCAAACCTGCTCAGAAGGAAGCACTTGGCTGATGATGAGCTATCCCCACCACCACTGCCGCCACTGAACACTTTGAAATAATTAAGTAACTTCATTTATATTTCATGTTTCACGACAATGGGGATCCAAAGTGGCTTATGTCATTCTGCTGTACCCCATTTCAGCTTTGCAACACCCCGATGAGGTAAGTTAGGTTGAGTGTGTGTGATTGGTTCATGGTCACCTACCAGGGCAGAGCAGGGATTTGAACCCAGGAGTCATACAGAACTCAGAAGAATCACACTCTTTCACTGTTGTCTAACCATGATGTCTTCTGCAGAGGCAACAGAAAGCAAGGTTAAAAACTGTCACTGTGGTGAGTGGAATGGGTTGCAATGAGTTGAGATAGGATGGAGGACTTGGGTATTGCAAGGATCCCTTGAAGAACTTTTTCATGGGCCCTTCCTCACTGATGCTTTACTAACACCACCCCCCTCTCCCTGGGGTGCATGTGCACAATTCCATAGGATAACAAACACCCCAGTCATGTTTAGATACTCGCCCAGAACCTCTTTCTAGAATCCATTGTATTTATTTTAACAATGGACTTTATTCCTAGTAGTATTACAATACTCTGCACTGGGAATGCAGAAGGTGGGGAAGGAAGGAATGAATTCTGGAGCTTAATCCAACAAAACTTAATCCAACAAAATCTAATCCAACGGGAAGTTTAATCCGACAAAGATGGAGATCCTGTACTTGAGCCGGGGTGGAATAGCACAGGGTATCAGGCTTCCAGCCTTGGATGACACACTACTAGTGCTGGCCCAGAAGGTGAAAAGCCTGGAAGTGTTCCTGGATGGCTCACTTTCTATGGAGGCCTAGGTCACCACAGTTGCCAGGCAGATAAGTCCTCCCCCCCAGGACTTAGCTACAGTGACCCATGCATTGGTCACTTCCAGATTGGATTACTGTAACTTGCTCTATGTGGGCTTGCCCTTGGGCTAATCCAGAAACTCCTGCTGGTGCAAAATGCAGTGGCGCATCTACTGATTGCTTGTACAGGCGGGTATTAATCTGGCATTAAGCCATTTGCACTGGCTACCTATAGAGTATTAGATTCATTTCAAGATTCTGGTATTGACCTTCAAAGCCCTGCATGGCCTGGGACCAATATATCTGAGGGAACCACTTCTCCCCATATGTGGCCCGATGGGCTTTATGCTCAGAAAATCAACATCTCCTGGTTGTCCACAGCCCAGGATATTCATCTGGCCTCAACCAGGGCAAGGGGTTTTTCTGTTTCTGTTGGAGGTCTGTTTTACAGGCCCTGCCAGGCTCTGCTACTTTTTTTCAGGGCCTGTAAGACAGAGCTGTTCCACCAGGCCTTTGAGTGAGGCAGTGGACATCCAAATTAAACTAAACTGACCTCCCTTGCTGAAGTATCTTAATGGCCCATTTGAAATATGACATCATTAATTATTTGAGAGCTGAAAACTGTTCTAAACTGATACCCTCTATGTCCTGTTCTGAACCAGGAGGGTTTTTAAAATTTTAATGTTTAAAGTGTTGATTATGTTGTAATCTGACCTGACCCCATTTGTGGGGTAGGGAGGAATATAAATTTATATCTCTGCTAAGGTACAGACCCTCTCCCAATCTTAACAGCAGTAGTCCTTTCCTTGTGCCAGTTCGTTATAGATGACTGCCTTCATAGCTTTATGTTGAACCAGACTCTTGGCTCACATTACCTTTATTTCCCTCTTTGATTGTCCAGTGCATCAGGCAGAGATATTCTCCAGACTTGCTATTGAGGAGATTTTACTGGGAGTTGCCTAAATTAAATTATGCATGTGAAACATGTGCTCAACTGCTAAGGTACAGACCCTTTCCCAACCTTAACAGCTCTAGTCCTTTGCTTGTGCCAGCTCATTATGCTTCAACTTGGGTACATCCAGGATGGCATTACACACGTACTTGAATTTAATGTGACTCTTTTAATGTTTTTCTGCCCTAATGACTAGTATTTGTGCCAATAAATTTTAGCAAAACGGGGGGTTATTGTAGCAGGTACTTGCAGGTAGCAGCCAATAACTAGTGTTTAATTACCTGTACACTGCCTGTGTCAACAGGAGGAAAAAATGCAAAGAGGTATATATTTCTTTCTTTCTTTTTTTTTAAATTCTGAACTAGGAGAACACAAATACCTGAATCAGATCCAATCTGTCCATGCCACGTTTGGTAAATACTCAGCTATGAACCATTTACTGTAAAAGTTCATCCTCAGAATATTTTGTATAAATAAATGGATGTTAGCTTATGTTCCATAAACATTTTGCTGCCATCCTCGGGATCACGCAACTGTCAGCATATGCGTCTGACTTTGAGCCAAGGCCTAATTAAATAGGTGCTATCTGTGGAATACAATAAGAACATTAAAAATGAATGTGGCACAAAAAAAGCTCTGATCAATGAACTGCAGTATGGCAGCTGCCAAAGATCTTTCTGGTCTGATTCATGCAAAACATTTTATGGCATATACAAACATACATTTCTCCCTCTTCTTTTTCTAAAAATGCAGCTTTTATTGCCATTTTGCATGCCTTTTGTATTTTCAGATGAGCCAGAATATTTATGAGTCAAATTGCCTGTTCTTCTGAACTGCAGACTAATATGTTTATCACATAGAAATTAAAAACAAAGAAGGCCTTATGTTGAACACTTGATCATTTAGGGTCCAAGGAAGGGACTGGTAGAAGTTCCAAATCAATACTGCCAAACTTACTGCTTTCCTGGAGTGCCATGGCTTTTAGGAAAATGGGACTTGCTTCAGATGAATATGAGGAATTGGATTTGGAGGGGCGGGGTAAAATGAATGCCAAATTGCCTCATCTTTCCTCTGTTCCTGGAATGTAGCACACTCTATTCCCCATCATGATTTATTCATTCCAATATTTATATCCTGCCATTTTTATATACTCAGTGCAGTTTCTGATAGAACAAAGTAAAAACATATAAGAAAAAACAAATGTTTATTAAACAAATTAGCTGAAAAAATGCCATATGCATAGTATCATTTTCACACCACATTCTATACAAACTTAGCGTGCTGCAGTAATATAGCCTTTGTCTAGCTCCTAAATAATTTTTTTTTAAAAAAGAATGAGGCATGATGTCCAGTTGTCCACTGTCATTCTGATGATGATGAGATGTGGAACAAGTCCCTCCAGAGGTGACCCCAGTGTACAACACATGAATCAGGTATTCACATACATTCATGAGCTTCTGCTCCATAAAGAGCAAGTGTTAAAGTTACCTTAGGCATGTGCTAGCTGTACCATCACGTGAAAGGATCAATTGGTTAAGTGCCTGAAGTGATCCAATTTCCTTCAGTTAGTCAGACATATTACAGTGTAATAATCCTACAAGGGAAGCATTTTGACTTAAGTTTGAGATTGTACATGTGTTTGTGTGTGATATATGTACATTATGAGATTGCATAGTAACCCTGTACACATGGCTTTATAGGACAAGGCCCAGCACACAGTCTTGGTGGTTAGGGCTGTCATGACCAACTGTACTGTCCTGCAAGACATTTCTCTCAACATGTACAAAGCACCTATGCATGTACAAACTGTATGTGTGAGAGCTCCATCCTGATGATTTGGGATATAGAGAAAACAGTGTTCCC
Organism: Heteronotia binoei; assembly: GCF_032191835.1. NCBI lineage: Eukaryota > Metazoa > Chordata > Lepidosauria > Squamata > Gekkonidae > Heteronotia > Heteronotia binoei. Next base: position 77,973,681 of record NC_083223.1, read on the forward strand.
AAGTAAGTGGATAAACCATAGGCATGTACAGTTTGTATGTGCCTAGATACTGTGGCTACATGAGGTGAGTAAAGGTGGTGGGGACAGCATACTTAGTCCCATTGCCACACAATGCACATTGATCCCATGTGTATGTACATCAGGTTTAGCAAAATTCTGTACTTGACTGTAACAGAGAAGCTGGCATGGGCCATTTGAGGACAAAATACTCTAATTAGTTTTCATTATTTGAAATCAAGCATTTTTGGTCACACATCCCAGTCTGGGTAATGAAACATGTGCCATTCAAAACAGACTAGACATAAACAGAAGATCCATTCTCTGCTTGCATAAGACCACGTCTCTCAAGCATCTGAGTGAACAGAAAATGTGTGAGCAATGTAACAAGTCTAGAAGAATTTCCTGGCTTCTGTTTACTCAACAAACACTTTAAAACTGGTTACATTTCAGGCCAGTAAATGGTGAGACAACCTGATCTTTGGTGATAATATTAAACCTTGGCCCCCAAATACCTGGATTACAGCAAGGAAAACCTAAACATTTATTTTAATTTTCACACCACTATTAATCTACTTGTAAAAAAAAAGTACATAGCCTAGTTATATTTAGTTGGAGCAAGTGTTACTAAACTTTCTTTAATTCTGACAGCCTAAATGCCTAATTCATTTCTGAGTAAATTCTGTTGAAAAGGATAAAAGTAATGGAAGGGCTCTACTTTTAGGATTGGAGTACTTAGGTGTACAAGTGTGTTTTAAATTTTGCATTCCGTTCCACGTTTATGCTGCTTCCTTACTGTTAAGTGCATTTGGAGCCAGGAAACAAAAACAATAACTCCCAAAGTGCATGGGATTTATAACTATTCTGGTAGTAAATCACAGTAATAGTTACTGTTGAGTGTTCTGCAAAGTGGATCTTTGCAGAAAAACCATTAAGTTTATGAAACACTGATGGGGTTACCCTATAATGCTGTTTAACTGCTCTTGTAGTTTACATATGCTGTCATGTATTTTTAAATTAATATTCTAGCTGAGGCTCAAGACCACTTGAAGTAACTATTGTAAGCTAAGGTGGGATATAACAAGACAAGCCCCCTCATCACACTGTATTTTATTAGTACACATTTTCCAGTCAAGTCATGCGAACTGTCATATGTTTGAATCCATACACTGCTCAAGCTTTGATTTAGCTAGAAGAATCTCAGCATTAATCTCTTCTGTACAGATAATTATAAAGATTGATGCACTGAAACAGGAATTTTAGGCACAAAGCCGCATCTGTGTTTTGTTTCCTTGTATTACTATGGGCCAAATTACACAAGACATTGGAGTTCTACGATTTACCAGATGTGCAATTTGGCCTTTAAAAAGCAGCTGTGGGGGCAGTCACGAAGGGCAGCAGAATCTGGATCAGGACTCCAGCACCAGAAAGGAGTTTATCTCTTTCTCCTGCCCCTTTACTTTGGCTGAATATGTCTACCACCTGACTGATTTAAACCCGGTGCGGGGGGGGGGGGGAAGAAAGACTGGAGGAGGTATTGTGTCTGACTTTATACCGTATCTGAGTTTCAAAGCACTTGGAGAACATTTCTAATTTCCATGTCTTTGTGGAAAGACTTCCAGAAGTACATTTATCTGTTAAGTTTCATTGAATGATATGACTGGGGGTAGGGGGGAATCCCACTATGGGTGATTCCTGAAGAATGTATCATTTCTAGATTACATGCAGCTCTTTGGTTCAAGGCTGCAGAGATCAGTTCCCCTGGAGAAACTGAATGCTTTGGAAGGTGCACTGTATGGCATTGTACCCCACCGAGGTCCCTATGCTCCCCAGGCTGCATCCCCAAATGTCCAGGAGTTTCCCTACCTGCAGCTGGCAACCCTACTCCCCATCCCGCTTTAACCAAGAAGGATCTAACAATCCTTCTAAGTACACTGGATTGTTATCAGAGCTGGGTTGCAATGAGAGTACACACATACACACATAAATGCATGGGAATCTGAAAATATTGAGTTGTAAACGCAAAGTAAGTTTTTATTTAAATCCATAAAAGGAAAAGATAACATCTCCCCACCTCACACAAATTGAAACTTTCCCCCATTCAAACTGTGACTGTTGCTCTGCTCCTGGGCTTCGGCTTGAGCTGGCTCCATTCCCCAGCAGTTGATGCACGAGTGGCTTTTGATATATGGCTACTTCCCATTCCCCTTGAAGATTTTTAATGGGCTTTTTTTTTTTTTAGATCTGGTTGCCATGAGAGGAATGGGAGGTAGTCGCAGATCAAAAGGCACCCATATAGCAACTGGTGGGGAATTGATCACTTGTGCCAGCTCAAGAGAAGTCCGGGGGCGGAGCAACTGTCAGTGAGGAATCAGTTTGTGTTAGCAGAAAAAAGTTTTGTGCTTCAGAGTTTCTGTTTGAGAACATTCCATTATTGATGCAGTAGTAAATGTACTGAAGCCAGTGAGCCTACTCTAATGTAAATCTGTTGCCATGTATTCCAAGGGAGAGAGACAAAGGCAAAGGAAGATGAGAGTCTAGGCATCTTCTTCAGTTGGTGAGTGGGAATCCTTTCGCGCCAAGGAACCATCCCTGGGTGGGGAGAGAGGAGGGGTCTTGGTAGCTGGTGATTCGATCCTTAGGCAAGTAGACAGCTGGGTGGCAAAACTGCGTACTGACCGTATGGTGACTCACCTGCCTGGTGCGAAGGTAGTGGACATTACGCATGTAGTAGATAGGCTGATAGACAGTGCTGGGGAGGAGGCAGTGGTCATGGTGCATGTTGGCACCAACGATGTGGGGAAATGAAGTCGTGAGGTCCTGGAGGAAAAATTTAGGCTGCTAGGCGGGAGACTTAAGGCCAGGACCTCCAAGGTAGCCTTCTCATAAGTGCTACCTGTTCCATGTGCAGGGCAAGAGAGACAGGCACAAATTAGAAGTCTCAATGTATGGATGAGACGATGGTGTAAGGAGGAAGGGTTTAAGTTTGTTAGGCACTGGGATGCTTTCTGGAAGAAGCGGGAGCTGTACAAGAGAGACGGTCTCCACTTGTCCCCAGATGGAACCAGGCTGCTGGTGCTTAAAATCAAAAAGGTGGCAGAGCAGTTTTTAAACTAAATCTTGGGGGAAAGCCGACAGGAGATGAAATGTCTCTGGTTCAGGAGGACTCATCTCAAAGAGATGAAGGGTTAGCTGTTACTTTTCTACCGGGTAATGGATCAGAGTTGTCCACTGAGATGGTGACAAACAGTATGGACTGTCTGCCAAAGTCTCGAGGCAGCAGGAGGAAGGTGGCGGACCTAGCTTGCCTGGGAAATTATAGATGTTTGTATGCAAATGCAAGATGTGTTCGTAGTAAAATTGGTGAGTTGGAATGTTTAGTGTTGGGAGAAAACATAGACATTGTGGGAATTTCAGAAACTTGGTGGAATGAGGAGAATCAGTGGGACACGGTGATTCCTGGATATAAGTTATATTGGAAGGATAGGGAGGGAAGGGTTGGAGGTGAGGTGGCTCTGTATGTCAGAGAGGGTATACGATCCAGCAAGACTGAGGCAAGAGAATTAGATTCCCTTGTAGAAATGCTTTGGGTTGAAATAGAGGGCCCAAAAGGAAATTTAACTATGGGAGTTTGTTATCGCCCACCAAATCAAAAGATAGAGGACGATTATAATATGATGGAAGGATTAAAGATAGCGGCTAAACATAAAAACTATGTCGTAATAGGTGATTTTAACTACCAGTAGATTGATTGGGTCAATATGTGTTCTGGTCGAAAGAAAGAGATTGAGCTTATTGATGCTCTCAATGACTGTGCTATGGAGCAGATGGTCTCAGAACCTACCAGGGGTGGAGCGATCCTGGATTTGGTCCTAAGTAATGCCCAAGACTTGGTGAGAGATGTAAAAGTGATCGCACCGCTTGGGAGCAGTGACCATAATGTTATTGATTTCACCGTTTGTATAAATAGAGAGTTGGCCCAAAAGACCGGCACAACCACGTTTAACTTTAAAAGGTGTAAATTCTCTGAGATGAGGAGGCATGTGAAGAGGAAACAGAAAGGAAGGGTAAATACAGTCAACACCCTTGGGGAAGTTTGGAGGCTATTTAAAACTACAATCCTAGAATCTCAGATAAAATATATACCACAAGTTAGGAAAGGCACAAACAGGTATAAGAAAAGGCCTGCAAGGTTAACAAACAAGGAGAAGGACTCCTTTAAGCGGTGGAAAGCTAGTCCAAGTGAGATTAATAAAAGGGAACACAGGCTGTGGCAAATCAAATGCAAGACTGTGATCAGGCAGGCAAAAAGGGACTGTGAGGAGTATATTGCAAAAAACATAAAGACCAACAATAAAAATTTCTTCAAATATATTAGAAGCAGGAAACCAGCCAGGGAGGCAGTAAGGCCCTTGGATGACCAAGGGGTCAAAGGATTACTGAAGGAGGATAGGGAAATGGCTGAGAAGCTGAATGCATTTTTTGCCTCCGTCTTCACTGTGGAAGTTGAGAAGTGTTTGCCTGCTCCAGAACCGCTAATTTTGTAAGGAGTGTTGAAAGACCTGAGTCAGATTGAGGTGACAAGAGAGGAGGTTCTATGACTGACAGATGAATTAAAAACTAATAAGTCACCAGGTCCGGATGGCATACATCCAAGAGTTCTGAAAGAACTCAAAGTTGAACTTGTGGATCTCCTGACAAAAATATGTAATCTTTCATTGAAATCTTCCTCCGTTCTTGAGGACTGGAAGGCAGCAAATGTCACCCCCATCTTTAAAAAGGGTTCCAGAGGAGATCCGGGAAATTACAGGCCAGTCAGTCTGACTTCAATACCGGGAAAGTTAGTAGAAACCATTATCAAGGACAGAATGAGTAGTCACATTGGTGAACACGGGTTATTGAGGAAGACTCAGCATGGGTTCTGTAAGGGAAGATCTTGTCTCACTAACCTGTTGCATTTCTTTGAGGGGGTGAACAAACATGTGGACAAAGGAGACCCAATAGATTTTATTTACCTTGACTTCCAGAAAGCTTTTGATAAAGTTCCTCATCAAAGGCTCCTTAGAAAGCTCAAGAGTCATGGAGTAAAAGGACAGGTCCTCTTGTGGATCAAAAACTGGCTAATTAATAGGAAGCAAAGAGTGAGTGTAAATGGGCAGTATTCGCAGTGGAGGATGGTAAGCAGTGGGGTGCCACAGGGCTCGGTACTGGGTCCCATGCTCTTTAACTTGTTCATAAATGATTTGGGAGTGAGCAGTGAAGTCCATCAGTGGCTATTAGCCACAGTGTGTGTGTGTGTGTGTGTGTGTATATATATATATATATATATATGTATATGTGTGTGTGTGTGTGTGTGTGTATAAATTTAAAAAAAATATATTTTTTTTGGCCGCTGTGTGACACAGAGTGTTGGACTGGATGGGCCATTGGCCTGATCCAACATAGCTTCTCTTATGTTCTTATGTTATGTTCATCTCTATGGTGCAGCTATGACAACTGAAGCGCAAGATTGGTTTAGTGGCTTAGTTCTCACATAAGAATGTTTTTTGAGAACCTCCAAGGAAGATCATGTGCATGGTGAAAAGGGCAGGGGAAAGAAAGCCAAGACGTTCTATGAACATTTCAAACAACACACAACAGTAATTCAGAAGTGCAAAGATAGAGTTGAAAATGGGAAGAAAGCAGTTTACATCAACAAGAGCTCAGGCACACTTCACCAATGGGAGACTGTGTTTGTATTAAAATGTAAGTACATTCCACAAGCAGCCAGTTTCTAAAACAGGTCTGTTTGGAATGACAGGAAAAAGTTAGTAACCAGCAACTAAAATGAATAGATAGGAAGTCTGAAAAGCCCATAAGTATCAGCCATAGCTGAATTCAATTTATTCACAGTCTCCAGAACTGGGGTTAGGTTTGACAGAAGAGACTGGACAGTAGGTTAAAACTGCCAGTCTAGCCAAACAGAAAAGAATTATTGCTCCTAGAAAAAGGATATTTCTTATCCAGTAACTCAGTGGGTTCAGAAGAACCCCGGATTGTGTGAAAAGAAAAATGGTCTTAGACTCCTTATAATATCATGGATTCAATGCAAGGAGGAGACGCGGTTATAGTGATCATAGCTCTCTTTATTCAGTACAGCATAGTAATGGCTGAACTCTAAGACTGGCTTACTGAGCCAATGGGGCCAACTATATACAGTTCAAGGTTCCCTCACTAGGATGCCATTGGATCATTTAAACCAGCAGGGGGCCTGTGATTGGATCAGGGCAGCAGGGATTTGGATCCCACTTCCCATTATTCCCTAGTCCCCAAGCTCAGACCTAAAAGCTGTAATGAGCCAGGCAGGAACACAGGTAATAGCATCATTAGTTCACATACACAACACTCCTCAAGAGACAAAAGGAAAGTCAAACTCCCACAAGGGAGATATTTAAATACATGAAGAATGTACTAACTTCCAAGAAGCTAAGATAGATACAGCATATGGCTGCGATCATATACACTTAACAATGCACTTTCAGTGCAGTTTCCAACTGGATTTTACTGGGTGAACTGGCAAAATCAAGTTGGAACGTGCATTGAAAGCGGATTGAAAGTACATTATGTAGCATGTGTGATCACAGCCATATGAAACTTTATTAAGGCATGTTGCTGCTGAAAGAAATCTCCAAGACAAAGAAACCTCTCACAATTAAGAACTGAGCCTCTAAGAAAATAAGCTGCTATATTCTGTTGCCTGTTCAAAATATTATAATTTGTATAGACACCAAAATTTACCTCAGCTTCTCATCCCCTCCCTACTCCTAACCTAACTGTGCCTGTTCAATAAAATATTCATTACTGTTTGATCTTTACTTTCCATCAAGTGCCTGTTACAAATCACAAGAGGGCTTCTGCTTAGCAGGCAAAAGCGAAATAACTTCTCTATCACAGGTTGGAGCATGCAGGAAGTTATAATTCTTTTATTAACATACATTATCAATGTAATGCTCAGTCAGAGTAGGAAACAGTGTTCTGGCAGGAAAAACTGCTGCACAATAAAGAAGAAGCAAATGTTTCTCATACCTTGAAACATGGAATACACTTCTGAGGGAAAAGGCATAAACAGCCAATTCTGTCAGTGGTGCTTGTATTGATTCAAGAGGCTCCACTGACAGAAGCAGCTGAGAAGTTTCCCCTCTTTAGTGCAGATGACCAAGTTAGGAGGCTTTTCATGGAAATAGGCTCACCAAGTCTCAGCATGGCATTTTTAGGGCTCACAGATGACTGCAGAGGGAAGCAGAAGGCAGAAAATATCTGTCTCCTCTGCTGCTATCCACTGGAACTGCACAGAATCCTGCCTTGCTAGCTCTCATTCTGTATATGGAATGTGTAATATTAGAAACTTAAAAAAAACCCTATTTTGAAAAGGGATCTTAGATAGGTGAGTAACCAAAGCAGGGGGAACAGTGCATTCTGTTCTCACCAGACTATGACCCAGTGGAAGAGCACGTAGACAGTACCTGGTGAATCCCTGGCATCTCCAGATAAATGATCTCAGGAAGCAGGTATTCAGAAAGACCTTTTTTTGCTTGAGATCCTGAAGAATTGCTCCCTGTTAAAGGAGACAGTACTCAGTATAAGGCAGATTCAAATGTTCATAAGACTTCTCATTCACTTCTTCTTGGTTTAAAGCAATAAATAACTTATTCTTTCAACGGCCTGATAGCTTAATGTTTTTAATTAGAGTTTTTTTCACAGAGACACAATAATTTTTATCAAGAATGTAGTCCCTGCCATGCTGAGTAACTACATGAACAAGGTCATAGTTTGATTTTTCTTATTAATTTCAGGTTTCCAATCGGATTAATCATGATGATGCCAAAAACAAAGTAATGCTGAGTTCTACATAACTTGAACAGACATGCCATGATTAGCAACATTACAGTGCAGTCTAAACAGAGTTATACCTTTCTAAACCCACTGTCGTCAATGGACTTTGAATGATGTCTTCTATCCAAGAGTGCACTGCATCTGGTCAGAGGCTAAAAAGCATAGTCCAGAAACAGGATTTTAAAAATAAATGCTCCAGTTTGTCAGTTCAGTTTGAATCATGCAATTTTTAATAGATTCTTTTAATCCACAGGGCCACATTGGACTCTCAAATGAAATGTGAGAGTGGAATAGACATCAGAATGAACTCTTCTCCAGAGTTGAAGGCTAAGACAAATAGATTCAAGGGCAGCTTCTATCCAAGTGCCGTGGTTAGGCTAAATGCAGGGTTATGAATGGTTATTTGTTTTTAGATGCATTTAAATGGTCTATGTATATGTCCTTTTTTGGGGGGTGTTGATGTGTTGGTATGTTTGTGGAAGAGCACCTCATTTCGTTGCTCTCATTTACTTTTTTGAGAACAATGACAATAAATTTATCTATCTATCTATCTATCTATCTATCTATCTATCTATCTATCTATCTATCTATCTATCTATCTATCTATCTTCTTGCATTTGATATTTAAAATTGATAATTTATTCTTTCAACTACTGTCCTATGTGTTTTTTGTGCCTTGTTAGCTTTTATGAGTTGAGATGCCCTTATTATCTCCTGCTTTGTCCTTCAAGAACTCATATTAAGCAAATGTTGGTTTGTGCGTGTCTATGATGGGTTAATGGCTCAGAATGGTTAGCTGATGTAATAAATGGCAAAGGGGATTAGAAAGGGGGACCTGTCTCAATTGAAAGGAAGGGGGAAGTTCATGTTTATGCATTTGTGTGAAAAAATAGCAGTTATGAGATTGTTTTAAACTATTGTGTCATATACTATGGACAACACACTCACACCTCTGGGAAAGGAGAAAATATTTTGTATTTTTGATACATTTTAATTTTTAAAAAGTTATCTGCCCTAAGCCTGTTCATGGGAAAGGACGGAATACAAGTTAACAAAAATAAATAATAAATAAACAACTTGAACAACTACAGGAACAAATAGCAAAAAGCAGCATAAGGCATATGCCATGGCACAATAAAGGACTAATTTGAATTCAGATTTTTGGAGTCTCAGGTACAACACAAAGCTCCTTGAATACTGAAAAATCAAAATTTACAGGTTCAACAAGTAATCACTGAAACTTGTGTGTATTTTTAAGGTCACAGTATACAAAATACTAATATGAAAAGAAATTATGTTCATAGCTAATGGTCTTAATCAAGGGCTCTGTATAAACGGCTAATGAGTAACAAAATCATTAAGTATGCAGATGATACGTTAGTGGGGCTCATCTCCGAGAATGATGAGTCTGCGTATAGGAGGGAAGTTCATCAGCTGTCCCTTTGGAGTAAAGTAAATAATCTTATTTTTAATGTAAATAAGACGAAGGAAATCATAGTGGATTACAGGAAGAGTAGTCTGGATATTCAGCCATTGTTTATTGATGGTGTTATGGTAGAACAGGTGACAGAATGGAAGTTTTTGGGAATTACTATGAAACAGGATCTAACATGGGGGGCAAATACTTCAGCTCTAGAGAAAAAGGCTCAGCAACAACTATACTATTTAAGACTCTTAAGATCACAACAACTGTCAGGGAGTCTGCTGGTTGCCTTTTATCGTAGTTCCATTGAGAGCATTCTATCTTATCGCCTCTGCGTGTGGTTTGGGAGCTGCACGGAAGCAGAGAGAAGGGTGCTCCAAAGAGTGATGGTAAGAGCACAGAAGATTTGTGGATGCTCTCTCCCCTCATTGGTGGATCTGTATAATATGGGATGTAAAAGGAAGATAAAAATGATCTTAAAGGACCCTTCACATCCGGGCCACTTGCTATTTGAGATCTTACCGTCGGGCAGACGATACAGTGTTGAAGGCTAAGACAAATAGATTTAAGGGCAGCTTCTATCCAAGTGCTGTGGTTAGGCTAAATGCAGGGCTATGAATGGTTATTTGTTTTAGATGTAGGCTAATGTAAGGTCATGAATGGTTATTTGTTTTAGATGTATTTAAATTGTTTATGTATATGTCTTTTCTTTAGTGTTGATGTGTTGGTATGTTTGTGGAAGAGCACCTCATTTCGTTGCTCTCATTTTCCTTTTTTGAGAACAATGACAATAAATTTATCTATCTATCTATCTATCTTAGAATGAACTCATAAAAAGCAATTCAGTTCACTGTGAAATGTTGGTGGAAAAAAACACTCCAGATAATGTTTGACATATTATCAAGATAGTCATGTGTGCAATGTAGCTGGCAACCTTTAAAGAAGCAATATCCGGAAGAAAGATCTGTCTTTGAGGAAATTGGGGTTGACATTATTAAAGTTAAAACTAGGGAAGGGCATGAACTGATCCACGAATCATGATTCATGCACAAATTGGACTGATTTGTGGTTCGTTTCAAACTGGTTCTTTTGGTTGCACCGTGCCTGAGCTGGAAAATGAACCGCCTTTTTCCCTTGGTGGTTTGTTTGGTTCGTTTTTGCAGTTCGTTTTCCCAGACAGCCTGGCACTGATTTAGTCAATCCCTAGGCAACGCTGGGGATAGACTTCTGGTAGCCCTAGAATCATCCACAGCAGTTGTCCATAGCTTGATTGGCAGCTCTGGGAGCCAATCATGGAGTTGCCACTCTGTTCTGTGGGAGCAGACACCCTGACTTTGCTGCTTCCACTTTGCAGTATGACGAGAGAAGAGTTAGTTATTGTGAGAGCTGAAGGTGAGCTTTCCTGGGGGCACCTGCTTTGTGGGAGGTATAACTCAGACATTTCAAATCCAATCTTTGCCAAACTTGCAGAGCAGGTGGAAGAGAGCCTGCTAAAGACTCCTGGTGAGTTTTACAGCTCCTGAAAATGAACCAATGAATCATGGGCCACCATATATACCATGAAATGAAGCATTAGTTTGGGCAATTAAATGAACCACAAACCAACACGAACCACCATTTTCCTGTTCTGTGCCCATGTGTAGTTAAAACTGGTTATGAAACTAACTACTTCAGAGACAGAGCACTTAAAATCTATCCATACCTTTAACTGCTTAAAGACAAGGTCTACATCTGCCCAAAAGCTCTCCAACTTTTCAGCTCAGCCTATTGGCTCTAGATTAGCTATGGAAGAAGCAGCTTGAGAAATGTAGATATGCGCTTTCACAGTGCTGACATCTGGAAGTCAGCTATTCAGATTCTAAATCTCAGTTGGATTCCACAGTGTTTTTTTTCTGTGTTACTGATCGATGAAGGACCAGTATTACACCTCTACTAGGGATGGGCATAAACCAAGAAAATGAAGTTTTGTTTGTGGTTTGTGGCATGCCTGGTTTGTGAGGTTTGCAACTTAGTAGAATCTCCCCTGGGAAGCTAGCGACATGAAACTTGCAGGATGTCTCTGTCTGACTCTACTCAATCTGCCCCCAGGTTTGGTGATGATTGGATTTTCAAGGTCTGAGTTACCCCCCCCCCCCAAAAAAAAGGTGCCCCTAGGAAAGAGCTTTTTGGGGAAATGACCACCTGACTATTCCAGAACAGTTAATCTGGCCAATAAGTTATACATGCACTCCTCAGAGTAAGTGTGGTTTGAGTTTTTTGGGCTTCCACCCACTTCCATTATTTTAGGAATCCTAGAAAATTCTGTTGAAAACTTTTAATCATAAACATAATTTCCTGAACTTGATCAAATTTTCAGCCAAAAGAACAGTTTGGAGCCCTACTTCACCTTGCCCCACTTACTTACCTTTATTATGCATTATTCACTCTCTACACATAGCTACTTGTTTCCCTCAAATGCTGTCCCACAACTCTCTCTCTCTTTCTTTCTTTCTTTCTTTCTCTTTCTTTCTTCTTTCTTTCTTTCTTTCTTTCTTTCTTTCTTTCTTTCTTTCTTTCTTTCTTTCTTTCTTTCTTTCTTTCTTTCTTTCTTTCTTTCTTTCTTTCTTCCTTCCTTCCTTCCTTCCTTCCTTCCTTCCTTCCTTCCTTCCTTCCTTCCTTCCTTCCTTTCTTCCTTCCTTCCTTCCTTCCTTAGTGGTTTCTTTTTTTGTTTTCTATGATTGTTATTAATTGGTTTTATGTGGCTGCAGTGGATTTTGGTTGTAAGTAGTCTTAATTGGCTTACAGTAATTATTGCTGTTATAGTTCCTGATCTGTTCATGTGGTTCTGATAAGTTAAATAGTTTTTAGTTACATGAGGATTTTTATCTTTTGATTTTGATTCTGTATGCTGCTTAGAGAGCTTTGATAGAGAAGAGGTATCTCAACAAAACAGAAACTTAAATAACATTTGTAAGTAAAATACATTCTGCAGCACTCACAAATGAACATATGGAACAGGGTATTCAGATCTCAATGCCAATGTAATCCAACTATTTGTGACAATTGACCTCATTTTGGTTAATGCTAGTAAAGTTGTTGCAACATGCAAATCTCTTTGTTTCACATGTTTAAAAATTGAAAGTGTGATGTGCCAAATAGAAGATATTGATGAGTATTATTGTATGGACATGTGTAAGCCAAATGTTCTTGAATTGTTTGAAGATTTTTATGGGCTGTTTTTAATTGTAAATAGCTGCATAGTTATACATTTGGTACTGAGGAATAGCCAAACTGATGCTTTTAAAAGCAGCCATTTTCATTATTTAGGTTTTTTTGTTGTTTGTTAGTGGGACATTTTTAAAAACGGACATCTTGTAGCCTAACTAAAGCACTACTGATTCCAATGGGAGAAATTAAACATTCAATAAAAGTGCTTGACTTTGAGTGGTTGACACTTCAATTGTTACATTATGTTCTGTATGTTGTCTGTGAGTGTCCTTTTTGGTAGGTGAACCTTTCACACCCTCTTGTGAGGTCCATCAGTGGCTATTAGTCACAGCATATTGTTGGAACTCTCTGTCAGGGGCAGTGGTGTTCTGTATTCTTGGTGCTCGGGGGGCACCGTGGGGGAGGGCTTCTAGTGTCCTGGCCCCACTGATGGACTTCCTGATGGCAACTGGTTTCTTTGACCACTGTGTGACACAGTGTTTCAGGTGTCCCTCTTTAGTCATTTCCTGGATGGCTACCTGGGATTCTTTAGCTTGATTTAGCTGGATTGTCAAGTTCTTGGTACTGGCTGTCAATGGCATCAGTTGGGGCTGGAAGGTAGCTTCATTTGTCTGTTGCTGTCAAAGTCAATTCTCATGTCTCAACAGGGGAAATGGCAACGTTGGATGGTGGGCAACATCCTTCAGGCCCATCATCTTTTGTCCTTCCTTCAGACCAGGTAAACTGGTTAGTTCTGAGCCCTTGGCGGGGGAGGGTGAGCCTGGATAAGAGCCTGTGACCAGACACTGTGTTTTTACTATACACTTCAGAATATATACATGAAAATGTAGTCATAATTTTTTAAAAGCTGAGGACATGTAATACTAACAGCTTGGAATTTAACATTGGCTCAAACTAGGGTCAACTTTATAAATTGCAGATCTGAGGCAACAACAAAACTGGGTTAAGAATTTCCCTCCCTCCATTCCTTCCAGAACTGCAGCTGACTACACTTTCCCTAGAGAAAATGATAGCTTTAGAGCGGAGACAATGTGGCATCGTATCCCTGCTGAGCTGCCTCTCCAAATCTCACTCTCCCCAGGCACTATAATCAATTTTCCAAGATTTTCCCAAGCTGGAGTTGGGAACTTTAGTCTTGTGCTCCCTGATTTTAAAAGAGAAATTGGAAAAATTACCTCCATATGTTGTTTGAATTTGTTGAGTCTAGTCTTGCCTTCCATGAGGACACAAATGTAATAAAAAGCTGATGAAGATTCTCTATATACTCATCTTTGGAATATTTAATTTTATTCAACCACATGTTAATTTTGCTTTTGATTTTGTCCCAAAAAAGATTTTTTCCCTGCTGCAGGCTAATTAGATTCTGCTTTTCCTTCAGATAAAAGCAGAAAAAAACATACCAAAGATATAAAACTATACATACACATCCCAATCAATATACATTAGCCAAGTTTGTTTTTCTATTGGCTTGTAATCTCATTTCTATTAACTTCAGTACAGATACAGTTTTAGCGAATAGGAGAGTGTTTAGTGAATGGGACCTTCATGGTTTTCAAAGATCAATTATGTGTTTATTAGGCTTGTTGTTCAGTCGTGCAGTTGAGTCCAACTCTTTGCAACCCAATGGACAAAGTCATGCCAGGCCCTCCTGTCTTCCACCATCCTCCGAAGTCTGCACAAATTTGTGTTAGTTACATCAGTAATGCTGTCCAGCCATCTCATCTTTTGCTGTCCCCCTTTTCTTTTGCTTTCTGTCTTTCCCAGCATCAGGGTCTTCTCCAGTGAGTGCTCTCTTCTCATTTGGTGGCCAAAGTATTTGAGCTTTAGCTTCAGCACCTGATCTTCCAGGGGACAGTCAGGGTTGATTTCCTGTAGGACTGACTGATTTGATCTTCTTGCAGTCCAAGGGACTCTCAAGATTCTTCTCCAGCACCAATGCTTAAAAGCATCTATTCTTCTGTGCTTGGCCTTCCTTATGGTCCAACTCTCACAGCCATACATTACTACTGGGAATACCATCGCTTTGACTATATGGATTTTTGTTGGCAGGGTGATGTCTCTACTTTTTATTATACTGCCTAGGTTTGCCATAGCTGTCCTCCCAAGGAGCAAACGTCTTTTAATTTCATGGCTACAGTCACTATCTGCAGTGATCTTGGATCCCAGAAATGTGAAGTCTGTCACTACTTCCATGTCTTCCCCCTCTATTTGCCAAGGTGTGATGGGGCCGGATGCCATGTTCTTAGGTTTTTTTATGTTGAGTTTCAAGCCTACTTTTGTGCTCTCCTCTTTCACCCTCAACAAGAGGTTCTTTAGGTCATCTTCACTTTCTGCCATTAGAGTGGTGTCATCTGCATATCTGAGGTTGTTGATACTTTTTCCCAGCAATCTTAATTTCGGCTTCTGCTTCATCCAGGCCAGCATTTCACATGATGTACTCTGCATATAAATTAAATAAGCAAGGCGACAATATGCATCCTTGTCGAACTCCTTTTCCTATTCTAAACCAATCAGTTGTTCCATATCCCGTTCTGACAGTTGCTTCTTGACCCTTATATAGGTTTCTCAGGAGACATGTGAGTTGGGCTGGTACTCCCATCTCTTTAAGGACTTGCCATAGTTTGTTGTGATCCACACAATCAAAGGCTTTAGCATAGTCAATGAAGCAGAAATAGACGTTTTTCTGATACTCTCGTGCTTTCTCCATAATCCAGCTAATGTTGGCCATTTGATCACTAGTTCCTCTACCTCTCTGAAACCCAGCTTGAACTTCTGGTAGCTCCCAATCTATATACTGTTGAAGCCTAGCTTGTAGGATCTTTAATGTGACCTTGCTGGCATGTGAAATGAGTACAATGGTGCAATAGTTTGAACACTTCTTGGCATTACTCTTCTTTGAGATTGGAATATAAACTGACCTTTTCCAATCCTGTGGTCACTGTTGCGTTTTCCAGATTTGCTGACATAATGTGCGTATCACTATAACAGCATTTTTACTAGCCTTAGCCTTTCCCAAATATGAAATATTACATATATAAAACCCTCAAGCATCAATTATGTTGCACCAAATGTTTACCCACAACAGTTGAGGGAAAGGCAGTTTTTGAGCATTAACAGGCTGAAATTTTTCATTGAAAAGCCCTTTGCTTGCCTCTGTTTCCCACTGTTTGCAAATTATTTTTTCCCTATTCTATAGCATCAGTCCCAACATCAACCAAAGAGACAGGTAAATTGAGCTAATGAAATTTGTCTATGTGCTAATGTCACAACATCAAATAAAAGGCAATGTCCTTTTCTCTGAATGGGCAAGCATTTTCAACCCATTTTGCAGCCTCTAGGCACTGGCCAGAACTGTAGAATGTGTTTTACCATGGCAAAACCTCTTCATGAAACATATCTCCATCCCCTTTCAGTTCAGCCCTTATCATTATGGAGTTTTGTGTTCTCTGTGTATAGAAAAGTTAATGTCTGCTCTATATGAGGATGAGTTTTTGTCATTTTCTCAGCTGAGGTCTAGATACGACTTGTAAATGTCTGTTGAATGGCAATATTTACAGCTGAAACATCTGTTAGTACCTAAATGTGGACCTGTAGCATTAAGTATCTTACAGCCCAATCCAGACATAAATGGCAGCCAGCCGTGGTGTAACTGCTGCGCCGCTAGTAGACTTCCTGAGGACTTCGGCATGCTGGAGTGTGGGGAGGGGAGAGGCGTAGCTTGCCATGAGGGAGATGGTCACCATTGCAACACCACTGGCATAGACACGCAAGTGAGGTGGAGGCTCCTGGAGGAGAGGACCAGCCCACCCACCCCCCATTGGCCAGTCCTGGTGCATGCACCATGGCTCATGACAATCAGGTATGGGGAGAGGCGGCCCTGGAGAGGCTGATAGCCATCCTCAACCTGCCCCCAAACAGAGAACAAAGCCAATGATGGACAAACCATCAAAGGCAAAGGAGAGATATCCCACCAACATGGGGAGGGAACAGGAGTGAGGCTGGGCACGAGAAGCCTGGCTTGGTGGTGAGGTGAGGGTGGGGGCAGGACAGGCAAGCACGGGACCATGGAGAGGCTGTCAATTCCCTCACACCCTCCCACTGTCAGAAACTCTGCCAATGGCAGGCAGACGGGCAGAGGCATGCGCAGACAAGCAGGAAGTACCAAGTGCAGGAGTTCGCTGTCATAGACAGCAGCTGCAATGTGTGTCTGGGAGTGAGCAGCCCACCAGCAGATACCCCCCACCCAGAGACCCCCTGTGTTGCCCTGATGCCCCCTGCCATGTGCACAGAACACCTCCCCCAGGGGCTGCAGAACTCAGAGTGCGAGTTCATCAGCCTCGGAACTCAGCATCCACTTCATCAGCCCCCCCTTTATGCCCTGTGTACAACAGCCCTGTGGGGTTGGGTAGGCCATCAGCCTGGGCAGGTTCTTGGTGTGGGAGTAGGTTAAGAGCCGCCATGCTGCCCCATGTGGCACCCCCCACCCCTGTCCAGCCAAGTGGGGCAGCATGGCAGCTCATAGCCCACTCTCCCCCCCAAGAACCAAGTCTGCCCACCCTCCCAGGCATTCCCTAAGAGAAGCCACTGAAAGAGTGGGGGGGGGGGGCTGCCTAGGGAACATGCAGCAGTTGTCAAGCAGGAGAGACAACAGAGGACACAGCTCAGACTTTATTTTTCTGGAACAGAGTGCAACAGTTTCCTTGGCGTGCGCTGGGCAGTCTCGCCATGGGTGGGTCTCCATTTAGAATGGTGACCAGAAACAGCTGAGGGAGTGGTGGTGGGGGGGTGGAGCAACACACGCAGAAGCCTCTGTGTTGGATTCCCACCTGCAAAAACGGAGACAAAGATCAAGAGCACCTGCAGGGGTGCCAGCTGGAGCAGCAGGCTGCGTTTCAGCCGGGTGCTCTCTTAAAGGGACAGTCTCTGATGCACCTCCCCACATTGGGGCAGCTGCCACACACCCCCATGCCTTGCCAGGGGTTGGAATGTGGCAGAGGGCAGACCAAAGGAAGGGCGCAGGCAGCAGCACTGGGGAGCAGGGCCAGCAAATGCCCCCTGCCGGAACCCACTGCCTGGTTCAAGTGCAAGAGACGCACATCACCCGTTCTAGAGCGAGGGGGGAGGGAGGACAGTGGGGGCGCACAGTTGAACTTACCCAGCCATGGGTGACAGTCCTCGCATACAGAGCCTCCGAGAGCTGGGAACCTGTGGAGACCTGGAAACAAGAGCAGTTAGTCCCAGAGGAGAGACCTCACTCTCCCCCTAGCAAGTCAAAGATATTGTCAAAGCAACCGTGCAGTGAAAACCAACGTGCCTGCCTGTCCCCCACTCTAAGTCCGCATGACAGGGAGCTCACCGGCAGAACTACTCGCCAAGCATGTCTGTCCCTAAAAACTGAGTTGTGGGAGGTCAGAGTGGAAGTATTTTTAGGAGAGGGGGCCTGCCGATTGGCTGCTGGGGAGGGAGCTTGCCAGCCTGGGGCGCGAGGGGATTGGTGAGGCAATTACACTGCTTCCTAAGGGGTTTGTGAGCTCCCACAGCAGCAGCAGCCTTTGTTTTCGGTTTCAATGAGTGCCTATGGGGCACGCTGCCATTTTTGCAGATGTAACTTTGCGCCTCTTGGGGGGGGCATGTCATGGCTCAAACTGCTCAGGGAGCTGCCTAAACATGGCCATGCCCCCAACTCCACCCCCTCCTGTGCCTGAGCGCTGTGCTCCGCCTCACGTCCGCCAACGCTCGGGCGCAGCCCTCAGGTGCCGCTGCTCTCGGGTAGAGTGGCGCTGGGGCGGCACCCCGCCCATGTAACTCCCTTCCCTCATGGCAGTGCCAGCTGTATGTCAGCGCTAATGCTTCTTGTGTCCTTGTAGCGGGTCATCTGCTCCCAAAGGACTTTCTGCCCCCCCCCCCCCCTTAGGATTCTGCTGTTAGAGTCCCCTTTGCTCCTGGAAACTTTAAGTGAATTAATGCAGCAAACAAAACCTACAATATTTGTTTATAAATGCTTCATATCAATTAATAAATATAAGCACATAAGAAAAGTCCTGCTGCATCCATCTAGTCCAGCATCCTGTCTCGCACAGTGGCCAACCAGTTCCTCTAGACTGCTAACATCATGGTATAGAAGCCTAGACCTTCTCATATGTTGCGTCCTAAGCTCTGGATTTCAGAGTTTTAGTCCCTCTGAATAAAAGGTTCCCCTAATCCACCATGGCTAGTAGCCATTGATAGACATATGCTCCATGAATCTATCTAACCCCTTTTTAAAGATGTGGGCATCACTACATCTTCTGGCAGAAAATTCCACATTTTAAATTCCACATTTGTCCTGAATCTACTGCCCATCAGTTTCATTGGATGCCTTTGAGTTCTGGCTTTTGCCAAAGCAATGGAATATGGATTTAAATGTTATACACCTGTCTTTTCTATGAATCACAAGTTGCAACTTATTCAGCATATGTGTGTGTTTGTGTGTTTAGGATATACCAGACATCACAGTGAATCTTTAACAAAGTATTGAGTAAATTGTCTAATTGTTGGCATTGTAACTCACAAGATGTGTCCCTTAAACATATGCTTTGGGCATGTCCAGTTATTGGTTTGTGGGGTTTTTTCTCCTTTGGAGAAAGTTATTATTCATATCAATATTATATTAGAATGTTCTTTTTTTTTTTAGGATGCTTATGTACGTCTAAACTATCTGATCATCTCTTAGAGGCTAACTGATGGTCAATGAAAATGGACCCTCCATGCCCTTACTACAGCTAAAAGACTTTTGTTCGAGAGATTAATGACCACCTCCAGTAAATCAGTGGATTAAGGACCTTAGAGAACTTTATCAAAATTAGAACATATGGCACATAGACCACAATTGTGCATATACATTTTTAGATATCTGGAAAGCTTTGATAGCACATTTTGTGCAGATTTGCTACCACTTTTGTTATGTCTCCCCCATATATGCCCCCCTTTTTTATTTAGTGGCTGGATTTTGAATTTTTCCCCTTGTTTTTTTCTGCTTTGAAAAAAGAATTTCAAAAGAAAAAAAGAGGTAAAACTGATGTTTGAAATGGCTGTCATTTATATATATATATAAAAAAATACAGACACCCCAAACCAGTGAAATCAGTAGGACTTTACCAGGTATAAATGGTGCCATAAGTATACCCCAGTATCCTCTTTCAGTAAATGTTTCCATTAATTTCAGCAAAAGGTAGAGAACTGTACATTTTTGTTAGGTTGTGCTGTCAGGCAGCCTAGGAGGAGCCAGAGAGAAACCAATCTAATTTGGAGAATGTATCTCTGGTAAATGGTAGGCCCAAAAGGGTGGATAGAAATGAGCATAGGGAATAACTCCCCCCCTCCCAAAAAAAAGCTGTCAATCTATCTCAGCAGGCTAAGTATCACACAACATGTCTCTGTTTAGTAATCACACTGGGAAAATAAAATTTTTCCCCCTGAGTGAAATTTGCTATCTCAGGGTTTATGTACCTAGTAAATAAATCAAGAGCATTAAAATCCAGTCATAAAATCAGCTTAGTAAATCATAAAAACTATAGGTAGTTCCACTCAACCAGATAGGAAATCTAAGGTGATAAAAACTGGCACAGATAAAAAGAAATTTGTGTTATTTCAAGCAAACTTCTGAAAGGAGGCATTGAGGAAGAAATGCTGTTATTGCAAAATAACTTCAACCTGCTTATGAAACTCTGACCCATGAAGTGACAATAAAAACTATATGTGAAAGGAACTTTTCTTTTTCTCTTTTGTCCTATAGTTTCAGGACCCTCATAACAGTTTTATCATCCTTTTAGAGCAATACATTAAACCCTTATATTAAATAGCACTTATATGACAGCTGAAATGTAAACTTTTCTGCATGTTCATCTTACTCCTGCTCTCTTGGGAGTTCATCCATAAGTAAGCTTCCCAACCCTCCTGCCCTGGCGGGGGACCCCCGAATTTTCAGCCTCAACCCCCGCTCTCAAAAAATCTGGGGGCGGGGCGCCTGGGCCAGGCCTTCCCACCAGCCAACAGACCCGGAGTGGAGAGGAGGAGGCAGCAGCTAGTGGCCTGTCCGCGCCGCCACCAACCGGCTCTCGACGGCGCTCCCGGGTAGCCTCCCCTCCCCTCCCTTCCCCTCGGGGCTGCAGCGGTGCATGGCCTTCGACTGGCGGCTGCTGGGGCCGGCGGGGGGCTTTGGACGGAGTGGGTGGCTGCTGGCCGTGGCCTCGGGGCTGCCAGCAGTGCCGCTGGCACTGGGCCTGGCTGCGGGGCTCCTGCTCTCCACCACGCCGCCCCACCGCTGCTGCCTCGACCTGGCCCTGCTACCCCCGGCCCTGCGCAACGCCTCCGCCGCCTGCCTCCTCTGGCTGCTGGCGGCGGCCTCGGGGCTGCCCGCGGTGCTGCTGGCACTGAGCCTGGCTGCCGGGCTCCTGCTCGCCGCCCCACCGCTGCCGCCGCGACCTGGCCCTGCTGCCCCTGGCCCTGCACAACGCCTCCGCCGCCCGCCTCCTCTGGCTGCTGGCCGCGGCCTCGGGCTGCCCGTGGTGCCGCTGGGCCTGGCTGCGGGGCTCCTGCTTGCCGCCCCATCTGCTGCACCGACCCGGCCCTGCTGCCCCCGCCCCTGCGCAACGCCTCCGCCGCCTGCCTCCTCCGGCTGCTGGCCGCGGCCGCGGGGCTGCCTGCGGGGCTCGGGGCTAAGTCATAATTCACCTAGGGCACAGAAAAAAACCCCTTGGACCAGCTCTGCACATGAATAAAATCACTGTTTTTTTCTGGAAATACATCACAAGATATGAAGATGGAACTGTCCTTCAATGACACAGCAAATGGCTCACATCCATTCAAGCTCTATCATCCTGTCCCAATTAGAGAAGTTCAGTGTGGAACAAAGGCAGGTATTTTTAACATTTTGTCTTATTTTCTAAAATTAAGGGGCTCCTGCTCTCCGCCACGCCGCCCCACCGCTGCCGCCCTGACCTGGCCCTGCTGCCCCTGGTGTCCCTATCCTTCATTATCTCCTGTGGAAGAAAGGAATTGAAAAGGTGTGCGGTGCCTTTAAACGTGATGGCCAGAACTTCCTTGGAGTTCATTTATGCTTGTCACACCCTTGCTCCTGGCTCCACCCCTAATGTCTCCTGGCTCCACCCCCAAAGTCTCCTGGCTCCACCCCCAAAGTCCCCAGATATTTCTTGAATCGGACTTGGCAACCCTATCCATAAGTATAGGATCAGTTGTGCCACAGCCCTTCCACATGACTGGCCTTCCTGTGTATGTCCACAGTTGTGGAGTCAGTTTATTTTTCTTCTCCATGTTATTTCAGTAACCAGGATTTTCTCCCTGACCTAGATAGCCCAGGCAAGCCTAATCTTGTCACATCTTGGAAGCCAAGCAGGAATGAACCTGCCAAGTCCTTAGATGGGAGACCTCCAAGGAGTACCAGGACCAGAATGCAGAGGCAGGCATTAGAAAGCCACCTTCCTGAAATGTCCAAGCCCCACTAGGGGTTGCCAGTAGTCAGCCATGACTTCTAGGCATGCACCCACGCTCGCAAACACACGCGCGTGCACACACACAGAAAATAATAACTAGGATCTCAAGGGAAGGTGCTGTCATCATTGGTGACATTACAGCAACCCCCCCCCACTTTTCTAAAAATGGCACTGAAGGATTGATAGATAACTGGAGTGTTGTAACAATAGACTTAGCAAGGTCACTGAATCCCAAGCTTTCATTTAAAAAAAAGTAGCCTCTTTTCTCACAGAGATATGCCTTTATGTTACAACACTTCAGCAATATATCAATACTTCAGTGCTGTTTTTTTAAAAAAGAAATAAATCACTAGTATTCAGGTTGGGGAGGAGGCGAGGGAATGGTTTGACCATTTAAGTCTAATAATAGAATAGTGGGCTGGAGATGGGTGAGAGAAAGAAAGTCATCAGAAATTTTGTTCCAGGAAAAAGCTGACTCAAAATCGACATCCATAAAAACCGTGGGGTGAAAATAACCTTAAAAGAGAAAAAAATGGGGAGAAAACAACAAACAAAAAAGGCAGCAAAATGAATGTCAAAATTAGGGGATAAGCCAAAGCAGTATGGGGTCAGAACTGGTGAAAAAACATCATGTGGAAAAGCCCTGTGTTGTGGAAAATTCACTGATGTTTTATTCTGATTGAAAATGAAAGGAAAAGGAGGCTCCTAATGAAATCCTGACCATCAGGAAATCACAAAAGCAACTGTACCCAAACCCTATAAGACAATATAATTTCTTATAATTTCTTCTGAGAAGTTAAAAACAAAGGTTAAAAAGTAATAATCGATAATGAACAAAAATCTTTTGAAACTTTCCTGACAGAATTATATATTCCTCTTCCATTATTACCTCAGATTATAACTATATTGCAAATATGGTCAGTACAGAAGCAAGCATGTGAGAAAAAACATTAAAAAATCATAGCTTTAATCTATAGCTCCATATTTCCTCAACTGTAAACATCTGAACATGCCCAGTTCCAATCAATTCAATGGAGAAAGCTGCTCAGCATATGGGGAAACATGTGCAGGAAGAACCACTTTCTTCATGAAAGTGAGGGGGTAAGCCAATAACTAAAGGTTGCAAAGTGTGCACAAGGAGGGAAGCATTTTCTGCACACTGGAGCTGTTTTACCCACAAAAAATTGCTGAATCAGGGCAATTACAGGAGAAATGCAGTTATAAAAGTACAAGGCATCAGCAACGCAAAATATGTAGCTGCACACCCAAATCAAAAGGTGCCTTGTCACATTCATTTGTTCCTTGCTGAACTTTATAAATGTGGCTGATAGAGTTTCATTCCTCATTTTTGCCTCTCCCTTGTGCACATCGACTTTGTGGATTTCTATTTTCTGTTTCCTCATAGTGAATATTTTCTGCTAGATTTAGAACATTTAAACATCATTTTTTCATTAATTGTGGTGGGAATTGAGTAAAAAGGATCAAAAAGTGGCATTCATTCCATAACAGAAACAAAGCAATCCATATGCATAAATCCTTATAGGGGAAACAGCGGAGACTTCTTTGTTTGTTGTTTTCTCCCCATTTTTTTCCCTTTTAAGATTATTTTCACCCCCAGGTTTTTATGGATGTCAATTTTGAGTCAGCTTTTTCCTGGAACTTAATTTCTGATGACGTTCTTTCTCTCACCCATCTCCAGCCCACTATTCTATTATTAGACTTTAATATTATTATTATTAGACTTTAAGAGCCCCGTGGCGCAGAGTGTTAAAGTTGCAATACTGCAGTCCTAAGCTCTGCTCACGACCTGAGTTCGATCCCAGCACGAGCTGGTTCAGGTAGGTTGACTCAAGGTTGACTCAGCCTTCCATCCTTCTGAGGTCGGTAAAATGAGTACCCAGCTGCTGGGGGGGAAGTGTAGATGACTGGGGAAGGCAATGGCAAACCACCCCTTAAAAAGTCTGCCGTGAAAACATTGTGAAAGCAACTTCACCCCAGAGCTGGCAACGACTGGTGCTTGCACAGGGGACCTTTCCTTTCCTTTCCTTTCCTTTCCTTTCCTTTCCTTTCCTTTCCTTTCCTTTCCTTTCCTTTCCTTTCCTTTCCTTTCCTCCTTTGCTGGTTCCCATTTAAAAAATAATAATAATGTAAATTTAGCAAAAAAATGCTAAATTTGCTAAATTAAGCATATAAAAATCTGGAGAAAAACCACCTCAGATGGTAAAAAGGGGTTACTTGGGGGGTGGGGGGGGGGTGGAGCAGATCCAATCAACAGTTTTTATCCATCTACCATGTGTTTTTCAAGTGTTTCATAAGGGCAAATAAACCAAGATAATATGTGATAAACTAAAAATTAATACAAGTAATTTCTCTTATTTTAGCCTTTTATGCTTTGAACCGACATATTTGATTATTGTTTGGCTGACAAGTCTCTGTATATCTCTTTTGGTTAGGCCAATAAAGGTGTGATTGATTGATATATGATTGTATCACATTCTCCATGTGTGGTGTTTTACCAATGCTCAAATAAAAAATGCTAAGCATTTTTTAAAATGGGAACCAGCAAAGGAGACAAAGAAGCAAAAGAAAAAGAGAGAGCATGGATAAAGGAGGGGTATTTCTAGGGGCAGAAGAAAAGCAAATTGAACATTTTGCATGTGGAGTGGAAGACAGCTTCAAGATGGCTTGGGGAAAAAAATTGCTGTACAAAGGAACATTGTACAGTCTTCCACTTCCAATAATAAATAGCAAATCATAAAGCATAGGGGACAAACTGAGGGGGGGGAGGCTGCTGTGGGAGGGGAGAAATAGTAGAAATTGCTGCTCCCTCTTCTGCAAATAAAAATGCCATTCTGATAGAGAATATGCCTGTTGGATGTATGCCACAGCCCACACTAGTTCTCAGTCTTTGTTCTGTTTGATACTGGTTAGGCCTGATTCGGGTATAGGCAATTTCTTAAGAAGCCCTAGGTTTCCTATATCAGATCATTTAATTCTTGTCAAGAGGTACACCACAGCAACATTTTAGCTTCAGCAACATTGGGGCTAGTACAAAAGTGATATTATTAGAGAATTTTTGCTTCCATTTTAATCCTTCATTAAAATAGAACTATTTTGCATCTTTAGCACTGTCTATATCAGCAGAAAATTATACCATCCATTGCTGCTACACAGATAATTAAAGGACATCACTTACATGAGTTCATAAAAGTATCTTACCCATTCATACGGAGATCACAAGCAAGAAGTCCCTTTTGAGAAAAAGTTCCCAATCAGTTCAGCTTCCCATATTTAGTCATGGGATAATCATGAGATAAGAGGACAAGTTCCCTTATAGATTAAAAATGGTTAACTGGTTAAATGACAGGAATAAGTGGGCAGTTCTCACTATGGAAAGAAACAAGCAGTGGGGTCCCACAAGAATCTGTACTGAAGCTGGTGCTATTTAATTTGTTCTTAGGTAATCTGGAACTAGGGATGAGTAATGCAATGGCCAAGTTTGCAGATGACATAAATTTATTCAGGATGGTGAAAACCAAGGATGACTGTGAAGAGCTCCAAGAGGATCTCCACAAATTGAGTGAATGGTAGACAATATGGAAGTTCAATGTTAGTAAAGAGCAAGTTTGCTCAATGGAGAGCAAGTTTGGTGTAGTGGTTAAGTGTGCGAACTCTTATCTGGGAGAACCAGGTTTGATTCCCCACTCCTTCACTTGCACCTGCTAGCATGGCCTTGGGTCAGCCATAGCTCTGGCAGAGGTTGTCCTTGAAAGGGAAGCTGCTGTGAGAGCCCTCTCCAGCCCCACCCACCTCACAGGGTGTTTGTTGTGGGGAGGAAGGTAAAGGAGATTGGGAGCCGCTCTGAGACTCTTCGGAGTGGAGGGCGGGATATAAATCCAATATCTTCTTCTTCTTCTTCTAAATATAAGGTGCATATTGAGACAAAAAAATCCCAACTTCAAATATAGGCTAATGGGGTCTGAACTTGCTGAGAATGAGAGGGAAAAAGATCTTGGGGTTGTAGTAGGTAGCTCAATGAAACTGTCAACCCAAAAGGCAAATTCTATAAGGAAGATTATTAGGAAAGGGATTGAACATAAAACAACTGATAGAAGAATGCATAGATCTACGGTACAGCCTAACTTGGAATATTGTGTACAGTTCTGGTTACTGTATCTCAAAAAGGACATTGCAAAGCTGGGAAAAGTACAGAGGAGAGCAACCAAGATGATAAGGGGGCTGAACACCTTCCCTGTGAGAAAATGCTAGAAAAGAGATAACTAAGTAGGGGCATGATAGAGTTCTATAAAATTATGCATGTGGAGGAGATAGTTGACAAAGAAAGCTTTTTCATTCTCTCAAAATACTAGAACTTGACGGCATTCAATAAAGCTGATGGCCATTAATTAAACTATGGGGTGGGGTAAGCAGTGGGGTGCCGCAGGGCTTGGTACTGGGTCCCATGCTCTTTAACTTGTTCATAAATGATTTAGAGTTGGGAGTGAGCAGTGAAGTGGCCAAGTTTGTGGATGACACTAAATTGTTCAGGGTGGTGAGAACCAGAGAGGATTGTGAGGAACTCCAAAGGGTGAGTGAGGCTGGGTGAGTAGGCGTCAACATGGCAGATGCGGTTCAATGTGGCCAAGTGCAAAGTAATGCACATTGGGGCCAAGAATCCCAGCTACAAATACAAGTTGATGGGGTGTGAACTGGCAGAGACTGACCAAGAGAGAGATCTTGGGGTTGTGGTAGATAACTCACTGAAAATGTCAAGACAGTGTGCGTTTGCAATAAAAAAGGCCAACGCCATGCTGGGAATTATTAGGAAGGGAACTGAAAACAAATCAGCCAATATCATAATGCCCCTGTATAAATCGATGGTGCAGTCTCATTTGGAGTACTGTGTGCAGTTCTGGTCGCCGCACCTCAAAAAGGATATTATAGCATTGGAGAAAGTCCAGAAAAGGGCAACTAGAATGATTAAAGGGCTGGAACACTTTCCCTATGAAGAAAGGTTGAAATGCTTGGGACTCTTTAGCTTGGAGAAACGTCGACTGCGGGGTGACATGATAGAGGTTTACAAGATAATGCATGGTATGGAGAAAGAAGTACTTTTCTCCCTTTCTCACAATACAAGAACTCGTGGGCATTCGATGAAATTGCTGAGCAGACAGGTTAAAACGGATTAAAGGAAGTACTTTTTCACCCAAAGGGTGATTAACATGTGGAATTCACTGCCACAGGAGGTGGTGGCGGCCACAAGCATAGCCACCTTCAAGAGGGGTTTAGATAAAAATATGGAGCAGAGGTCCATCAGTGACTATTAGCCACAGTGTGTGTGTATAGATAATTTTTTTTTGCCACTGTGTGACACAGAGTGTTGGACTGGATGGGCCATTGGCTTCTCTTAAGTTCTTATGTTCATGAAGCAAAATTCATCACAAATTTTGTCCTGTCTGTGGTTTGCAAACTGAAGTTTATGACGGGTCTACATTCACAACTTTCCATGAATTTTTAAAACAATTAACATTTTTAAATCTGTGCTTGCGAAAGCCATACAAACAGCTGAGTGGTGGGGAGCAGCCTGCTTCTTGTGCAGTCCTTTCAAACTTTAAAGAGATTGCACAAGAAAGCCCGAAACAGCTGAGCTGCTGGGAGCAGGTTACTCCTTGCTGCTCAGCTGTTTTTTGGGCTTTCTGCAATCATTTAAAGGTACTGTGCTCTCACTGAATAGGGTTAATGTAGTCATGAACCCTTTTGATTCATGAATGAAGTGGCTAATTTGATTCAGCTTCTGGTTTGGTTTGTGGTTAAGTGAGCCAGTTTAGTGTAGTGGTTAAGTGTGAGGACTTTCATCTGGAAGAACCAGGTTTGATTCCCTACACCTCCACTTGCAGCTGCTGGAATGGCCTTGGGTCAGCCATAGTTCTCACAGAGGTTGTCCTTGAAAGGACAGCTTCTGTGAAAGCTCTCTCAGTCCCACCCACCTCACAGGGTGCCTGTTGAGGGGGAAGAAGATAAAGGAGATTGTAAGCCACTCTGAGACTCTGATTCAGAGAGACAGGTGGGGTATAAATCTAAGGTCTTCTTCTTCTTGTGGTTCGACAATGAATCACAAGCTGACATGAACTGCGTTTTCCTATTAAGGATGGACAAAAGGAAATACTACTTCACACGGAAAATGTTTAAAATGTGCAGGGTTTTTTTTTTTGTAGAAAAGGCCCAACGGGAAATCATTTGCATATTAGGCTACACCTCTGACACCAAGCCATCCAGAACTGCATTCCTGCGTGTTCCTGCTTTTAAAAAAAGCTCTGAAAATGTGGAATTTGCTGCCAGAGGATGTAGAGATGATCAGATGAATAAACAGCTTTGAAAGGGGATTAGATAGATTCATGGAGGATAAATCTATCAGTGGCTACTAGCCAAGGTGACAGAGTAGAACCTCCACATTCAGAGGCATTGGACCTCTGAATCTCAGAGCCTGGAGGCAACATACGCAAAGACCTTGACCTCTGTGCCTTGTTGCTGGCAGTCCAGAGGAACTGGTTGACCACTGTGTGAGACAGGATGCAGGACAAGATGGATCACTGGTCTGATCCAGCAGGGCTCTTATGTTCCTATATGTTTTTAAAATCATCTCCTAACAATATTTAGCTGCCCCACTTGATAAGGGCATATATTCTTGGCTAACTTATAAGTCTTATAACTTCAAACACACAAAAATTATCTATCCTTGAATATCTTCTTGAAAGATGTAAAAATCGTTAGTGCATTGCTCATTTGTTTCTTAACGGTCTATATAAAATAGCCATTACAAGTTTTTAATGCATATAAATATCTTCTGGCCCTCAACAACCACATCTCATCTTTGAACTATACATTTGTTTCTGTGAAGCTGGACATTCTTGCCATTCTCAGACCCTTCTGTGCCTGGGCCAGCACATAGTATCTATCAATTGGTGTTAGTTCATAATCCACAAAAGGTCATATGATCGAGTCCTGCTTTGTTTCTCGCCCTCTTCTTGGCTGTTCTAGTTTGTATCTCAAACTTCCCTTTTGGAATATTTAGCTGAGAGATTAACCAAACCCTGTTTCTAGTGAGCAGAAATGTCCTTCATGATCCTTTGCTTTTTCTTTTTAAAAGACCACAAAAACACCTTTGCCATCTCCTTTCTATTTCCTGTCTTTTTATCATATTCCTACATTTATTTCACCTAGGAACCCAGACCATTATTTTCTTTTTTCCCAAGCATCTAAGCTATTGGTACCTTCTGAGGAGTGATTCTCTTCCATATGTGAACCAGGAAAGCTGGCTGTGATGTTTCTCAGTAGAAAAAGGAAAGAAAACAAAACAAAAGAGAGCTCCATATGTTTTGACTGTGTTTATGTGCCTGCTTCCTTCTAAAATGGGAGGAATTGCTACAAGGCTGCATTGCTGGGCTTCAAAGACCACAGATTTTTTAATGCCAGGGATGTTTTCAATAAGCAGTGTAGATAGTTGGCTCCCAGCATGTTCAGACTGAACATCTCAGTCTGCAAGCGCAGAAATCTGTCTCCACAACATGTGTCAGCAACCTGAGCAATCTCTTTAGTTGCTAGGTCAACTCTTCTTCTCTTCTTCTTCTTTTAGGTCAACTAGTAAATGTGCAAGCACTTGGCCAGTGTCGAGGTCATGGTTAAATGGCTGAGGATAAACAAAACTAAGCATACTCCGAACAAGATGGAGGTGATGCTGGTTGGGATGGGCAGGGTGTTTGGTGGATGGTGATCATGGGCTTTGTCTGTGGTGAGAAACAGCCCACCAGGATGTATGTGGATGTTGCCTTTACTGGCTGCATTTAGGAAGGTGTGCAAGGCCATTTTATTTCTAAAAGATATGTGGTTGAGGATAAAATATTCTGGCAGATGTTCTGGCAAAAGTAATAACTAAACTTGTGTTCTGCAGGTACTCCACTTTGCCTCATTGTTGATATCTATTCTGACATATTTGAGATCACACAAAAAATTGTGTGCATGTGAATATAATTACTCCTGGATTCTTCTTTCAAAGTGCTATGTTTTTAATAGGAATCTATAAATTACCTTGTTGAGTCAGATTAATGACCCAAAACTAGGCATCCTGTTCAGGATCAAGAGTTGTGTTGGAAACTTATGTGTTAGGAAGTTGCTTGCAATGAATTTATCAGTAGTAGTCCTGGATATGAACAATGGTTTTTTTCTTTTCTTCTCTGTTTCCATTCAAACACATATTTTATTTGCTGTATTCAAACAGCTAAAGTATGCTTGCAATGTCCTTGAGATGAAAAATGACTTGGAGTTTGGTTGCTGAATTGGAATGAACTACAAAACCCCTTGATGTGCACAGACAAACTGTTCTGTGTTTATTAAAAAACTGTTTTATTCTAAGCACTTCTCTGTCAGTGCATCCTGACCATCCCCAGAGATACATTCATGTCATAAACCTCATATGTGAGCCTATCTGTAAATGTTGGTGGGGCTTACAAAGGTGATTGCCATGCTTACTGTAGAGCAATTTTTCAATTGTGACTATAAAAAATCACTTCTAGGACAGGAGGCCACAGGTGTAACCAGGGATGAGCTTAGTTAAATGTCTGCATGAATGGCTCCCCAGGGGTGACAGAACCAATTTCGTGGACAAAACTTTAAACCTCTGAGGTAGCTTGAGGATTCTCAAGAGTTATGCCTATTATGTACACATAATTAACAAATTATCCATACAATGTTTGTAAATTTTCTGTTAACCAGCTTTATAGTGCGTGTGTGTGGGGGGCGGGGGGAAATCACACATGTCATCAGATCTTTTGGATTTTCTTAGAAATCATGAGAACTGAACTTGGGTTCTGTAATATTGGTCCTCAAGGATATTTTTCATTACAGTTTTATGCGATCAGATGGGTTCTCACCAATACATGTAGAATAAGAGGACAGAATTCTATAGGGAAAATATAACAGTAAGAGTCAACACCATCAAATTCAAATAGCAGCAGTTTTCTCACAAATGGTGTATGAGAGCAGAGTCCCATTAAGGATGATTTTTGCTGATTTCATCCTCCTACTGCAGACCTCACACCACATTTTCCCTGAAATTCCTATAAACTGCTGGCTTATAGTCTTTTGATTCCTCTTTTTCTTATAGTTCTATAACACACAGCATTCTCACATCATCGCTCACTAATAAATTCATCTAATGACTTTCAGACACTATCATCTTTTAATTAACCTTCAAATCTGAAAAAAATACATTCTAGTACTCCATATGCCAATAGCAGAAAAGAGTTTGGCAAATATTTATCGTTATGTGTGATAGTATATACCACATTTCCCCCCAATGATGTTTGTGGCTAATAAGAATCTCCATACAATGTTCACTTATGAGAATGCCCGCCTACCCTAGGATTGGCTAATACAATCTGTTTTTTTTAAAATATGATAGTATATACATATAAATGTTTTATAATGCTTTTAATACAGCAATCAATTAGTTCTTTGAATGTGGCAGTTACACAAAAGATGTTCTTGTCCTAAAAAGAGAAGAGAAAGGAGCATCCAAAAGAACTGTGCATATATTACCCAGAGGCACATGGTGACATGGGTTTTGAGATTCACAAATAACTAGGGATAGGCATGAACCAGCTCTAACATAGCAGCCAAAGAACAGTCACCTGCTCCCACTTCTCCACCCTTGGAGCACTACAGGAAAAGACTCACAGGCGAGGCATAGGAGGCATAGGAGTCTTAATGCTTATCACCAGTTGCTGGCTGACAGTGAAGATGAGTCATTGCAGGAACTGGCTGCAAGCCATGCCAGTGATTACAAAAACTCATAAAGGAAACTCATAGGCACAATGTGGTCCTAAATGTCAAAGTTGCTGTTACTGTTAATATCTATATGCGCCCTCTTGCCCAGATGGTCAGGAGGTATGGGCTGGATTGTCATCAGTATGCAGATGACACCCAGCTGTATCTATTGATGGGTGGCCGGTCTGGCAGCGACCTGGAGAATTTGGACCTGGCGCTGCAAGCCGTGGTATCATGACTCAGGCTGAGCCGGCTAAAGCTGAATCCAACGAAGATGATTCCTCTACCGGCCTTTGATGGGGCACCATTGATGCCAGCATCGAGGGTTAAGAGCTTGGGAGTGCTTCTGGAGTTTTCCTTAACCATGAAGGCCCAAGTAGCAGCCACTGCCAGAGCTGCTTTTTTTTTACCTTCAGCGAACATGGCAGTTCGTCCCCTACCTTGAGCGCGACGACTTAGCAATGGTGATCCATGCCTTGGTCACCTCAAGAATCGATTACTGTAACACTCTACATGGGGCTGCCCTTGACTCAGATTCAGAAGCTGCAGTTGGTGCAGAATGCTGCAGGCAGGCTACTAATGGGGCTTCCCCGTCAGGAGCACATTCAGCCTGTGCTGAGAGAGCTGCACTGGCTGCCTGTTGCGTACCAAATCCATTTCAAGGTCCTGGTATTAACCTTCAAAGCCCTATATGGCCTAGGACCTACCTATCCGCGGGGCCGCCTTGCCTCACATGTTTCCCAGAGAGCACTGTGATCAAGCTCTCAAAATCTTCTGACTGTCCCTGGGCTAAAGGAAGCTAGGCTCAACTGCACCAGAGCAAGAGCCTTTTCGGTTGCGGCCCCCAATACTTTGGAACACCCTTACAGAAGCCATCAGGGCCTTGCGGGATTTATTGCAGTTCCGCAGGGCCTGCAAGACTGAACTGTTTCAGACGGCATATAACATCTAATGGGAGAGGGCTGCCACCACATCTGGATCCATAGTGCTTTTATTACTAACTGCCTAGGATCTGTGCATGTGAGAAAGAAAATATTACATCATCCGCCTGAAGTAATAATAATATAATAATAAAATTTTATTTATACCCTGCCCTCCCCGCCAAGGCAGGCTCAGGGCGGCTTACAGGTATGGCAAAGCCATTGAACAATAAAACAGTTATACAATTCAATAAAATTACAATTTACTGTTAAATTTTTACATAATCTAAAACAATCTAAAAACAGTCTAGAATAATCTCTACTCGCTACTGCTCTACAGTAGCACTATTGTCATTTATCTGATTGTTTTATTGTTTTAATACTGTTTTTGTTTACTGTCTATTTTATGCTCTTAGCCGCCTTGAGTATGTACAGAATGAGCAGGATATAAATATAACGTAAATAAATAAATAAATATTGACTTGAGTGTTCCTTGATAGCCCTGACATCTGGACTGTTTCTTGACAACTCACTTTCTGAACTCTCTTTCAGTGTCCTTATTAATCTGGATGCTGTTGCTGGTAACTCTAGGCTTCCCAACCCTCCCGCCCCGGCGGGGGAACACTGGATTTTCAGCCTCCTCCCCCGCTCTGCAAATATTCGGAAGCGGGAGGGGGGATGATGCTCCCCCCTCATAGCGCCCGGCTGCCGCCGCAGCAACACCAGCGCAGCACCGCCACCACAAGCGCTGCTGGCCCAGGCACAGGCAGCAGCCGCCGCCATCACCGCGGCTGCGGCCCGAGCTACAGGCTGCCAGTGCCTGAGGAGAGCAGCAGAGGGTCTCCTCTCCCCCCCCTTTGATCCTGCCTTCTGGGAGGGACTTGTGAGATTTTTTTTTTGCAATAAATATCAATTGCCCTTTCCTTCCAAGGAGCGGCTGTAGCTGGGAAGGAGCGATCGGGAAAGTCAAAGGGAAGAAAGGTAAAACAGAAAAACAACAACCCCATGCAAGCCCCCCCCCGTCTGAGGCTGCCAGTTACAGGCCGTTTTCCAAATCGACACCCCCGGTTGAGATCTTTTCGCCCTCGACCCCGAAGAGAAGCTAAAACCGGCATGAAGAAGCCTGCGCCTGCCTGCACTCTTTGTTTTCTTCCTGAGTGAGAAGGAAGCCGTCCACTTTCTTAATGCTTGCAAGGTCCGGGTAAAGTTAGAGAGTCCAGCGGCTCCTTTAAGACCAGCAAAGTGCTATTCAAGGTATGAGCTTTCGTGTGCACGGCACGCACACCTTAAATACGCAAGGTCCGGGTAAATAATTTTAAAAGCACATTATGCGGTGGAAAAAAGGCCAGCAAGGCATCGCAACCAGCCAGGCAAGACTGCCTCCCTAGCGAGAGAGAGCATGTGACTTACCAGACTGGGGAGGGAACTGACTGCTGGGCATTCATTATTCCCTATGGAAACCGATTCCCAAAGGGAATAATGGAGAATTGATCAGCGGGTATCTGGTACTCTGGGGGGAGGCTGTTTTTTGAGGTAGAGGCACCAGATTTTCAGCATAGCATCCGATGCCTCTCCTCAAAAGACCCTCCAAGTTTCAAAAAGATCTGACCGCGGAGTCCAATTCTATGAGCCCCCAAATAAGGTGCCCCTATCTTTTATTAATTCCAAGGAGGGAAGGCATTGAAAAGGTGTGTGGTCCTTTTCGATGTGATGGACAGAACTTCCTTTGGAGTTCAATTATGCTTGTCACAACCTTGCTCCTGGCTCCACCCCAATGTCTCTTGGCTCCACCCCCAAAGTCTCCTGGCTCCACCCCCAAAGTCCCCAGATATTTCTTGAATTGGACTTGGCAACCCTAGGTAACTCTGACTCCTGGACTGTTATCTGATGCTGAGTACTCTACACCCTGTCTCTTTGGCCTTGCCCAGATGGTCTGCTGCAGATGCTAAAACACAACACCAGAGGCCTGTAGCCTGATTAAGAACACATTTTCCCAGAAAGCACTTTCCAGGGAGCACCTTTTTGGGAGGGGGCATAACTTGGACCCGTAAATCCAATCCTCACCAAATTTGGAAGACAGGTAGAGGAGAGTCATCCAGAGATCCCCTGTGAGTTTTGTGACTCTAGCTTGCTGGGTAGGAGGTGCTCCACCACATCATGAACCTCACAAATACAGTTTGTTTGGCATCCAAAAGTTTGTGATAGTTCATGGCTCATGAACTGGGCATGCCATGAACCACAAACTGGTTCATGCACAGCTCTACAAATAATCTCACACATTTGCTGTGCAGTATTGGGGAGGCAGACAAAGAATATATAGATTTTCTCTTTGGGTTTCAAGAAAAAGCTTGCTTTTTTTGCTAAGTCAAGCACATTATATTGCTACCATAAATTTAATAGCATAGCTTCAGGAATGTAGTTTAATCTAAAGCTTCACTTTATTTTACTGAGCCTAGAAACCGTTATATAAAGTTACAATATAAAATCCACCAGAGCTTCAAAAAAGTACATATATTTGAGACATAGGCTCAATGTTGTGTACAGACAACAAATATCAAAACAGTATTATACAAACAAATGAAATAGTTGAAACTACAAATCAGAATATACATTCCGTGCTCCCAACACCATCAAGCAGCCATATTGACCTCCTCTTACTGTTCTCTTAACCAGTATTGCTTTGCAATGATTCTGAAAACAAGGCTGTGGTCAATTTCATAACCTTGAGTGTGGGAAACTGCAGGGAGGCAAAGTGTTTTAAGCTGGTGCATAGTTTGAACCGAGAAACAATCCTATAAGTATATCCCAGATCATAAATGATTTTAAAGTTAAAAACCATCACCATGAAGTGTGCCTCAGAACATATAAGTAAACAGTGAAAATGTTTGTGTGTTTTACTCCACAGATGAGCAGCCTGACAACCCACTATTTGGGCTGCTCCTGAAGATAACTTGCTGAGTTATCTTCAGGAGCAGCCCAGAGAAAAACACAACAGAAGACATGTTGGATCAGGCCAATGGTACACCCAGACCAACACTCTGTATCACTCAGTGGTCAAAACCCAGGTGACATTAGGAGCTTCACCAGGGGGGCCAGAATTCCAAAACCCCTCCCACTGTTGTCCCCCCCAAGTACCAAGAATATAGAACATCAGTTCCTCAGACAGTGTTCCATACATACCTTGTGTCTGATAGCCACTGATGGATCTCTGCTCCATATGTTTATCCAATCCCCTCGTGAAGCTGGCTATGGTTCAAGCTGCCACCACTTCCTGCAGCAGTGAATTCCACATGTTTATTACTCTGCAGGTGAAGAAGTACTTCCTTTTATCTGTTCTAAGCCTACTGCTCATTAATTTCGTTGAGTGCCCATGAGATCTTGTATTGTGAGAAAGGGAGAAAAGTAGGTCTTTCACTATCTTCTCTATCCTATGCATAATTTTGTAAATCTCTATCGTATCACCTCTCAATTGTCATTTCATAGGGTCACAGAATCAGAATCATAGAGTTGGAAGGTACCTCCAGGATCATCCAGTCCAACCCCCTGCACAATGCAGGGAACTCACAAATACCTCCCCATAGTTACCCTGGCTCCATGCCTGGGAGATGGCAGCCCCCCAACAACTCAACACAGATGCAACCCTTCCTTACCTCCCTCTTATTATCTGCCTAAGTTTACAGAATCAGCATTGCTGTCAGATGGCCATCTAGTCTCTATAAACCTTCAAAGAAGGGGAGCCCACAACTTCCCAAGGAAGTGTGTTCCACTGAGGAACTGCTTTAACTCTCAGGAAGTTCTCCTTAACGCTTAACTGAAAACTCTTTTGATTTAATCTCAACCCATTAGTTCTGATCTGACTTTCTGGGGCAACAAAACAATTCTGCACCATCCTCTATATGACAGTCTTTCAAGTTCTTAAAGATGGTTATCATATTACCTCTCAGGTGTCTCCTTGGCAGGCTAAACATACCCAGTTCCTTAGCCTTTCCTCACAGAACTTGGTCTTCAGGCCCCTTACCATCTGCATTGCCCTCTGGACATGTTCCAGCTTGTCTATACACTTAAATTATGGTGCTCAAAACTGAACTCAATATTCTAAGTGAGGTCTAATCAGAGCAGAGCAATGTAGTATCATCACTTTGTGTGATCTAGACACTATTCTTCTGTTGATACAGCCCAAAATCACATTTGCCTTTTTAGCCACTGCATCACACTGCTGATCCATCAGGGTATGGCCTATTAAGACCCTGAGATCCTTTTTATAGATACTACTGCTGAGATAAATGTTTCCCAACCTATAACTATGTGTTTGATTTTTTCCTACCTAAATGCAGAATAAAATTCATTTTATTTATCTTAGTCAATTTTTCCAGCCTGTCAATATCATCCTGTACCCTGACTCAGTCTTCTACCGTATTTTCTACCCCTCCCAATTTAGTATTATCTCCAAGGTAAATAGCCTTAACTATGGTTGAAGAGCCATTACTATCAGCAACCCCCACACTTGACTTTGAACTCTAATGGACTTCACAGAGACTGGCACTCTTGTCAGACCAGTTTTGGGGCACTTGACCCTGGAGGTCCCTTCCAACTCTATGATTCTATGACCCTCTTGGACTATCATGGTGTTGAGTCAAGCCAAGCACAAGGCACCCCTTACTGGGACTATTATGCTGTGGACCGCTTTGCCTACAGAAACTTCAAAGACTTCAGACCAGGCTTCACCCTTAGCTACTCAGCTCTTGTTGCAGATGCCTGCAGCTCTGTCTTCATGGAGACAAGACCAGCAGCAGACCTAGGGGAAGCCATGTTCCTGGAGATTTCAAAATGACATACTATTTTACTGTAACAGTCATGAAGAGGCTGCATCTTCACCATGTACTGCATTCCAGAGGCCTCACATCAACTTTAATCATGCAGATGCCAGCTGCCCAGCCAGAGACAAAAAAAACCTGATGTGAGGCTACCATAATGATTACTGGTGTACAAGGGAGTCTTCCCGCTACCCATCTGTCAATAGAACATCACTGGACTAATCTCATCACCCTACAGTTATCATCAGCCAGATCCTGCTACCCATCTTCCCTCTTCCCAATCTCTTTCATTCCCCCACATTCCCCAAGAGGTGCCACTACGACAACCCATCAGACCCTAAATTGTCCATTTTGGTTTTCTTTATTCAGTGTATGTTTTTACTCAGAGACATCTTAATTGGTCTCTGGATACTATTGTTACATTTCTTGGGAACCACTGACTGGTCGGGTAATCCCTTTACTGGATACTGCCCCAGGTCACGAAATTGGCTTTTTAAGACAGGCCCTCCTGCCATGAAGGTTTAACTTTTTTCTGACAGCTACCTTGCTGAAGGAAGAGTCATCCCCACTCCTGATCAATTTGGGTCCTTGCTCTATGTGGCACTGGTTATCTCACATCCCTATCGCCGCCCATCATTGCTGAATCTCTGCTTCTCGCCTGGACAGGTAACGTATAACCCACCTACTATATTCCTGCTCATGTGAACATCCCTATCTTTTCTAGCTATTTTCCTAGTTCCGAACTGTGTGTTGAATGTATCATTTTTCTTTTCTATGCTTGTGTTTCTTTAAATATAAATAATTTGTTTAAGATCCAAAATCTCATCATTGACTTAAGGGCTACAAAAAAAAATACTTACTCGGTATACATAGGTTTTTGACTACACTATTTTTGCCAACTTGCCTACTTAACTAAAATCCCCCAAACTCATTTGAAAAGGCATTTTGGCCAACACAATCTCTTTATCATTTCTTCATAGGGAAGGTGTTCTATCACCTTAATCTGTCACGGGCTGAGTGTGGTTAGGAGCAGAGTCCAAGTCCAAGTACAATTAATTTTTAATTTCATATTATTATTTTACCATAGGATTTTAACTGTTTTTACTATGTTTGTGATCTGCCCTGAGCCTGTCATAGGAAAGGTTGGAATATAAATCTACTAAAATAAATAAATAAAATAAGTCAAGTCCAGGGTTGAGATGGGGGGGAGGTCTGAACCAAAGCCAGGTCAGGTAGTCCAGTTGGGGGTCAAAGAGGGAGATCCTCTAAAGCTGAGAGTCAGGAAACCAAGGAATCCAATCAAAAGCGCAAGAGTCGGGGTGGATGCGAGGTTATCATGGATGAGACCTGTTGTTTCCACAAAGAGCTCAGCCCCAAGCAGGGGGCTAAACAGGCTTCCAGTGATATTCCAATTAGCATGTGGTGAAGCTCCTGTCAGGATCCAGTGACTGTCTTCCCTGCAGGAGTGCGTCTCTCTGACAGTTCGCTAAGTCTCAAAGGAGTCGCTCCCTCAGCCAAGCTACCGTGGGGGTGAGTCCGGCAGACTTTCCACTTGCAGCTGTGCCTCCTCAACTGCTATTGGGTCAGGTGCAGGGAATGCTGACTCAGGCAGCAGCGGCAAGCTATCAGTTTTTGAAGCATCAGAAGGGCTGGCTGCGGGCTCTGCTGTCAACTCGGACAGGGGCCTAGCATGATCATTGCCATCATCCATGACATAATCATTTCAGTTGTCCCTTTCTAATATCTTTTTTGAGGTATGGTGACTGGAACAGTACCTCTACCTTGCAATGGTAAATAGTTATCTTATTCAGATACCTACTTTGAACGCTATATTAGTGTTTCACTGGGTGGATATAAGTGGTAAGACTGGTGGATTTAAGAGGTGAATGCTCATATGAGTATGGATTAGACCATCCTTCAATGCCAGAAACATGGAAAGTGCTTTCCTGGCATCAATGGGCATGCCATTTCCATTCTCAAGTTCAGGTCCATAAGTCATAGGAAATTTAGAGCATTCTCTGATGTGCTGAAACCCTTCCATGAATCATCTTTACAAGAGTGGCTGAACTCATGTTCATCATGTTTTCAGATTTTTGGCAAGGCAAGGTCCACGGGCTGTGGTTTCTCTGATTATCTGATAAATTCATAGTACATATTCAAACACTGCTAGAGTTCTAGAATTACAGAGCTAAACTGAAAGCAAGTAGGAAGATTCCTTCATAAAGTTTCCTGAAGCCCTGCTCTTAGAAATTATTAATGAAGAATACAAAGTCTATGCTGTCAATTGGCTAACTATCCCAAAACTGTGAATCCTTGAATAAGAATGTAAGAAGTGCTTTGCTGGATCAGACCAGTGGTCCATCTAGCTCAGCATCATGTTTTCACACTGAAGTTAATTAATTACTCTGGAGGGCTTGTAAACAGGGTATAGAGATCAAGGCTTTGCCATGATGCTTCCACCTAGCACACAAATCCAGATGCCACTAGCTCTGGACATGGAGGTTCTCAACTCCATGAAAATATTTTAAAATGCATCTATGGTAGTGACCATCATTAGATCCACTGGTGGTAAATTTGACAGTTTACTGTTTGAATAATTCCATTCTGAATTTATTGCCCATCAGTTTCAGGGCTGGTCACTGCAGTTATGGGAGGGGGATAAAAAGTTCTTTCTATCCCATTTCTCCACCTCAAACATCATTCTGTAAACATCTGTCACATCCCCTCTTAGTCAACTTTTTTCTAAACTGATAAATCCAGAATACTTTAGCCTTTCCTCAAAAGTGTTCTAATCCTCTTCTGCATTTCCTTCAGCTATGCAATATCATTACAGAGATGCAGTCACCAGAACTGTACACAGTATTCCAAACTAGGCCACAGTATAGTTAGTCACACAAATACAACACAAAAAAAGCAGCATGACAAAAGTCGAGGAATACAGAATTCTGGATATTCTGTTGGCGTCTCTGCATGGTCTGGAAACTGGAGTGTAGCTTGATTTGTGTTATAAAGGGGGAAATCAGCAGAAACTATTCTCCAGCTTTACATTATCAGAAATACTCTTGGTTCTAATGCAAAAATTAAAGCACAAATTCATTAGATCTTTATGATTATCTTCCATGTTAAAAAATCAAATCTTGTATGGGCTATGTTACTTAGATGAGGCATTTATATGCAGAGTATACAATGTATAACTATTGTATACACAATATACAACTGACTCCATAGGCACTGCACAACATTGCTTGTTTCCCAAAACAGGAACCCCAGGAGCATTATTACCAATTAATCTCTTCATTTTCACTTAATTCAAATGTTCTGTTAAACCAGGTTCTGGAGAAATGCTTGCTGTGCCACTCCAGAGTTCTCAGCACCAGTAAACATGGGTTAGAAACATTGCCAATGTTCCCATATCTGAGTCAAGTTTCAGCTGCATTTTTATAGTATTCTCTTGCTCATGTTAAATGCAGTGTATAATTCTGCGATTATAAATGCTGCAAATCTGGATGATGAGGTACATCAGTGAGATAAGTGCAATGGATTTATTAATGACCAGAACACATATGAATATCCCTTAGGCAAAAATGACTTTCATAGGTAAAGGAATTAATATACAATTTCTTGTACTGGTATTACTAATAGTTTATGACAGTTTAACAATTTTAGCCAGATTTTATGTTGCATATTTTAATTTTTCAAATAAATTCAATTTTTATTCATATAGTGCTCATCATTTTCTAAGTTACATTTAGAAACTTAAGAAAGTATATAATGGCTGGTGCTAGATGGGTGGTTTAAGCAGGACAGTAGACAAAAAAAGTGCGTCCAAATGCACACATCTGCCTGCCATCACACTCCCGCCCTCAACCCATCTCTACCTGACCTGCAGCTGACTCAAAGAGGTACTATGTCCAAAGTGGTACCTAATCTGGATGGCTGGGAAGCACCCTGGAAGTGCCCAGGGAGGTGGGAGAGATGCATGAGTGCTCTGGAAGCTTCTCCACAGCACCTGTGGCCCATCTCTGTTCTGGGGGTGGGACGTGCGCTGTCTGGATGTTCCAGGGCATTCCTGTTTCCATTGGCTCACTTCTGGGTAAACATGCTGCTGCTCTAAACTGGTGGTGTGGAACCAGCCAATTAAACCCTTGAAACAAAAGAGTGTTGACGCTGTGTGCATGTCATAGGCAATAATTCAAAATTATTTTACTAGCTGTTTTTTGTTGTCAAAATTAGAAGGTCAAACACTCAAATATCTTATAAACCAATATTTTCAGAATCAGCATACTCAAAATGTGTTAGATAGTCTGGTTCCTTTTAGCACAAATTGCCTCTTGAGGTGTTTTCCAGGCCCCTTTTTCAGACATACATCTAGACTTTGCAAAATAATTCCAAGATCAGTTGTATATAATCCACTAATAAACAAAGCCCCAAAATAAAACTTCTAAAATACCTAACCAGGAAACACCCAAACAAGCAACATAGCTTCACATTCCAGAGAAACACAAAAATATTTACACTATGAAGAAAGCAGGAATATACCACAAATATTGTATAATTATAAAAGCAATTGCTATTCAGGAATTTGCTGCTGCTATGGAATCATTTCTATTATTTGTTGCTCTGCAGTGGTAGAGCAGGCCCATCTCCAACCATCTGTATTGGGGGGAGGGGGACAAAACAGCAGCTCCTTCTTTCATTCAGTTAGAGTTATATTCAGACAGAAAGAAGTTATCAAAGGGAACTGATTTTATCCTTACAAAGCAAAGCGCTTTAGCATTTAAAGTACCGGTACTCTAGGGTGCTTATTCTTCAGGGAACTTGCATAACTTTCAAGAAAATGCCAGGAGGTAGTAGTAATTTGTCTTTAATTATTTGTGAAGTGCTTTGTGCCAAACTGGCAATTTTGTACTATAAACTCCAGGAGGAAAATTCTTAAGAGTCTACAATATTCCTGAGATTCTCTAACAAAGCTTCAATTTCAGCTGACCCCATATAATCATTTTATTCCTCCCTTCCTCCAAGGAGGTCAGGATATACAATGCATAGTTCCCTCCTCCTTCATCTTCCCT
The DNA here is from genome assembly GCF_032191835.1 of Heteronotia binoei. Classification (NCBI taxonomy): domain Eukaryota; kingdom Metazoa; phylum Chordata; class Lepidosauria; order Squamata; family Gekkonidae; genus Heteronotia; species Heteronotia binoei. Next base: position 78,016,296 of record NC_083223.1, read on the forward strand.
TCCTTGAGGCTGAAAGAGAATGACTGGTCCAAGATCATTCAAAGAACTCACTGTCAAAATGGTGACGATCCCAGAGTCCAACTAGTGTATCACTTTAGCTCTTTTTTGACTGTATGAGAGGGATGTCTGTAGATGCATTTTTGCTAGGTGCCAGAAAATGTCAGAAAGTTGTGCATTGCTCTAGTGCTGCCTTCAGACTACCCTTCCCTACCTTCCCACAGTTATTTGTTCCTTCAGCCATTCCTCCCATCCTTGTAACATTTTAGGTTATGCTCCTTTCATTAGGTTTATGCTGTCATGCCTACTCACAGCAAATAAATCAGATGAGTCATTAACTTGAAGCAGAGAGCTGCTATAGATAAAAAGGCAGAGAGGAGCTACTACAAAAGCAGGGAGGGTACTTACTTTGGCTTCCATCCTGTTAAAAACAAATGCATAACCCTGAATGTATGCTGTAACCATTAAAATTTCACCTAAAGTGACTTCAGGAGATTCTGGTGGTGAAATATCCGAAGAATGTTGAAGGAAGTCCAAGAGTATTTATGAGGCTAGCAGTGTTTCTCAGAGGACTGCTAACCATGCATATATTGACAGCAGATTTCACCTGAAGTAAAATTCAAAGCAAATTTCAATGGAACAGCCAAGGAATTTCATAGAGGTCAAAACAGTTTAGCTATAGAAGCAAAATTTCACAGATGGAGAAGAATTTGAATTCTGATGAACAGAGCAATCTCATGGAAGTACCTCCATCCAGCACCCCTTGTTCCTTCTGTACTGTTGCTGCTGTTGTTAGGGGGACTGCCAGAAAAATACAACATAGCAATAAAGTGGTAATCCACTAAAATCACTTCACCTCATGTGTTTCCACACTTCTTTTAAGGCTGCCATAACCCCAAAGTAATAACAACAACAATAATATTTAATTTGTATCCTGCTCTCCCCACCGAAGCAGGCTCAGGTAATTGCAATAAAGTAATTGCAGTGCACTTAGTACAATGTCAACCCAACACAAAATCTTTTTATTAACAAGTCAGCACTATGAAATAATAGGAACATTTTGTTGATATTGTAGGAATCATTTCTTTAAAACAGGATAACTGTTAAACAGGCTTTTTATATTTTTTAAGTTTTTAAGTTTTTTAAATATAAAAATGAAACCAACTTGTAGGTACTTGGAAGTTTCACTAAAAGTATACATTTTAAATGGAAATGCTGCTTGCAAATGTCACTATTAGGAATGATTAAGGGCAGTTTCACCCACAACACAATAACAAATCCATAACTGAACTGAGTGTTAGCTCTACATCAAGCCCCTCTGCAATGGATCCTCAAGAGTTAATGCCTAATAGAGCCTGAGAACCTTTGAGCAACAGTTACGAAACGTCAGTTGGGAACTGAGAGCTGAAGAAGAGACAGTTAAGTCCTGACTGTGGACTGGGAAGGGGGCAAAAAGGAGTGAGAGGATCAGAGAGGATCCTAATTCAAGCTGAAAAGGGAAATTGCTTCTAGTTAAGAGAAGTAATCTCTGCCCAGTGAAAAGACAGAGAACTCTTAAAAGAGGAGTGATCCCTGGCCTGTGTATAAAGGATGTTGTGAATTTGGTTGTATGTTCCTACCTTCTGGACTTTTAAGAGTCAGTGAATCTCAGAAACCTATGCTTGTGTTCAAGCAGAAACTGAAAAGAAAGCCTCTCTCTTAGGCTGGGTGCAGACAGGCAGCATTGCATGCACAAGAGGCATCCCAAAGTGTGCCGTCCGAAAATGGAATGGCTAAATCCTGATCAGACAGTCCTGTGCAATACACCCATATATAGAGTGAGGGGTGCTTTGGCATGTTCACGTGGTTGTTGTGCATCATCCCCTTAGTGCAGTTTGGTTTCTTTTTTTCCTTGCATTTTTAGTAGCCATGTGCTTATGCGCGCATGCACTCTGGGAAGTGGTTTTTTTTTTTTTTAAAAGAATACTGGTGGCAGTGAGTGGCTAGAGTGAATTGGTGGGTTCACACTGCCAATCCACCTCTCTTGCATGCTCCCACATTCAGACTCCCAGGAAGATGGATGAAGTGCGGCACAAGAATTTGCTACCACTTGGGAAGTGGTCTTTTTGATCTGTCTCAATAATGTTGGAGGATAGGGTGAGTGCGAGAGCAAGATGGGCGGCAGCTGTGCCTGTCTGATTTTGCTTTTTAAATCTGCCTTGGGGCCATGCCTATGTCGGCTCAAATTGGCTGTCTGAATTCAGCCTTAGAAAAGCTTTTTGAATAAAAGAAACACTTGTTGGCAACAAATTATCTGGAGTTAGGGTGATTACAAAGTTGCCTCAGTTTTAGTATCAGTTCACCCTCTAACTTCATTGACTTTGAGTTAGCTCAGTTTTTTAGCCTTCAGCTCACATATTTTTGTCTTAGCTCAGGAAGGATGGCCCCAGAGCAAACTAAATTATTCAGCAATCAAATCACTCACTCACAACTTTAATGCTAGTAGCTCGTGAATAGGCTTCCCAACCCTCCCGCCCTGGCGGGGGACCCCAGGATTTCCACCCCCTTCCCCCACTCCCCAAAAAAATGAAAGCAGGGGGAGGGGGAAACAGCGCCGGGGAGCATGGCGAGCCACCCCATCCCAGAGCAGGCGAGGCCGCCGCACCGCTACCGCCCCCTCCCCGCCCACCGCAGCTGCTCCTCCGAGATGGGCCCAGGCTGAGCCCATCTCGGAGGAGCAGCCAAGAGGCGGCAGCAGCGCAGGCAAAACCAGAGAAGGGGAGGGCGGAGGCAGGCCATGAGCATGGCGAGCCATGAATCCGGGCCCTTCTAGGACCCGGACTCGCGGCTTGCCACGCCCCTGGCCCGCCTCCACCCCCCCTCTGATTCCACCCCAGAGGCGGAGCGGGCGAGGCTGCCAAGCCGCTGCCACCCCCCCCCCACCGCAGCTGCTCCTCCAAGATGGGCTCAGCCTGAGCCCATCTTGGAGGACCAGCCACGGTGAGTGGAGAAGAGGCGGCAGCTGCGCAGCGGCGTCGCCCGCTCCGAGACAGGGCAGCTCGCCACGCTCCCCGGCGCTGTTTCCCGCCCTCCCCTAGCTCCACCCCAGTGTCTCCTGGCTCCACCCCAAAGTCTCCTGGCTCCACCCCCAAAGTCCCCAGATATTTCTGGGATTGGACTTGGCAACCCTACTCGTGAAGTAGAATTTTTGCTCACATGAATCCACAGCTTAGAGGAAGCATTGCATTCTACCTTGATTTCACCTGACCTTTTCTCCTCTAAGTTAAATAAAACATTTAAAAAATGTTTAAAATGTTCAAAAGCCTCTTGTGTACCATTTCAAAAATTGAATATAAGAAGGCAATTTTGTCTCTTCTTTCAGTTTTCTGGGCTGAGCCAGAATCTCTCTCTCTCTGTCTGGTGACTGTGTGGGACAGCCATAGACAAACAAGAAGAAAATAGATATAAGGGCTGCTCAGAAAGAAAGAAGAAAAAAAGGGGAAATCCTGTGCATAAGGGAGGGAAGACGGTGAGATTGCCATGCACACACTTCCTGGTTTCCCGACAACCTAATATCTGAAATATGAAGAAGCTTTGACATCACCTATATGAAATGGTCCCTGTCTTTTAAAAATGAAAGTTGTATCTAGTGAACCTGTCCTTTAAGGCAAGTCAATGCAATTCTGTGTATATCAAAGTTATTTTTCATAATTGAACCATATGTTGCCTTGTGGCTACTATGAAGATATGAATTCACTTTTTTTACATAGCCTGGGACTAGGCAATGATATGATGCTATGAATGGACCAGCCACTGTTTTATTTCTTTAAATAACATAGGTGCAGGTGCTAGACATGTGGAATCAGAGAGGGAGGTTAAGCTTTCCATCTCATGCTGTTTTCTCAACCTAAACAAGGCCTGTAGAATAATTAAAAATTCTTGTCTGTTCTCCCAAATGGGCAACTTTTGGAGAACCATTTCATGTTTAGAAAACAGCATAAGCAGAAAAACTTAACTCTCATTCCCCTGTGCCAGTCATGATCCAATGTGGAGTCCCACGTGCTTGCTTTTTAAACACTGGAACTCTCAGTGGTACATCTTTTTTGGCTTTTAATATCTGTGATTGTTTTTAACTTGACATTTCTTGTGTTCCTTGGTTTGAATATTGATGTGCCTAAGTTCATTAATGTTAAAGTGGAATGCTGATATCAAATAAAATACAATAAAAAGTAAAGGTAGTTCCCTGTGTAAGCACCGAGTCATTATTGACCCATGGGGTGACACTGCATTACGATGTTTTCTTGGCAGACTTTTTATGGTCTGGTTTGCCATTGGCTTCCCCAGTCATCTACACTACAAAAGCTATTATGCAACTATAAACGCACATTTCAGAACACAAATCAGGCAAAAGGTTTGCATAATCCTTCATTCTGTTTTCAGCAGCAGCCATGCAGATGTCTCTGGGAACAATGTCTGACATATTGAATGCAAGGCAGAAATTGCTTTTACTTCATATAAAAAGCAAGGCAGAAACTGAAAAAGTTCAACTGAGCTTGAAGTTTTGCCTACCTGTGGCTGCTTTTCACTTTAACTAAATAATAATTTTAATAAGTATGTTGCCATGAAGTCCAGTTCCTCATGATACTACACTTCTCTCTTCTAGTAGTCCCTTTTTAATGATAAAATATATGGCACAATTTGTTCATCAACTCCTCCTCTGAAACATTTTTTTGCCTAGCTAATGGTACATCTAAGGAAGAAATTGGCTTAGAATTTTAGTTCACTCTATTTCAGTAAAAGGCATTCAATTAAAATAAAGGACAGAACAGATAATATTCACATTGTCACCAGTCTTTTGTTCTCTATTATTCACTTACCAAATGTGCAGAGCAGTGTTTCAAATGATTCAGCAATTCCTGACCTCAGGTATATTCATTTATAGGCACTCCATGTCACAAAATGTTATCCACTATTAAAACTAGAGAAAAAAGGTCACATTTTAATTTTAATTTGAAAAATCTGAATGCAGAGAAAGTAGTCTGATTTGCTGCTCCAATTAAATCCCTTAATATCCCCTAATAAGCTGGCAAACTTTGAATAAAATAGGTGAAACAAATCTCTCTTGATGCTTTCCAAATGTCTTCCAAGATAGCTCAAATGAAAGTTAAAGTCTTTGGAATAGTCAAAGACAGGCTACAATAGCATATAACCTTAGAACCCCTCTTTGTGTTCAGTCTAATCAGTGGATCTGTTCATGGTCACATGGTAAGGATGTTTGTGGAAACTCTGTGATATTTAAAATACCCAGAAATCTCTGCTTCTCACCAAGTCTGCCCTGACCTGAATGTCGTAGGCTAGCCCAATCTTGTCAGACCTAGGAACTTCAATGGAGTTGGCCCTGGTTAGAATTTGGATAGGAGACCACTAAAGAATTCCAGGATTGATGTTCAGAAGACGTCAATGGCAAACCACCTCAGAATGTCTCTTGCCTTGAAAATCCTGCAGGGTCACTCTAAATCATCTGTGACTTGACAGCACTTTACACACACACACACATACACATGTGGGGTAATTACAAACTGGCATTTTGGGCTGACTCAGAGGTGACTCTGAAATCAACCCAAAAAATCCTTCCACACTCAAACATCTGCCGCCTGTCCTCATCCCATACTAACCCAGTCCTCCATCCTCTTCAGTACAACTCAAAAAGCTACCACATCTAAAGTGGTAGCAAATATCTGAGCAACACACCAGTTGCCTCCTTGGCATCTGGAAACGGAAGGGTGCAAGGAAAGTGCCTTGGCACATATGCGCATGCATGCACATTACTGAAAATGTATAGGAGAAAATGTGACTGGAATGGTGCGCAACAGCTTTCTGAACATGCCCATGTTACCCCATGGATGGGATGGGGATGGCTTGCTGTCCTGATTTGGGACGTCTCCCATCCGCCCCCAAATCGCCCATAGAGTCTACCATCTCTGGGAAAGGATGTGTGAGAGGGACTGGATCAGAGGGGATTATTAATTATGTGTTCTTCAGCTATCAAGTTTTCTATGAAAGTGTGGCAAGATGGCTTTTCATATGTTCTATCTTTAAGATGATACAGATCTCTTTAAATTGTAAAAAATAAGAAAATTAGCAATGAAATGAAGAAAGGGTTTAAATTTAGAAGTAATTGTGATAAGTAAGTGGAAACAAGTCTTGGTTCACAGAAGAAGAGGTAGGAGCACACGGAACAATATAACTGAGGAAAAGAATAAAGAGGAAAAATATGCAATAGAAATCCACAAGGAACTGATGCATAGTGTTACCTTGCCCCTCAACCTGCCTGCCAGTTTATTGTCTCCTTAGCCTGTTTTAGATCATGACAACTGTATAGAAACAGAATTCATGGCATTGTTACACTCACAGTGTTTCTACCCATTTTCGACCAGTTTTCAAATTAGCTTCTCAAATTAGCTTCTCAAATCCACTCTGGATCCTCCTGGTAACTTCAAATCTGTGCTGGATGGAATTATTGAAGGGTGTCTGTGCTATAACTGAAATTCACCACATCAGGACTGCCAGCAGAATATTATTGCATCAAAGGCAGAGTGATGGGCAGAGCAATCCTGAGTTACACCTATGTTTGAATGTCTAGCCACCATGTAACTCAGGTGGTGCTAGTCAACTTCCTAAGGGCAAAGTTACTCTGGGGCGGAGTGGAGGATACAGTGTAGTTTGCTGATTGCAAGATCATCACCATGGCAATTCTGTCACCATGGCAATTGGGGGTGGGGAGAGGCAGCTCTGGAGAAGCTGATTGCCTTCCCCACCCCGCTCCCTGACAGAGAACGGTGCCAATGCCAGGCATATGGTTGAAGTCATCTGCTTTCCCTGCATGCCATCATGTTACATGGGCAATCTCCTAGCAAATACTTAGAGTCTGCCCCCTGCCATGGAAGGGAATGCTTTAAAGGGACAGTTGCTGATGTAGCTCACCAGCTTCCAACCCCCCCCCCCCCCACACCCTGTGCCCTGCTGAGGGTGGGAACCGGGCAAAAGACAAACCATCTCCTTGAAAACTGTTAGGTGGGGGGTGGCTTCCAGCAGCATGTAGGGGACACAACAATGATCAGCATGGCCCATGCCACCCCACGCCTGAGCTTGCTGCCAGGCTCAAGTGCCAGAGATGCTTTCACTCCACCCAGCTTCAAATGTGGGGTGGGGGAGGCAAGTTTGGGGTGCTTACTCACACCTACCTGTCTGTGTACAACTGTCCTTGTGTGCTGATCTTTTGGAGGTCAGGTACCTGTTGTGACTTTGAAATAGGAGAGGTTAGCTACAAAGCAGAGACCTTGCTCTCCTCCTTGCATGTCAAAGAGCTTGCCCTGTACTGTCTGAGTGCCCTCTCTGTGCATCTCCCACCACCAAAGTGCCTCACCCTTTGCTGTAAGTCCACACAGCAGAGAGCTCTGAGATAGAGTCCCAATCCGTGCACCCTACCTAAAGAGTTGTGTGAGGCCCAAGCAAAAGTTTTTGTAGGAGAGGGGCTGCAATTGGGTGTTGGAGAGGGGGCTTAGTCAGCCCAGAGCATTAGGGGATTGGTGCAGCCTGTAGTCAGCTCCCTGAGGAGGTTTGAGGCTAATCCAACAGCAGTGGAAGAGTTTATTTTCTTGATTCATGGGTGCCAATGGGATACACCAGCTTTTTCTTTGCCACAACTTTATGCCTCTTGTGGGAGACATTTCCAGGCTGAAAGGTCTTTGGAAGCTGACTAACTCTGGCCACGTCCCCATCATTGCCCCCAGCTATGCCCACTAGGCCAGCTATACCTGAGCTCTGCCACTGGCTGTGGGCAGCAGTGTGCTCAGGTGCCCTTGTGCCATCATAAGTCCCATTTGTGCCAGCGTACCTTGACTTACATGGGTGTAACTGGGACTTATGCCAATGTAAGGGTTACTTTGCTTCCATAGCACTTATGCTGTGGTGATTACAAACTTATTTGATTTCAAATAACTTCAAGAAGAGATGATACTATGGGCCAAACACATGTTAAATGGAATGTAATTTAGCATTAAGTTGTTCAGGTATGACTACTTCTAGGACTAAATGACACACAAGCCAGCTGTGTAGGCTTCCCTATTCAGTGGGGTGTGAAAGGAAGACTTGGCCTCATGCAACCTCCCCCCTCTCCCTGTGTGTATAACTTATAATGCAAAATGAGCCTATGCACTTAGACCCATCTGTGTGATCCATCAGTCATGTAAAGGGACAAAATTTATACATGTAGACTGTAGGTCATATTATAGAGTATATGCATAATGGAACAGGGCTCATGACTGAAGCTGGCTTTGCTACATGTGGTACCTACATGTCTGTTCAGAAGAATAATCTGTGTGATTCCTCCTGTTCCAGGAAAGGGATAAAAAGGATTACCGCAAGGAAGTAAATTGTGTTTCTACTGCAAAATAGCTGCTGGACTTTATTTCATTCACACTGGCCGTTTTCGCACTAGCGTTTACTCCGGCGTAGCACCCCATTTACCTCCGGATCTTTTCCTGGTTTTCGCACCTGTTGCTCCGGCGCTGCGGTTTGCTCCGGCGCTGCAGGGGTTTCATGCCGGAGTATCTAGATCCACCTCCTTCCGGAGTTTTTGAAAACCTCCGGATCCACACTGGATCCACTCCTCGGAGTTTGCTGTGGGAAATCCATCCACGCCGGATCAACTGCTTTGTGGGCGTCACCCTCTCCCTTTCCATCCTCCCACCCCATCCACCCCCTTGGCCAATCATCAGCCTTTCGCGGCGCTTCCCCAAAGTGCCGGCACGGCCATTTTTTTTTTAAACTTCACAGTTTTGCGTAATAGCGATATTTCGAAATTAAAAAAAAAAGACCCCCCCCCTCCTGGAATAGCCTCAATTGCAACTTTTTTTGTAGTTTTACGCTGTCCCTGCACTGTTACGCCATTTCAAAGGTGGATGCATTAGAATTTTTTTTTATTTTTAACTTTAGTTGCGTTACTTCGCTAAACCGACGGGTCAGTTCGAGGGACGTTTCGTTATTTCGCAGTTGCATCACACATAACACATTTCGGCTGATACATGATTATTGATAATATGCATTATTATTGATAGGGTGTTAAGGTTCGCGAGACTCTGATGGGTGCTATGGCGAGGGTCTCGCGAGAATTGTGGCTGATACATTATAGTTGAGGGTGTTGGGTCTCGCGAGAATTGCGACTGCTGAGCTAGAATCAGGGAATCGCCCACATCACTAATGCTGCCAATGCTAGTGGCCAATCATGAGGCGAGAAGCAGCTATCGTCACAATTTGCATGAGACGAACAGAACACTCGGAGGAAGAAGGGACAGATATTGCTGGCCGCCATTGAGCATCTTACTCCCGCCACCGCACAGCAGCTAAGTGCAATGGCATCCATCAGCAGGCCAATGGGGGCTCGTGGTGTTTCGTGGCGGGAGAGCGAAACAGAAGCCTTGCTGTCCATTTGGGTTGAGGAAAAGATCCAGAAGGCGCTGGCCTCTAACCGCAAAAACATCTATGTCTACGAGGATATATCTAAGGCAATGCATGCCATGGGGCACAAGAGGTCGGCGCTTGAGTGCCGCACAAAGACCAAGGGCTTGCGTGCGGACTATCGAAGATGCGTTAGCCACAATGAAAAGACTGGAGCATCCCCAGTTTACTGCCCTCACTTTGATGTGCTGCACCGCATACTTAAGAACGATAAGTCCGCGCGTCCCCCCCCTCATGAAGAGAAGCTGGACGGCGCGGTATTACAAGGCAAATAAGGAAAACATCCAGATTCAAGGATCTGATAGCATCTCTTCAGCTGACCTCCAAACAATCAACGCTGCTGATCTCCTGACGCACACCACTGAATCACCTCCTGGTGAGTATCCAGGCGATGCAGTGCCCCTCAGCCGTGTAATTTTTAGGGTTTGGGGTCCCTTCTCACCCATAAGGAAACCCACGTAAAGGGTTCCTTAGTTTTTTCAAACTTTTATCGCAATAGCGATACTTCGAACTAACGAAACTACAAAACGTAAGTGATTGCTGTGGGTTGGCCGGTGATAGGGAGCCATGGGGAAAGCCTTAATGAAACCGCCCCTTAATGAAGGGAGACGTGGATGTTTGGCACTTATTATACTCTCAACACTCCTCTGCCTTCTGCCTCCCCCCCCCCAGCTAGCGTAATACTGTTGATTTTTCTGCATTGCTATAGGCTCAAGCGGCGTGAACCCAAGCAATGCGTTACAGGAACAGGAACAGGAACAGAGCCAGGATTTTACTGATGAACATCCAGGCGAGGAGTCATTTCGGGGTAAGTGCGGCCTGCAGTGCTTCTGATAAGTCTTATGTGGAATGTGAAAGCTTTCAGTGGAACTTAGATGCATTGCCCAGCTTACAATTGCTGAACCATTGACCCTGCGTTTCCTGCTTCATGTATGAGCAGAACTGCTCCTGAAGACATGTTATAGTACAGATTTTTAAGGTAAGCATGGGCTTTGCAGCACTAACCAGGTTGAGGAATGAGTGTTGTGTCAATTTCAATTCCAGGTGACTTTGAGGAGGAAGAAGGGTGCAGTATCCAAAGGGGAGGACCTGGAGATGCTGTCCTCTCAGAGCAGGAAGCAGAGGAAGGAGGTATGCTCGTGGGCTTTCTGCTTAATGTACAGCAGCGATGCCAATGCCTGCAGTAGAGTAGTGCATGTCAGTAATGGGAGCTTGTACCCTAGCTCAAACAAGGGGTGTATTGCCAGAGTTTTCCAGGGAATGTAATCTTTCCATCCTTCTTCTTTGAGGAGATGCTTCAGGAGATCAGCTGCCGGTATCATCAGCACAGCAAATAAAGGAGGCGAGTGTGCAGAACGAAGCTCAACGTCAGCGAAGGGTTGCCATGCTGAATAATGTAGCTGAAAAGATGATGAATCAAAGCCGTCTGGATCATGAAGACACAATGGAGCACTTTAACCGAATGCTAGCTTCTGAAGAACGCAGGTTCACTTTGCAGGGAGAGCGTGACACAGGCTTGGTAAAGGCTTTCGAACAGGCCACAAGGGAGACTGTGGATGTTATGAGGGCAGCTGTTGATATGCTAGGCAGCATTGCCCAAATTTTTAGGGAAGGTCGGGCACAGGGAAGTGTGGGTGAGGTACCAGCCACTGCAACATCTCCACCATATGCAGCATCTCCACCATCTGTCACACATAGGCAGCTTCACCTAAACTGTGACTGCAGCGAAACTCGGGGACCACTGCCTTCAGATATAGCTTACCCGGTTTTGGCAGAAGACTCTATGCCTGAGAGTCAGAGCCTCCTGTCTCCTGCACCCTGCTCAAGTGGCAGTGTGGCGGCTTCCCGTAGGGGCAAGAAAAGATCCTGCACAGGGAAGCAGAGGGTGTATTTTGAGCCCTAAAACCATTTCATTACTGGTTGGCTGCTTCTGACATGCAATGCTGTCTATGACAGAAGCAGGTACTGCTGCTCTGCCTTTTTATTTTGCTGTGTTTTTCAGCACTGTCCCATTCATGGGTACCAGAATCAATGCCCATCAAGGGAGGCAGTGAGTTGCAGGCATTGTTTACATGTTGTGCATGTTGTTATTGATGATGTTATTTCATTGTTTACATGTTGTGCATGTTGTTATTGATGATGTTATTTCATTGCTTATACCTGCACGGGCAGGCTGTTCCTACCTTAGAGATTAATACGCAGCAGCTGTGTACAGCTGATGTTGTGTTCTTGTCAGGTTAACGCACTTTTAATAAAGTTATGTTTTGCACAGGTCCCAGTTCGGTGTTTAGGTAAAGAAAAACGATATCTTAAGGTTTCAACATTAACAAGAATTTATTAAAACTGACAAACAAAACTTAAACTTTATTCACCCAACCCCCCACCCCTGGCCCGATCCAGTCTTCGGAACTGCCGCTCGAGGGCGTCGATCCTGCGCGTGAAGGCGCTCACTGCAATTTAGAAAAGAAGCAAGTAAGTGCAATGCCCTCAGTAATGTACGCACAGCACTCAGTCACTCACAAGAACTACCCATCATGCAAAATAGTGAGCACTCACATGCTGAGCGGCAGAGGGCCTCCAGCCGGGCAATGGCTTCCACTGGTGGCTCCTGTGCTGGGCGCCGCTCGAGGGCCTCGATGCGGTGCATGAGGGCTCCAGCCGGGCATTGGCTTCCAGTGGTGCCTCCTGTGCTGGGCGCCGCTCGAGGGCCTCGATGCGGTGCGTGAGGGCCTCCAGCCGGGCATTGGCTTCCAGTGGTGTCTCCTGTGCTGGGCGCCGCTCGAGGGCCTCGATCCGGCACGTGAGGGCCTCCAGACGGGCAATGGTTTCCAGCGGTGCCTCCTGTGCTGGACGCACCTGCTCCTCCACCACTGAAATGCAAGCACACCATGCATGCACATTAGAAAATTATAGGCATGTGTGCATTGTATAGCACATACAATGCACACATAGCATGTGTGCATTGAATAGGCATGTGTCCATTGTATAGCAACGTTAGTGCGCAGTGCCCTGAGAGGCAGCTCAGCAAACCCACCTGCCTCCTCGGCGGCCTCTCTGGCCGGATCACCGCCCTCCTCCCGCGGGACTTCTGGGCTCCCACCACCTAAGATTTGCAAAAGTAATCATTAAGTTATTTTACTGAACGCCCTGCGCACATGGCTTTTTAATGCCTCTAATGTGCAGTAACCCAGAGGTGGCTGCTTTGTCAGGTAATGTACCTTCTTGCTCCTCAGCACCCTGCTGCTCATCCTCCTCTCCCCCCAAGGGTGAGCCTGGCCGCTCTGCCTCGCCTCGTGGCCCTAGAGGCAGGTAGTTAGTGCACTCCTGTAATCATCTGACAGGGCGGCTGACAAGGCTGCAACATCATATTTATTAGAGACTTGCACGCCATGCCTATTGATTTCTATCTGCGGCTCAGCAAACCCACCTGCCTCCTCAGCGCCTCCTGCCTCCTGTGCTGCTGGGCTCCCACCGCCTAAGATTTGCAAAAGTAATCATTATATTATTTTTTTGAACGCCCTGCGCACATGGCTTATTAATGCGTTTAATGCGCAGTAACCAAGAGGCGGCCGCTTTGTCAGGTAATGTACCTTCTTGCTCCTCCGCACCCTGCTCCTCCTCTCCCTCCGAGGGTGGGCCTGGCCGCTCCGCTGCGCCTCATGGACGGGTGTCAACTGTGGCATGATATAGAAAAAAACCAAGCAATGAAACTCATACATGCAAGTGATGTGAATGAAAGCACACAACATATGTGAAAACTGCACTGTAATCTGCAGGTAATACGTACTGGACCAGGAAGGCACATCAGGACATATAAGGGGGTGGGTGGGGGTGGGATCCAATTAATGAGGTTTCTGTGATCATCCATGGTGCCCCCCCCCCACATCCCACCAGGAAGGCACAGCAGAGCATAGAAAGGGGTGGGTGGGGGTGGGATCCAATTAATGAGGTTTCTGTGATCATCCATGGTGCCCCCCCACATCCCACCAGGAAGGCACAGCAGAGCATAGAAAGGGTGGGGGGTGGGGGTGGGATCCAATTAATGAGCTTTCTGTGATCATCCATGGTGCCCCCCCCCACATCCCACCAGGAAGGCGCAGCAGAGCATAGAAGGGGTGTGTGTGTGGATCTTGTACTGTACTGCCATGAAGCAGTAATAAAGAAGGAAGGGGTGTGTGTGGCGTTTGTGTGTTGTGTGTGTGTGTGGTGTTACTCACAATCATGATGACGGTCCTCCCAACGGGGCCGCCCCGCCAACTCCCAAAGACGCACCATGGCGTTGTGGTAGGGCATCCTTCCTGAGGCCCTGGGGATACCGCCCCACGCTTGCAGGCTAGCCATGAAGCTGCAGCGGAGGCATTTGATTTTTGACCGGCACTGCGCAGCAGTCCGGTCAAACCCCCTCCGCTGCAGCCTCCTGGCTATCGCCTCGTAAATGTGGGTGCTTTTGAGGTGGGTGCTGGCCATAACCTCACGAGCGTGCCCGCTCCGCTCAGCAATCTCAAGCATTGCCAGCACCTCCTCCCGCTGCCAGAACGTCCCTCTCCTTCCCCTGGCCGCCATTTCGAACTAACGCTCTTTCGATTTTGCGAAATAGCAGCCTCTCCTTTCTGCTTTGATTTATCCAATCATGGGGAAGGCATATCCTGATCGACAAGGCAAAAACAGACCCAGGCCAGAAGCACGTGTAAGACCCCCTGGTGCACCAAATATTACTCCCCCCCCCCAACCACCACCAAAGTAAATGAAAGCAATGTAGTTTATAATGCTCAAAACTTTATTCGCTGTAACGGGAAGCAGCCTAAACAAACGCAGGCATAATGTTAAGAAATATGCAGTATTACTGGGTGGAAGCTGAAAAGAGGCTAAAAAAGGCAGACAGGGAACGTTTGTGATAGCGTAAGATCGTAATAACGAAACAGCAGTCTTTCAGTCGCAGGCGGCGGCAGCGAGAGACATGGTGGACAGGAAGCCGCAGAATCATCTTCTCCTTTGATAAATGTATTCCACGACAGCATCCCGCACAATCCTCCCCCTCTCTAACTGCCTCCTGTTGATCACCCTAAAGTCTGGCTCTTCTGGTTCCGGGAGGAGTGTTATCCCCTTATCAGGAATATCCAGCGTGACCGCATGTCCCTTTTCCTCACAAATATTGTGCAGAGTCACAAATGCGGTCATGATGGAGAACACACTCTGGTACTGCGCGTTCATTCGCGTTAGCAGGACACGCCAGCGAGCCTTAAGCTGCCCGAAAGCACACTCCACCACGTTCCTGGCCCTGGCGTGCTTCTTGTTAAAGTGCTTCTGCACGGGCCCGATGGGTTTCCTGTACGGGGACAACAGCCACGGCCTAAGGGGGTACGCTCCATCGCCCAATACAAGCGCAGGGATGGTCACATTTCCAAAAGTCACCGTAGGGTTCCCTGGAACCCAGAGCCCTGCATCATTGCCGGCGCAGAGATGGCTGTTTGCAAAAACGAAGGCATCGTTGGTCCTCCCGGTGTAGCCAAACTCTGCATCCAGGAAGTGTCCTGTGTGATCAACCGTGCCTTGGAGGATCACCGAACAGAACATCTTCCGGTTGCAAAACTCCTCAGTTCTTCCCCCAGGCGCCCGTATCGGTATGTGCGATCCGTCCACAGCAGCCACCGTATGCGGCAAACCGAGTTTACCGAAACCATCCATAATCTGTTGAGAAATGGAGTACAATGGATCAGGTCAAGGTTAATGCAGCGTCCACTGTATTAGCAATGGAGAATCGCATCTTATATATCGATATTGCGTTATAACGCAAAACTAGGGAAGGGGGGGAAAAAATATATACACACCGTTCCAATGTCGTCACCGAGGCAGACGACCTTTGAAAACAGACGGGTCTCGATGGCTTCGCAGACCTCCATCACAATCCCATGGACGGTGGAAAGGCCGATTCCGAACTGCCAGCTGACTTCCCGATAGGCGCTTCCGGTTGCGAGGTACCATAGCGCTACCGCGAGCCGCTTCTCAGGGTGGACAGGATACCTCATCCGTGTGGTTTGCCTTTCCAGCTTGTCCTTCACAGCGGCATAAATCTCCAGGAAGGTCCCTCTGGTCATCTGGAAGTTGTGAAGCCATTGCTCGTCACCCCAGTACACAAGCACAAAGTTCTCCCACCAGAGCCGTTCACGGGGGAACACCCAATACCTGGGCGAAAACCGCATTCCGGCAAGATAGTGCCATCTACGTTCCTGGCGGCGAGTGCCACCTCTAATCAGCCGAAGCCGGGCGTCAGACTTTCTAGAGGAGATCAGAGGATTCCGGGATCTAAATGCACGATGAGTGAGGAGTTTTCCTCCGGTGCAGAGGACTTGGCGCCCGGCGCAGAGGCACAGAAGCAGAAGCTCCAATGCTGAATGAAGCAGCGCCATAGTCTCGTCATCTAGATTCTCCATTGTGAATACTTCTGACGATACAAGGCAGTATGGAGGATGCTGCTGCTGCAGCCAATACTTAACCAGAAGCGTCACGTGATGGTTTGCCCGCGAAAAAGGGGATTCTCTATTACGTTGCTACGTTGTTGCGTTATTACGTTGTTACGCTGTTACGCAACTGGAATTGCGCTTAAAAAAAAAATGATTGACAGGGCATCGAACTCAAGTCGATGCCAGTGCGAAAACGATTTGAGCCGGGGCTTCAAGGAAGGCGACTCCGCAAAGAGTCACTAGTGCGAAAACGAGAAAAATGATCCGGACATAATTGCGCCGCGGAATAAGGGGAGCAAACGCTAAGTGCGAAAACGGCCACTGTGACCTGGGCAATACATAAAAGGAGGTTATGGAGCAATGCTAAACAAGGCTACTCAGAAGTAAGTCAAATTTTGTTCTGTGAGGCCTACTCCCAGAAATGTGTTCATAGGATTGCAGCCTTAGCAATTAAAAATTAAGTCAATCTGACTTCAGGGACACAATTTGTTCTTCCATGCAGATGGAGTTTCCGTTTCCTTTTTGTCTGAAACAAATAAATCCCAATCCTTCTGTCACAGATTCTCTGATTACACAGCCAATTGCCCCACTTCAAAGAAGATTCTGCTGTAAGGTCACCTCCAAGTTTGAGAGGAGATGGATGGAACATAATGGCAGGGTCTCAGTTTCTCTCAGCATTCCACAATTAAGGATACATACACCTCCAATTTAGACATATTTATTTCTATCACTATGCCCCCCCCATTGAACTCAAACAAATGGTAACCATATAATCTAAGGTTGTTATCCCTGAATCTGAAAAACATCTTCATTATGTAGCTCTATCCATTGATGGGTGGCTGGTCTGGCTGCGCCCCGGAGAATTTGGACCTGGCGCTGCAAGCCATGGTATCATGGCTTAGGCTGAAGCAGCTAAAGCTGAATCCAACAAAGATGGAGGTTCTCTATCTAAGTCGCAGTGGCCCAGGAAGGGTGATGCCTCTACCAGCCTTCGATGGGGCACCATTGACGCCAGTGTTGAGGGTTAAGAGCTTGGGAGTGCTTCTGGAGTCCTCCTTAACTATGTAGCCAGAGTAGCAGCCACTGCCAGAGCTGCTTTTTTTCACCTTCGGCAAACACAGCAGTTGGTTCCCCACCTTGAGCGCAGCAACTTAGCAATGGTGATCCATGCCTTGGTCACCTCAAGAATCGATTACTGTAACACTCTCTACATGGGGCTGCCCTTGACTCAGATTTGGAAGCTGCAGTTGGTGCAGAATGCTGCAGGCAGGCTACTAATGGGGCTTCCCCGTCAGGAGCACATTCAGCCTGTGCTGAGAGCGCTACACTGGCTGCCTGTTGTGTACCAAATCCGTTTCAAGGTCCTGGTATTAACCTTCAAAGCCCTATACGGCCTAGGACCTACCTATCTGCTGGACCACCTTGCCCCACATGTTCCCCAGAGAGCACTGCAATCAAGCTCTCAAAATCTTTTGGCTGTCCCTGGGCTAAAGGAAGCTAGGCTCAACTCCACCAGAGCAAGAGCCTTCTTGGTTATTGTTTTAATATTGCTTTTGTTTACTGTCTATGAATGGGTGGGATATAAATATAACATAAATAAATAAAATATGTTGCATGCTAATTTCCTGCTCACCTGCTTATATGTATGGCCTGGTAAATTCCATGTCTTCTGAAGAAGTGTGCATCAAATGAAAGCTCATCTGGATCCATAGCACTTTTATTACTAACTGCCCAGGATCTGTGTGTGTGAGAAAGAAAATATTATATGATCTGCTTGAAGTAGCACCATTGTTATTTATCTGATTGTTTTATTGTTTTGTTTTAATATTGTTTTGTTTACTGTCAATTTTATGCTGTTAGCCTTCTTGAGTCTGTATGGAATGGGTGGGATAGAAATATAATGTAAATAAATAAATAGCTTTGTTAACCGGATTTGGGGCAGTGCCCCACCCAAGAAACAATCACCAGGTGGGAGGCTTTGTTGTTCAGAGAAAACTGCTTTATTTTCACTTCTGCAGAGAGTGGAGAGAGGCCAGCCAATAGACCGCCTCTCTGCCAATTTGGCCAAGCCCTTTGCCTTATAAGACATCCCCGACGTCACATCCTATCTAGCTCTGTGGCTGTTTGCCATTGGAGCTCACAATCTACCTTGACCGGCCGTTGGCTCAGAGGTTTGGCCATATAAGGTAAAAAGTTACAAATATCTCCGCCCAGCAACACTTCCTTTTGTCAGAACTTGTAACTTTATCTATATGCTTAGCTAGAATGGTACTCAGTTAGCACAACCGACTCCATATTTGTGAACTTCATTAACCCTGTGATTCTGCATTTCAAACAAACACTAACCACTGAAGGGTGACGGATAAACATTTGCAGGTGCCCTTTGATGTTTCCAGTTCTGACACCTCTTATCTATGCAATGCACATGACTCAACTGACTACACAGCTCTAAAACTAATTTAAAAGTTACTTATGATGGCTAGAAAGGTAAAGAGCAAAACAGAAAGGGAAGTCTTAACTCTAGGGTTGCTAAGAAACTTGCGATAGGAAATGGCCTAACCACCAACCGCATCAGGAAGCTAGCAATTCGAAAATAATTCAGCTGTCAGACAGGTGTTGAGGAGAGTGTGGGGGCTTCTAGATTTTCTTTTCTATTGAATAAATGAATGTTATTATTTTCCTATCAGCTTGAATAAAACTTTGTTGGTCTTGAGCCACTGGACTCAAACTTTGTCCTGCTGCTTTAAACCAACATGGCTACCCACATGATTCTCTTGTTTTCTGAGACCTCTCATTTAAATTGGCCTCCATTTTTAAAAATTCTGTAAGCACACTTGAGTAACATTTCTTGCTATTTTTAAAGGAATTGATGAGTGTGTAACACTTTAATGTGTTCTATGCATGCAAACAATAGGCAGTAAATATTTGCTGACTGCTCAGTCACTGAGTTTCTGGATCTGTTCCTTCCCTTTGCATTTGATTACTGCTAACATTGAGTCCAATTCACTCTTTGGTAAGTAGTGAGTAAAAACCGATTAGCAGTACTTTGTTACCAGATTTTTCACAATGGCACAAATCCAATGCTAAGGAGTTGTTCTAAATTCTCTTCACTCCTAGGCAGAAATATATATGTTGGTTATTGCTTTACCTAGGGCTTCTTTTGTAGAAAAAGCCCAGCAGGAACTCATTTAAATCTTAGGCCACAACCCCTGATATCACCATTGTTTCACAAAAGGCTTTTTTGTAGAAAACCCACGTCGGAACTCATTTGCACATTAGGCCACGCCCCCTGTTGCCAAGCCATCTGGAACTATGTTCCTGTGTGTTCCTACTCAAAAGAAGCCCTGGCTTTAGCTCAATTGACTTAACATTATTCCTTGGTCACTTGAGAGTCCTGCTGGTTCAAATCAAAGCTCCGTCTAATCTATCATTCCCATAGAGGCCACCTAGATATCCCCAGAAATCCTACATGGAAATATGGGTATTAATAATATGTACTGATATTTGACAGTATGAATTTTATAGTGGAATTTATAATTTTTCAGCTCACAGGAGAAACAGTAGCTACTACAATTTGTATGTGTGTGTGTACAGATATTTACAAGTGCTAGGGCAGCATGATCCTTGCTTGAACTGATTAATTAGGCCATGATTGCACATACCTGTGACTGTGTAGAAAAATAGCAAAATATTTAAACCTTATTGCATAGAAGATGTTTTACAATTTGTTTTTGCAATGAGAGGGGCAAGAATAACATTGCTGCACGGAACTGGGACAAGAGGTGCTGATCTGCACCATCGCCCCCCTCCCATGCTGTAAAGTAGCTAGGGTCCTGTTGAATGCTGCCTGAAAAGCTGATAAGCGGCTGGCTTAGGCAAAGTCCCTTCATCAATAGATGCCTCAAGATACTCACCAAGTTTTTCTATCCATCTCATTTATTTTAAAGTTCTATGAACATTCTAAAAATGCAATATCAGACAATGGCAAATGTTTTCATTTCTTTTCAGAGGAGCCACCCCAACTCTGGTGTGAATATCTGCCTACAAGTGGCTTTATCATAACCTGAGGCGAGTCCAGCCTGGCTCTGAACTTGGTTGGCACTGCTGCCAGAAATTGCATTTCTAAAAAATGTATCTGATCAATCAGTCAACTACATTTATTCAGTTAATGATGACTAAGATTTCTTTAGTAGAGCTAAAAATTATGCCTGCTATCCACAGACTATTTGCATGCCTTGTCCCTATCGCTGCCATGAAACTGACTTCATTTAAGGGTCCCTTGGTGTGTTTTTGCACAGAACAATTATTTTAATGGACTTTTTCAGCCCCCTCACTCAGATAATGCTTTTCAACATTTTTTCAAGCAGTTGTAGTTACTATAGTTATAGGAGATTTCAAGGAGGAGTGACAGGAGAAGAGTGAAATATCCTTTACCTGCTGATTTATCCCCTGTAAATCTCCCCTCCCTTATGCCCTGCAGGAAAGAAACTGGTTAGAGTTCTGAAATTCATGTTGCCCTCAATTAATAACAAGGAAAGCATATTCAGATACTACCAGTCTTGGATTGTGTCCTAAATGTGCTTTTAAAACTCTATTTCTAAAATGTCCTTACAGAACAAGATGAGAATCTTTTGTGCTGCCAGACAGAATTATACGGCATGCAAAACAACATTCTTAAAAAAAACTATGTGGCAGGGTGTGTCTGCTACAACACTTAGATGCTCAGTTTTGGAGTTGGTGGAATATGGTTCTTCAGTGTGGCTCAACATCCCCCATGACCACAAACCTGATGTCCAGCTCAACACAACAATGAGAACCCTCGATGGATTATTAAACCAACTCTGATCTATCGGCTACCCACGTCGTGCCGCATCATTCCTCTGCATCTCCAAAGACAAGATGCTTTTCTTCATGAATACAGCAAGAGCACTGAAGACAGAGAATTGTCCATCCGCAAAGACAGGGATAATATTATCCAGATTATGATCCCAACACCCAGCAATAAAATCTGCACAAATCCTGAAATCACAAAATTTTGTTCTAGGGAATGAATGGTTGTGCACATGCATATGATCAGTTCTACCTGATATTCATAACCTGATAAACACCAATGAGCTACCCTGAGGATTTGACTTGCCATGTAAAGTATGGAAGATGGCTAATAGAATATAAACAGGCTTTGGCAGTTGTGCAGACCAGTTGTTTAAATGGGGCAAAATACAAATGCAATTGAGATACATCCCACATAACTATTTTGTTTAGCTTGGAGAAACGTCGACTGCGGGGTGACATGATAGAGGTTTACAAGATAATGCATGGGATGGAGAAAGTAGAGAAAGAAGTACTTTTCTCCCTTTCTCACAATACAAGAACTCGTGGGCATTCGATGAAATTGCTGAGCAGAAAGGTTAAAACGGATAAAAGGAAGTACTTCTTCACCCAAAGGGTGATTAACATGTGGAATTCACTGCCACAGGAGGTGGTGGCGGCCACAAGTATAGCCACCTTCAAGAGGGGTTTAGATAAAAATATGGAGCACAGGTCCATCAGTGGCTATTAGCCACAGTGTATGTGTGTATATAAAATTTTTTGCCACTGTGTGACACAGAGTTTTGGACTTGATGGGCCGTTGGCCTGATCCAACATGGTTTCTCTTATGTTCTTATGTTCTTATTTTCCATGTGTTATGGGGATATGAGTGTTGTACTTTCCAGGAAGATGTGATGGAGCTCTTTGAACTCACCCCAGTTGTGACTGAGTGGATTGAAAATCTAGATATTAGTATATTTTAAGATCTTTATTCTAACTAATTCAATAGGGAAATATTGTCTCTATCTACCACCCTACTAGTGGTCATCATCAACTGGTGGGTCATGATTCCTAACTAGATCTTGGCTGACCTAAGGTGGGCTGTACCATTGGGACCACAACTGTCTTCGTTTAATTTTTTTTTTTTTAAATCAAGGAACTGTGGAAAGTAGGAAACAAAAAGATGGATAGATGTATTCTGTCATTCTGTGTTTTTATTGGAATCCATTTAGGGCAAAAAAATGAAAAATGTGGTATGTAAACACATTGTATAAACAGACAGAGAGGAATTTATAGCGAGAATAACAAGATAAAGAGAGATAGATGTTGAAAAAAATACATGGTCCCCATTGCATTCAAACTTGGAACCTTGTTTTGAAATCTGAATAGGAAATAGGGTTGTATGGCTATACAATTATTCCCATTTTAAAATGTTCATATTTCTTGGTACTTGCGATGAAATCCTCATCATTTTCATCCCAGGCACCAAGAAACACTAACTTTTGAACTGAGCTACATTAGCCATGAAATATGTTTTGTACTGCTATCAACAGACCAACTCACCAAGTGTTGTCTACTCTGGCTGGCAGCAGTTTTCCAAAGAAAAAAGCAAAAGCGGGGGGGGGGGGCATTCCAACCTTGCTGTCCTCTTATATCACCCCTCCCTTATCTCTTATGGGAAAGAGCAGGATATAAATCCAACAAATAACATAAAAATAAAGCAATAAGCAGGGCTTTTTTTGAGCAGGAATGCACAGGAATGCAATTCTAGCTGGCTTGACATGAGGGGTGTGTGGCCTAACAGGCAATGAGTTTCTACTGGGCTTTTTCTATGTGTGTGTGTGGACGGGGGGGTGTGTGTGTGTGGGCGGGGTGTGTGTGTGTGTGTGTGTGGGAAGCCTGCCTATAAGTCAATAGCTTGCTCTACATAGGAAATTTTCTGGGTATTTTATAACATAATTTTACAATTCAATACTGTAGTATCCTATATTGGAAATGACTCAGCTATCCTCCTTTTGGCTGAGCTGTGTGTCACTCAAAGAGCAACCCTACCCTCCAGCCCCAGGACAGACAAGGATTGGGCCACTGGGGAAGCTGCCTTTATGTCCTATTGGCCTGTCCTGCTGGGTCATCCATTCTTACACTACACTCATGTTCCCCTCAGTGGCTGTTGCTAAGCAACAATAGTAATCCAAGCTTGGTTCTGTCAGTAAAAGGCAGGGGGAGGAGGTTCTTTCCAGGCTTTTGAGGGATAATTCATTGGGACTGGTCCCAAATAGGGTTTCCAGCTCCAGGTTGGTGGAAATTACTGGAGATTTTGTGCTGGAGTCTATGGAAGCCAGAAAATAGGGCTGCCAACTCCAGGTTGGAAAATTCCTGGAGATTTGAGGGGTGAAGCCTGGAGATGGTGGGGTTTGAGGATGGGTGGGATCTCAGACAGGTACAATGCCATACTCCACCCTCCAAACCAGTTACTTCTTCCTGAGGAACCATTGTTGCCAATCTCTACATGAGAGCTAGAGATCATTCATAATGACAACTGTTCTCCAGATGGCAAAGATCACTTTCCCTTAGAAAAATGACTGCTTGGCAGGGTGGACTCTGTGTCATTATACCCTGATGAAGTTGCTTCCCTCCTGTTTGGGTCACATTGTGGAAAAAGGCTGTATTTTTCTTAGGTAGAGGGTGTAAGGAGTGGGGAGGAGATGTAAAGCTGAAGTCAGATCAATTCCCCTTTAGAAAAAAGTCACCTTGAGGTGCATACTCTATGATGCACCATAACACAACCATGCCAGAAAAAAAAAACAACCAGATCACACCACAAGCACACACTGATGCTAAATATCAGAAGCTCAAATACAACAGGAAAAGGCAGCAACAACGCACTGCAGATGAAAGGAATGCTGAGCTTCAGCATCTACATGATCATCATCATACTATGACACCACAGCAAATTGACCCTGATTGCCCAAGGCCGGGACACTTGCCCAGAGCCTCTTTCTAGGGCCTGTTGTATTTATTCTCACAATGGGTTTATTCCTAGTATTGTATAATTCTGTACACTTTTTTTTTGCTCCATCCTACTTCATTCATTTAATCTCTTTGTGAATTTTATGGAGAAATGTAGACATAATAGGAAAAAGTAATGTTTTAAGCCTGCATCTTCACAGAAACTATCCTTTTCTCTTTCCCTTTTATTTTCAGTGTGATCTACATTTCTATAAAATGTTATTTTTATGCAGAATAGTAATTTTACTTCTTGTTGTTTCAAAAGAATATTTTAACATGACATTTTATACATACAAGGAGACCATCTTTTTTTTTTTTTTTAAACCCATATTTTTAGGAATAAATGCATTGATCTATGGAGTTCTGCCTTACAGAGATATACTTTTTCCAACACCTAGAAAATCATACTATTCTTCCCAAAGGAACTTGTGCACAGAATATGAGTATGAATATAGGCAATTTGTGGAGCCCAGCAAGTCCCCCACCCCTTAGCATGGTAAAGAAATAGGGTTGCCAAGTCTGACTAATGAAATACCTGGGGTCTTTAGGGGTGGAGCCAGGAGTAAGAAAGTGACATCACTTTTGTGATGTCATGTCCTGTGACATCACTTCCAGGTCAAAAGGTCAAGTGATGTCACTTCCTGAGCTTCGCCCCATTCCAGTGATGTCACTTCCAGCACACTGCACCAAACCCACCCCTTTGTGTGACATCACTTTCAGGGCACTCCCCCAAACCTGCTTCTACTCCACCTTTATCCATATTCACAGGCTACTTTAGCATGGGAGCTTGCTAGATAATGTCACTTAATTAAAAACACTGGAAGCCATTCCCAACCTTCTCTCATTTCAGGTCATGCACAATTGCAAGCCTAAGTAGCTCTATCAGGCCTCTGGTAACTCTGTGGCCAGGTATTTCTCAGTTGCATTCCCTTTGCCACAGAAAAGAAGTTGCAGCTCTTTATGCTTCAGGAACTTGGCAATTTGGATAATTCACACCAGAGAAAATTCTTATATACACACTATAGCATATTATATCCATCTGTATGTCTACCAATTGGAGGGGAGGTTTGCATACATCACCCCTACCAAAAAACTTAACAAGCAGCTCTAGTTACCATCATGTAATAGAATAGCCCTAGGATTGCCAGTAGGGTTGCCAATCCCCAAGTGGGGGCAGGGGATCCCCTGGTTTGGAGGCCCTCCCCCCGCTTCAGGGTCGTCAGAAAGCAGGGGGAGGGGAGGGAAATGTCTGCTGGGAACTCTGTTATTCCCTATGGAGATTTATTCCCATAGAAAATAATAAATAATTGATCCGCAGGTATCTGGGGCTCTGGGGGGGCTATTTTTTGAGGTAGATGCACCAAATTTTCAGTACAGCATCTAGTGCCTCCCCCCAAAACATTCCCCAAGTTTCAAAACGATTGGACAAGGGGGTCTAATTCTATGAGCCCCAAAAGAAGGTGCCCTTATCCTTCATTACTTCCTATGGAAGGAAGGCATTGAAAAGGTGTGCTGTCCCTTTAAATGTGATGGCCAGAACTCCCTTTGGAGTTCAATTATGCTTGTCACAGCCTTGATCTTGGCTCCACCCCAATGTGGAAAGAAACT
This sequence comes from Heteronotia binoei, assembly GCF_032191835.1. Taxonomy (NCBI): domain Eukaryota; kingdom Metazoa; phylum Chordata; class Lepidosauria; order Squamata; family Gekkonidae; genus Heteronotia; species Heteronotia binoei. The sequence goes on from NC_083223.1 coordinate 78,041,678, forward strand.
TTGATGCAAATCTTCTCATTATATTTAAAAGCCCATTATAACCATCATGCAATAGAATATCTTGCTCCTTTTTCACAAAAAACACTATTCCTGTCAAAATTTCTGAACTTTACCTGTAAAATCCCCCCCAGCTGTTATAAATTTGAAGTGGTTGGTTTTGTGTGTTTGTTGTGTTAAAAAACCCTGCTATATTTTAAGAAAAAAAGAAGAAAAAGAGAGCAGGATCATCAGCTAAATAGTGCTAACAAATAAAACTAGGTAAGTTTTAGCACCCATTTTCTCAAGTGGAACTGACTTCTCTAATCTGGAGATGAGCTGAAGAAGTGTGCTTGCACATGAAAAATTATACCTTGAATTAAATTTTGTTGGTCTTAAAGGTGCCACTGGGCTCAATGTTTTAACAAAGGTTTTAAAAATTAAGTTAAAACTCTTCAGAACATTCCAGCCACCTGGATCAGCATATACCAAAGTTAATCTGAATATCGGGCAGCCAAAGATGTCAAAGGAGAAAGGCAATAAAGCAGATGAGGCAATAGATCAGATAAGACTAAATAAAACATGAAACAGTCTCCACAAGACCAAGAACATACAGCTGGGACTCTGCTCAGCCCAGCGTGGCTGAGAAGCACACAAAATGAACACTTAAGCTCTCTGAACCAATACCTTTTTAAATAATTTAAAATAAAACAAACACTGGACAAAACACCTTAGTCGCAGAGCAAAATGCAGTCAGAAGACTATTCCCTGTCTGGCTGGCATGCCCAGTGCCCACTGTCACTTTCTGATCTGGAAGAGAGGCTGTTTTTCTTAAAGGAAAAGCAACCTCAGAAGTTTTCAGTAAGTATTCTACTGCAAAAGTCTGCAGAAGTTGCTACTGACAGATTGAGTGCAAGGCAGTTTATCAGTTAATGCATCATTCAAAATCTCATCAAGAATGACCCATGCCTTTCTGTTTTGCAGTGAAGGCACAAGGAAGATTTCTGCGAGGAGAAAAATCTTGCTAGATCTCCACTATGATCTTCCGTCCTTCTATCCCTGGAAGCAATATTTATTTACACACCAACCATCGTTTGGGGGAAGGGATATCAGTGCAGGCTCTACAAATCTTCCTTACTAAAAGGAGAGGATACACACACACCATTCCCTTCTTTTCAGGTCTTGATTGCTTCCTCGCACGGGCATTCACCTAGGATAACCCCCCCCCCCCCTTTGCTTCTTCCTAGCATGCCTAGATGGACTAGCAACCCAGGAAAGCCTCCTGGTACTGAGGAGCAGTCTGTGGCAGCCCACATCCTCTTCCCCCCTGCCTCGCTCCTCCAAGGTGCAGGCGCAGCACCTGGGTCTGAGGATGGGCAAGAGCCACCCCCCCCCCCCGTTTCTTCATAGCATGAGTGAATGCAAACTGGCCCCCTACTGCCAGGAAAGCGCCCCAGCTGTGAGGCGGAGCCCTCAACTGCACTGTTCCCCTCCCCAATGGCTCCAAAGTGTGACAGCGAATGGTCCTGAAGTACGGGGATGGCTGAAACCACCCCCTCATACCCACACCCGCCTGCTTTGAAGCACACCCTGAGGCTACCTTCAAATTCTAGCAGCAGGGGCAGCCAGCAACTCAACAAGCAACCTGTTTAGCAGTCCTTCGGAGGCAGCCCAATTATGACTGGATTCCAGTGCATGGCCTTTGGTGGGGGCAGGGGCTTGGGCAAGCTCTCTCTCTCTCTTTCACACAAAGGAAGGCACTTTATCTTTCACACAAACACACATGTTCTCCCCCCCCCTTTAATACAAACATAAGCAGAGGTTCTCTCTCTCTCACACACACACACACACTCACACCTCGATATACACAGATGCACACAAACTTTTATCCCCCCCCCCCACTTCTCAAGCAAGCTGCTCCTCTGCAGGCAAGGAGAAAATGAGCAGGAAGATAGGGGAGTCCTCCACACAGCGACTCTAGCTTCCACTCTGGTACCATAGAGAAGAACTACTGGAGCGTCACATGACGGGCACCATTTTGTCTCCCGCTGCCAATAATCTTAAAAGTGGGGGAGGGGTTGTCAGAGTGGGAGAACCCCCAGTCCCAGCGGGAGGTTGGCAAGCCTATAAATAAAAGGTCTTCTTTATGTTGCTAATTCAGGGTGGGACAGAAAAACCTTTTGAGCAAGAAATATCAGTTTTGCTTTTTCATCACCCTACTTTGGTAGTAGAAAGTGCCATCAGGTCATAGCCAACTTATTGCAATCCCATAGGGTTTTCAAGGTAAGAAGAGGTTTGCCATTGCCTGCCTCTGTGTAGTAACCCTGGAATTCCTTCGTGATCTCCCATCCAAGCACTGACCAAGGCCAGTTTCAGTCCTATGAGCTTCTGATATCTGAGGAGATCTGGCTAGCCTGAGCCATCAAGGTCAAAGCCAGGTCTGTAGAGTTACCCTACTTCAGGACAGGTAATATTAGCTGCTACTAAAGAAACTCTTAATTTTTAGGATGGCAAAGAATTCTCCTGGGCATGGGTGCTACATCAGCCTAGAGAAGCAGAGAAAAGTCATGGGGCACTTCTACACTGAGCATTTGATACTTTGGAGAAGTGAAGTGCATTGACTTTGGTTTAATTTGAATTTGGGGGTATGGCCATTGTTGTTCCCTTCTACAAGAAGGGAAAAAACGAGGATCCATCAAAATAGAAACCAATCAGTCTTTTAAGTATAATAAGCAAGTTATATACTAAACATACGCCTGAAAAATTCTTGGACTGGTTTGAGCAGGAAAATATTGTAGTGGAAGAGCAAGCAGGTTTTAGAGCTGGCAGGACTATGCTAGACCATTGTCTGACATACAAGATCTCATACAGTGCTGGAGGACAAACATCACTCTATGCTGTATTTATAGATCTAAAAGCAGCTTTTGGTACATTTTCCAGAACTAGGTTGTGGGAAAAATTACAAGTTTCCACAACTGATAAATGACTGCTGTTCCTCATCCAGACCATCCATAAACAAACTGCCCTTAGAGTTAGGTGTAGCTGGTTAGGGCACCTGACTGACCCCGTCCAAAGGAACCAGGCAAGGTTGTCTCTTAGCCCCTTTTTTGTTTCTCTTATATATCAACTACCTGGCAAATTTTATGTAAGATTCTGGATTTCATCCCCCTAAAATAGCAAATCAGCACATCCAAGTGCTATTGCATGCAGATGATGCTGTAATACTTTCCAGAACTCCCATAGGACTGAGATGGGCCTTGAAAAAATTCTCTCTCTACTTTAACATTGAACATTTATAATAAATTGCTAGAAAACCAAGATTCTGGGCTTTGGGGGAAACCTAAAGATTTGGCAATGGGAGCTTCAGGGGCATAAACTGGAACAAGTCTCCAGCTTCAAATATCTGGGGGAAGTATTGCAAGCTTCTGGCACCAATATGATCCATAGTAGTTGTGCTGTTGATGCAAGAGAGAAGTTGGCAAATATCATCTTGAAATTCCATTGGTCTCATTATGTACCGGCCACTCTCAGATTGTTTAAAACTAAGGCCCTGGCTCAGTTGACCTATAGAACTTTCCTGGGGCCACCATCCTGCTCCTTTATCCCACTAGAGAGAGTCAAATCTAAATTCCTTTGAGGACTATTACAAGTCACCAAGTGTGTGTTAAACACTTGGGGCAGATTGGAAACAGGAATGCTCTGGGCAGAAGCTAGAATTTGTATCCTCTCCATTTACAAATGGATAACAAATGAGTATAAACCCCAGGGCTTTGTTCCCTTTAATTCTACAGGACCAATTTCAGTATTATTGGCAAACAGTGGTTTTGAATTCCATCAAGACGTTAGGTCGTCCCCCCCCCCCCCAAGCCCTTCTGGATCTTGGAATAGACCAGGCAAAATCACTAATCAAGCAAAGAGCGATTGATATTCTCAAACCCTCTGGCTATTTTTCTCCAGCAAATATTAGATACATAGCTGCTACTGCAGCCTACTTATATTTCTCAAATCTAATAACTCTAGAAGGACATTTACTCTAGCCAAAAGTATTTCCCTGCCATCTTCAGTATTGGAAGGGAGGTTAAAGGGATTCCTTATGCACTCAGGTTCTGCTCCTGCCCACTGCATGAAATAGATTGCCTGAAACATATATTGATGTTTATATCATAGGGTGCTCTGTATGGAGATTATTAGTTCACTGTTAGAAAGCTTTCCTGCAAGATCAACTACCTCCTGTCCAAAAGAAACCATCAGATAACATGGCAGGTGGTGAGATATTGTGCCCAGATTCTTAAGGAACCCAATATGCATGGCAAATAGACTAAGTTTGTATCCTTTATCTTTTAACAAAATTTGATATGAGTTTTATGGCTGTTTTATCCTTATAGGTTATAGTCTCAGAAACCCACTTACTGAATGTTACTGTTCGACTAATTTTATGTATCCAAATGCTTTATGCAAATTGATTGAGCTGGCAGTTGACTGTAACAATAAACTTGAACTTGGGTTATTTCTAGACCCTGTGAAACATTTACTGGATAATTCAGATACTGTCCATTAATAGCAACATATTCAGATACTGTCCATTAATAGCAACAATAGCAACTATCCTAGACCCTTGCCAGTCCGGCTTCCGTCCGGGCCATGGGACGGAGACAGTGCTGGTCGCCTTGGTAGATGACCTCCAGCAGCAACTGGATCGAGGTGGCGTGGCGGTGCTGATGCTGTTAGATCTCTCAGTGGCGTTTGATACGGTCGGCCATCAGCTACTGACCCGCCGCCTCGCCGACATAGGGGTTAGGGGGTTGGCCTTACAATGGCTTTCCTCCTTCCTCGAGGGACGGGGACAAAGGGTGGCAATCGGGAGCGAGCTGTCCCAGAGGTGTACACTAGACTGTGGGGTGACCCAGGGAGCAGTTCTCTCCCTGATATTATTTAATATCTACATGCGCCCCCTTGCCCAGATTGCCCGGAGGTTTGGGCTTGGTTGTCATCAATATGCAGATGACACCCAGCTCTATCTGCTAATGGATGGCCGGCCTGACTGCGTCCCAGGGAATTTGGACCAGGCACTGCAGGGCGTGGCAACCTGGCTTAGGCTGAGTGGGTTGAAGCTGAACCTGACAAAGACAGAGGTCCTTTGCGTGGGCCGCGGCGCTCTAGGGAGGGAAATACCTCTCCCGGTTTTTGACGGCGCGCTGCTGAAAGCAGCGCGCCAAGTTAAGAGCCTGGGAGTTCTACTGGAGCCTTCATTATCAATGGAGGCCCAGATAGCAGCCACTGCAAAGTCGGCGTTTTTTCATCTGAAGCGGGCAAGGCAGTTGGCCCCTTTCCTGGAGCGTCGGGACCTAGCAACAGTGATTCATGCGACGGTCACCTCAAGATTGGACTACTGTAATGCCGTCTACATGGGGCTGCCTCTGTGTCGAACCCGGAAGCTGCAGCTGGTGCAGAACGCGGCGGCTAGGCTGCTACTAGGACTCCCGAAGTGGGAGCACATACAGCCAGGGCTGCGCGAACTGCACTGGCTGCCAGTTACATACTGGGTTCGCTAAAACGTGCTGGTTATTACCTTTAAAGCCCTATATGGTCGAAGACCTGCCTACCTGAGGGACCGTCTTTCCCCATATGAGCCCCAGAGAGCACTGAGGTCAGCAGGGAAGAACAAGCTGACTATCCCTGGGCCAAAAAAGGCGAAATTGCAGAACACCTGCACACGGGCCTTCTCCATTGCAGCTCCATGCCTATGGAGCCAGCTCCCAGAAGAGGTGCGGGCCCTGCGGAGTCTTGACCAATTCCGCAGGGCCTGCAAGACCATCCTTTTTAGGTTGGCCTTTGTGGACCACTGATTAAGGATCGCTGAACTGATGGATCTGCCTAAGTGACTTCTGCCTCAGTGACCTTCACCATTATGCTGACAGAATAGCACCCGGAATACCACTGTCACTGTTAAATTATGTTAAATGTGAATTATTACATCCATTCTCATGAAAACCCTTAGTTGTTTGGGTCCTGTGGACCACTCAGAATTAATCAGCACCTTTTGAAACTAAATGGCAGCACCTTGGTAGCTGAATATTTTACTTCCTTCCATATCCTGTACAGATGTGTTGAGCATTGATAAGGAGCAAAAATCACTGTATACAAGTTATCACTAGCCCAACTGCTTTGAAGTTTATGGAACCTCCTTGCTTTGTTACCTTATAAATGATACTATATTCATACTATATTCATTTCAAAGTAACTGAAGTATGATCAACATCTGCACTCCAGCAGTGGAAGCCTAGCTAGTGATCTCTGAATATGTTTGGTTCTTGTCAATCAATTCAGTTTTTCTTTGTAGGGCCACTAAGACCACCTCCTGCATACTGGCAAAGATAACAGGTGCATAATGCTCAAATGCTAATTCAAAGCCAGGGCCGGCGCCTGGGAGTAGGCGGGGTAGACGGCGGCCTCGGGCATCACCCCACCAGGGGATGCTACGAGGCACCCCCTTACTCCCCTACACTCTTTGGAGGCTTCCTTGGAAGTCTCCAAAGAGCACAGTTTCTTAGTGGCACCTAGCCACTTTTGGGTTGAAAGCAGACGAGTGGCGTCTTTCTATGAAGACACCGCTTGGCCGCTTTCAACCCAAAAGCAGCTGGGCACCTTTAAAACACTGTGCTCTCTGAAGAGCATGGTGTTTTAAAGACAGCTGGACAATTTTGGGTTGAAAGCGGCTGAGCGGCGCCTCAAAGGAAAGGTGCCATTTGGCCACTTTCAACCTGAAAGCAGCCAGTCACCTTTAAAACACCACGCTTTCCAAAGAGCGAGGTGTTTTAAAGGTGGCCAACCGCCTTCGGGTTGAGAGCAGCTGGGCAGCGCCTTTCCAAGGAAGCCTCCAAAGAGTGTAGTGCAGGGGGAAAGCGGAGGTGCAGCAGCACTCTCGTGCGCCGCCCACCGCTCTCTAGTCCCCCTCACGATGATGTCACTTTTAGTGATGTCATTGTGGTGCATGCATGCTCTGCATACGCAAAAAAACCTCAAGGGAGCTGGAGGGGGGGCACGGCACGGGGGTCTGCCTCTAGCGGCAGAACCCTTAGTGCCGGCCCTGCACAAAGCCCTTCAGGTTTGTAAAATCTGAATACTCCATTGCTCTTGGTGACAGCAAGTGCTGTCAAGTGGCAGATGAATTATGGCAACCACATAGGTTTTAAAGACAAGAGATAAACAGAGGTGGTTTCCCATTGCCTGCCTTGCTTAGCAGCCCTGGACTTCCTTGGTGGAAGGTCTGGAGGAAAAATGCCCTGTTGCTTTAAAGGAGGCTTAATGCCAAATTACTTGACAGGCAATGTTATTTACCACCATGCTATGACAAGATTCATCTGCCTATTTCCACACAATAAGCCTGTACTAATAGAACAGGACAAGGTTCTCTGGGTCTATTGGCTACCCCATCTCTCTTCCCAGGCTGACCTCACAACTTCAGAGCCCTGACAAGATCAGGCTGGCCTGAGGCATCCAGTGTTCTTAAAGAACAAATTTCTTAGGGAAGGTGGTAATGTTTCTCAATATAATAGACACTATTATATTCTCAATATAATAGAAAATATTCTATTCTGATTCAGTCTGCTATTTGGATGAGACAAAACATATTCATACAAACAAATGTACAGAGAAATTACATCTTGATAGCACAACACATGCTGACAGAAATTTATGGAACAAGGGGTTTTTTGGGTTTTTTTCCGCTAAGGCAGACATACAGCATCAGATGTAAACAGCCTTTAGAACAGGATCATTATAGACATGGTTTACATAATTATAACTATAACAGAAGACAATAGTTCCCTCCTGTTGGTTTCAGAAGGAAAATGAAACAAAATAAAAATGTTTTTCCACTACACAGAATTTTAAGAAGAAGATATTAAAACCAGTACTTCTGTGACACTCAAGGCACAGTACATTTTACTAAGCCAAAGACAGCTTCCTTGGGAAGTCTACAATTCATGATAATATAATAGAAAACTTTCTGTAATGTGATTCATCTTCTGTCTGTTATTTTTTCCCCCATGGAGAGATTGTTCTGAGACCAAAACCAATTTTATGTGCAAATATATGTGGTCCTTTATGAAATCTTCTATACTGCTTTGCTCTCTAGACAGTAGCAGTGTTTATAAGACGGTGTGGTATGGAAGGTAAAGGTGGCAAAATCAGCAAATGCAGGCATGTAGTTGCTGTCTGCAGTACCCATTGATGATGATTGACACAGATAGATGATATCAGCAGTCCTTGTGAGATACTATGGGCTAATCAGCAGTGGTACACATATACAGTAATGATCTTAGTGCCCCCCTACCTTAATATCACTGTACAAGTCCACAGTGGGTGTGATAGAAATATAATTTAGATTAAGAGAAAGTAACTTTGAAATTTGGCACTTTTACAAGCAAATGTGAATTTTGAGAATTTTTGTCCAAAATGTATTTCAGTTCAATATTGGCTGTTTTGTATTACAACAAGTTGCAGAGGAGACAGTGCAGAACTGTGCCATGTGAGAGAGAAAGATGAGATCTGGATGCCAAAATCCATACCATTCAATATGTTTGCAGAGGTCTTCTTATTGGGCCTTAAGGGATCTTCTGACCAAGACTCCAGAAAACTTTTTATATGGATGTACCCCAAGGAAAGAAGATAAACCTATGATAGAAAGACCAATTTTCATGTGTGTTCATGGCAGCTCAGTGCCCAGGTATGCATCACTTTTGGCAATATACCTAAAATGTTTTGAATGCTGCTATATAAATCTGAATTATCATCATCATCATCGTCTTCCACTTTTTAATGCCCATTGCTCAACTCCCAGATCCCTGCATTAATGCAGCTGTTCATGACGGTTCATGAGTATTGTTTTTTTATTTACCTAGGGCTGCCAACTCTGATTTAATAAATTCCTGGAGATTTTTTTGGGTGGATGTGAATCCTGGAGAGGGATGAGACCTCAATGGGGTATAATTTCATAGAACCCACCCTCCAGAGCAGCCATTTTCTCCAGGGAAACTGATCTCTGTAGTCTGGAGATGAAGACTGGAAACCCTCTCCTCAACTTTCCCCCATTGGGGATCCAAATTTACTTGTACAGCTGCCCAGGCTTTTTTGTATTACAACATTTGCATATTAGTCATTTGCATATTAGGTCACACCCCCTGACATCACCATTGTTTCACACAGGGCTTTTTTTGGTAGAAAATATGCTCATTTGCATATTAGGCTACACACCCTGATGCCAAACCAGCAGGAACTGTGTTCCTGCTCAAAAAACCCCCTGCAGTTGCCTCCTCCTGCCCTTTAACCTCTCAACAACCCACTGAAATAGATCAAACTGAGAGTTGGCCTCAGGTCACCTAGCAAGTGGCCCTGGCAGAATGGGAAATCAAACATGAGTCTCTCAGATCCAAATACTAGGATCACTCTAACCACCACACCAGGATGATTCTCTCGCTACACTATTTTCTTTGTTTGCTGTTGCTTCTGTGGTGCTTTTATTTTGTTTTGTCCCTCTTTTTTGCCAACCAGGGCTGTTGAAAATGGGGGAACTAGGGCTTTTTATTTATTTATTTAGAACATTGTTGTACTTCTTATCCAGGAACCTATCCAAGGTATGTGCACATTACTTTGTAATGTTACAAAATAAAAATAATAACAAAACATTAAGAGAAATTAATTAAATTCCAGCATTAAAAAAGACCCACCCCAGTATAAAAACATAGATAATAAAAGATCATAAACATCTTAAAACAACAGGTTCTAGACTAAAATAGTATTACAAATCATTCCCTTAATTTAAAGACTGGTTGAACAGAGACTGATTCCTCACCGGCAGTTGCTGCACTCCTGGGCTAAGTAAATTTTAAATTATTTTGAATCTAGAGTCTTCTTTCTGATACTGGTCCTCTGTATTATTGATGAGAGAATCCGCTCCAAAATAGCTCTACCTAAGTCTCCCTCTGCTAATTCCCCCATAAAAAGAGGAGACAGCCAGCATTTCTGGTAACAGCAGAGGGAATCTGGGGTTTTCTAATGGTTCTTATCTGCCCTGTTGTTTGGCTATGTGCTGACATTATTAAGAGAGAAGAAGTCCATTTAGGGTGAGGATAACAGGTTTTGTCCAAAATGTATTTCAGTTCAGGTTAATTGTTCAGACAGACAAGCATAGAGCACTCCACAAGTACTTTTCACAGCAACCTTGAAAATATTTGAAATTTTCCTTTCAGTGTCAAATGAGATCTTTATGAATCTGATTCTGCCTTTTATGTTACCTATATGTATTTGCTCCAAAGAAACTAACTAAAATAATGACATTTTCTGGACATGGACAACCTTTTCATTCCTAAGATGCAGATACAAGACAGCAAAAGCAGAGAAAGATAATTCATTCACTTGTTTGTACCAAGACCTTGCTAATGGAAAGGATTATACTGTAATCTGTATTCTGTGCATCTACAGATTTTGCAGTGATGCTGATATAAAGTGCTTGGTTTTAAAAGATTTCCTTTAGCAACTATAGGTTCTAACTTGCTAGAATTTCTATTGCTGTTATTTAAAAGTGACATCTCATGTAGTTTTTGTTGCTTCTCAGAAGGAATGTTCTCCAAGCATTCACTATATCTGCACCATAGAAACTGATTGCTTGAGTCTTTGTTTTCCACATATGTTGTGCCATGTTTTCAAATAATAAAATAGCCAAGATGTCCTTCCAAATCAATGCCAAACTGTAACAATTTTTTATTTCCTGACCTCAGAGAACCTCTTTGATATTTACATGTCTGCTGAAATACCCTGTGCTTTGCAGAGGATTTTTGGGCACATCTTAGAATAAAGCCTTCGTTCACAAAGGGCAACTGACTCTGTGTATTTAGGCAGATCATGAGAGGGAGTGTAGGAAGGGATGTGCCAGTTCTCATGGTCCTTTATTACATGCCCAGGGTAATGCTGATTGGGTCAGGAATGAATTTTTGTCCAGATTGACCAGGACTCCTGGAGTCTAGAATATGGCCAACTTTCTCCTGATCTCATGAGGGAATTAGTTAAGGTAGACAAGGTATCTTTTCAGTCATTCCAGATTGGTTGCCAAGTTGGTTTGCAGCAGCAAAATAAAACAGGCCAGTAGCATAATAAAGGCTAACAAAAAAGAGAGATAGTTTTTAGATAAGCTTGCTCTCATTTTAACTGAAGCATCATTTATTTATTATTTAAACACTTATATCCTGCCTTCCTCTTGGTTCAAGGTGGCTTACAATAATATAAGGCTCCAAAGAACAGGTGCCTAGGAACATATTTTGAAAGATGCTGCTCTGGTCCAATGGACAAATGTAATTATTTGATTTGAATAGTCTATTCTGATTACTGCTTCAACAGAACAATTAGGGCATAACTCTCCTTTCAAGTGTTTTGCCCCTTTTGAGGCCTAAACTCTGTCTCCCTTTGCACTATAATATCTACCCCATATGGGGGTAAAAATGATCCCTGACCCACATCACTCTGAGAGGCCTCTAAAGGAGTCATGTGATCTCCCTAACCCTAACTCTCTGTGATCCAAATTGCTGCACGTACTGCATGTAATTACATATTAATGTGCCAAAATCCATCAGACGGAGAACTTGAGGTTCCTGAGAAAGCCTTGGAAGAGGACTTGGCTTTGGATGAGGTAGCCGTTGTGTTTTCTGGTTGTATCTTCATGACCGGTTAAGATTGCTAATTGTAATTTATCCCAAGGATTTTAAAATAATACTATGTAGCTCATGTTTAGGTTGATAGTTTGACTATTGTCAAGACAGAATAAATTATGAATATGGCACACTTATGCAGTAAACACATTCTCAGCTTTGGTCTGCCAGATGAAAAGGCCATCATATCATTCACAATAAAAAGACTCATTTTATCCGTGGGTAAAATGTGATCATAAGAACATAAGATGAGCTCTGCTGGATCAGCCCAGTGATTCATCTAGTCTAGCATTCTGCCTCACAGAGTGGTCAACCAATTCCTCTGGAGGTTCAGCAACAGGGCATAGAGGGGGAGGCCATCTCCCAGATGTTGCCTTCTGGGACTGGTAGCCAGAGGTTTTTGGCCTCTAAACCAGGGGTGGGGAACCTTTTTTCTGCCAAGGGCCATTTGGATATTTATAACATCATTCGCAGGCCATCAAAAATTATCAACTTAAAAACAGTGCTCCACGGAGGGAGAATGATTCAGGCCACCAAATAATTGTTTTCCTATTTGAAGTCATGTGGGGAGAGCCTAATCTGGCACACACACACACACACACACACACACATCCGGCCTGCCGCCCTAGGCAAATGCCCTTGTAGAAAAAGCCCAGCAGAAACTCATTAGCATATTAGACCACATCCCCTAATATTAGCATATTAGGTCACACACTCATTAGCATATGAGGCCACACCATCTGGGATAATCAAGTGCAGACTGAACTGTGACAGTAACTTGTCTAGGCTCTGCAGCAATTCTGGCTGGCCAGCCAGGCCCCAGAGAGGCTGCCGCACAGTACATCTGGGCCCTGTGATCCCTGCCTGGCCCTGGGGAGGCTGATGCACAGCACAGCTGGGCCCACAATCCTCACTGGCCAGCCAAGCCCCAAGGAGGCTCGGTTCAGCCCAGCAGTCCCTGAGGGCCGCACTAAGTGACCTTGAGAGGCATATATGGCCCTCAGGATGGAAGTTCCCCACCCCTGCTCTAAACTATCCATGTATTTCTATTCTTTGTAGACCGTTTTCGCACACAGTTCATCTCGCAGTCACAATCCTGTTCCCTCTGCAGCATCTGGTCGGATTTCCCACCATCTGCGCCGAAGTTACAGGAAGTGCCGCAGCTTTTGCATAGCAAATGTAAACCGCTAAAACCCAGCCATTATGGATAGTGCCAGCAGAAGTAATAAAATAACAGCTGAAACCAGTGAAGAGAGAGGGTTGTCATACAATCAATTACTAAAAATACAAAGTGGCAAAATAGAATTGAAAACTGCTGAGGAGTTGAATAAAAAATATGATTGGTTTCAAATGCAACAAATAAAAAGCCTGGTGAGAATGATATCAAAACTGAAGGAATAAGACGTGAGCAACAGAAATGGAAAAAGTTCTGCTAGGAGATAATGAAAAATTAATTTCAAAAATATATAAGTTACTGTTAAAATGGTCTACGGAAGATGAGATAGTAAAATCTCAATGATTAAGTGGGCAATCAATGTAAAGAAAGAAATACAGATGGATACATGGGAGTATCTTTGGAAGAACTCTATGAAATTATCAACATGTCAGAGTATAAAAGAAAATTATTTTAAGATGATGTATAGGTGGTATATGACTCCTAAAAAAATTGGCAAAGATGAATAAAAAGATGCCAGACAGATATTGGAAATGTAGAAGACATGAAGGTTCTTTTTACCATATGTGGTGGACTTGTGAAAGAGTGAAAAAGTATTGGCAGATGATTCAACAAGAAATGTCAAGGGTTTTGGGATATGAATTCAAGAAAGTAAAAGAGACTTTTTTATTAAGATTACAAATGGAAAAATTTCCAAAAGAAGATAGAACTTTGATCTGGTACTTGCTTTCAGCGGCTAGGACATTATATGCGCAGTTATGGAAGCAAGAAAAAATACCAGAAAAATGGGATTGGATTGTAAAAGTTATAACATGGAGTGAGATGGATAAACTAACAAGAATCTTAAGAGACTATGATTTGGAAGTGTATGAAAAGGAGTAGAAAAGGTTTAGATGTTTTGTAGAAGAAGAATGGAATATAAAAGGATATTGGACAATTTTTTAATAATGATCAAATACTAGAAAAAAGTAGAATATGAATATAAGTTCTTATGGTTTAAGGGTACCTTTAAATGTTAGTATTTTAAGTATATAACTTTGGCGGGTCTCAAGTAATGGGGGGAAGGGGGATTAGAAAATAGCATATGGGATAGATAAAAAGAAGGTATTAATGGATATGGTTACCATATATTATCAATAAAATTGTGTTTAACAGAAAAAAGAATTGTGACTGCGAGGTAAGCTGTGCGCAAAAACGGTTGTAGTCATTTAATCAGTTTTTAATCAATAAGGGAACATATCCTCTTATCCCATGATTGCTAAGTTTACTCAGGAGTCTTTTGTTAGGTACCTTGCCAAAAGCATTTCGAAATTTCAAGTATACTGTGTCTAGCAGGTCACAGTTGTCCATATGCTTGTTCACTTTCTCAAAGAACACCAATAGGTTGGTGGGGCAGGACTTCACTTCCCAGAAGCCATGCTAATTTTTCCTCAGCAGGCTTTGTTCTTCTGTGTGCCTAATAATTCTATATTTGATCACAGTTTCTTCTAATTCATCTGGGACAACTAGCCTATAATTTCCTGGTTCATCTCTGGACCCCTCATTAGAAATAGGTGTAACATTTGTTACTCTTCAGTCTTCTAATACAGTGACTGAATTTAGTGATAAGTATCCAAGCAAGCGGGCAGGCAATCTCTTGATAAAATTTTATAAATGGAGAATGTCATAGCAATTCTTGATACAGTGGTTACCAACATGCATAAAACCGCACAATATTCTCAGGCATGATGGAAAGCATTCCCTCTGCATTCAGCAGCATTGTTTTAATAAAATAACTTTACCCATAGATGCTAGGCCTCACAAGAATGGCGAGAAAGGTTGTTATCAGGTATCCATAGCAATACCTGTAAGGGAGAGTCTTAAACCCATCAGCAGTCACACACTTGTCATAAACAATCTTCTGAGTTTTCTTAAGATCCTTTATTTCAATGATGATTTTTTTTTTGTCTCAAACAGAATCACCACTGGGGTGCGTGTGTGTGTGAGGGGTGATTCTAGGGTCTGTAGCTGGGGTTGGGACCAGTGTTCCCTCTAAGCTTTTTAGCCTCCAGCTCACACATTTTTGTCTTAGCTCAGGTAAGATGACCCCAGAGCACAACAATTTATGCAATAGATCACAACTTTATTGTCAGTAGCTCACAACTTTAATACCAGTAGCTCACAAAGTAGAATTTTTGCTCACAAGACTCTGCAGCTTAGAGGGAACTAGGGTGGCCAGACCGTTCCGGTCTCCCGGGACATTCCCGGATCTGGCCACCCAATCCCGGATCCCGGGCTGCCTATACCGGGACCATTAAAGGTCCCGGTTTAGGCAGCCCCGGAGCCGGTGGGCCGCGGGCGCGGGCGGGGAAGGCGGGGAGTGAGGGAGGGAGCATTCCTGCGCCTGCGCAGGGCCTGTGGGGCCCAGGGGGCCGGCGCAGCGGCACGCTGAAGCAGCCTGTCGGTCACTTCCAGGTTCCTGTCCTGCATCTTGACCGGTGTTATTAGTGACAGGCTGCTTCGGCGTGCCGCTGCGCCGGCCCCCTTGGTCCCACAACGATGGGACCGATGCCACAGGGACGGGCTCGAAACACTCTATAACCCCTCAAAAGAACAGCAGTCTAGCTCGCTTCCCCCGAGCCCTGCCGCCATAAGCCTCAAGGGGGCTCATTTTGCGGCATCTCCCGGCGGGAGGGTGGCACCCGCACGGGACACATATCAAATGAAAGAGGGGGCGCAGGGCTATCAGAAACAGTCAGCGGAGGGAGTCGGGAGACCACCCCACTGGGGGATCCACACCCCGAAAGTGATGAAGGTGGCGCAGATAGAGCCAACAGAGCCAACAGGACAAAATAAATAGGCTGCATTATGCAGCACAGTTGAGAAAGTGCCTTATCCCATATACTGATGAAGTATATACAGGATTTGAGAACAAAATTGTTTCCGGCGGTGATATTTGGGGGATTTTTGGGGACGCCACAGGAAGTGCTGTGAAGTCACTTCCTGTTTCCGGCAGGTGACGCGGGGGAAATGATGTCACAGGAAGTGATGCCACTTCCTGTTTCCGGTGGTGGCATGACATCACCGGAAGTGACGTCACTTCCTGTTTCCGGGGGCGCGCGCGCGGAGCGCGCGCGCGCCCCCCCCCCCCCCCAGTGTCCCTGGCTGGCCTTCAGACATTATGGTCACCCTAGAGGGAACATTGGTTGTGACAGGGAGTCATTTTTAAATTTTGCAACACTTTTGTACTCCTGTATTTCAAAGTTGTGGCATGTCTGTTTTTGAACTAAAACTGGCTGCACACTGGCCCTCTATGACTGTACAAGCTCAGAATTCTGTAGAGTGGCAACGTTTTGAGACCTGGATTAAATATTTCTTTGACTATATAAAATGGGAATGCAGTCTAAAATGAAACTATAAACTGCATCACTGTGAAACCTGTCTTTAGAAAGAGAAGCATATTACCAGCCATATCTGAGAGGCTAGTTAATACACAAACCATTGATTTGATCAGAGTTTAAAATACATGGATGGGAAATTGTACTCAATATACCATAGTACACAGTTTAAATAACCAGCTACAACAGCTGAAACATCAGCTTGTAGTAGGCCTGTTTTAGTACTTTTGGATAACTAGGTATGGTCATGGGGAAGTGCTCATAACTGGACACAGCTGGCTCCTCCTAAAATTAAATATTGTAGGAAGGAGAAAATGTGATGTGTAAACAGTACCCTTATATTTATTGCTTAAATAAGGAGAATTTATAGAATTATGCTTACTGAACAATTGTTAATTTGTAAGTGAATTAGCTTGCTTTGTCCTGAATAGAAAGAAGGCTGGAGGCATGGCTGGAGCTACCCAGTAGGCCAGGTAGGGAGCTGCCTAGGATGCTCAGAGGCTTTAAGTCTTCTACAGCAAGGGAAGAAAGGCTTCGAGTGCCTCAGAGCACAAGCACTACCCTGCCGCCCCTGCTCAGCCTTCCTGGGTCTGTACTTCCACTGGAGTGGGGTCGGCAAAGTGGCACATGTGCTCAGAGCCTGCCCTCCATTGTTGTGCTGCCCCACAGTGCTTGCCCTTGCCACCACCTGCCTCCCTGCTGCCCTCCTCTGCCTTGCTGTCTAGCTTGGCCAGGATTGCTGCAGGTGGGCAGTGGTGGGGCATAAGAACATAAGAGAAGCCATGTTGGATCAGGCCAATGACCCATCCAGTTCACCACTCTATGTCACACTGTGGCCATAAAACCCAAGTGCCATCAGGAAGTCCACCAGTGGGACTAGAAGCCCTCCCACTGTGTCCCCACCCCAAACACCAAGACTACAGAGCATCACTGCCCCAGACAGAGAGTTCCAACAATACACTGTGGCTAATAGCCACTGATAGACCTCTGCTCCATATGCTTATCCAATCCCCTCTTGAAGCTGTCTATGCTTGTAGCTGCCACCACCTCCTGTGGCAGTGAATTCCACATGTTAATCACCCTTTGGTAAAGAAGTACTTCCTTTTATCAGTTAGGCAGGCACAGGAGAAAGTGGGGCCCTGGTCTGGTTTGTCCGTGGGTGGGTGTGGGGAGGAAGGATGTGGGTGGCAGGGGCCTTGCTTATTTGTGCCAGTTTTCAGACAGGGATGTAGTCAAGAGGCAGTTTGGGTTGTCCACCATTTCAATAATTTATATTTTGATACAGAACTCTTCCTGGCTACCAGTGTCTCTATGGTACATTGATGAAGGGGTCCTACTAAGTCTCATATCTTTTGGGTAGAGTGCTTTAGATTATCTAAAGTAGAGGCACCATAAACCTGCTTATCTTGTAAAGCCTCCTTGTGGAGATAAATTTAGATGTAAACAATGAGGCTGGGATTGGTTTGTCCTTTCTATCCTGAGTTGGAACAGAATCTGGAGATTGAGATGCTGCTGATATACCTGTACTTAAACTTGATGTGCACTTCTCAGAAAAGTGTTTAGAAAAAGGAAGTTAACCGGGAGACCTTGGGCCAGTCACTGTATCTTAGCTTGACCTTCCTTAGTTTGAGGAAAAAATTAAGGGGATAAATATGTTGTAAGCGGTTTTGGGTTTCCATCTGGAAGAAAAGTGGAGTATAAATATCGAAATAATTAAATGACTATAGTTTTGGAGAGAAGTCTGGACCCCTGGAACTAGGTCTTCCTATCTTTAAGTTATATGTATTTGTGTGCTCCTGTGTGTTTTCTGTATTCTAATTTTAATGTCTGTGAATTTTTCAGCAGCTTGTTTTTATTTCTGCATTGCTTAGTGTATGTTATTACAGTGTCTTTCACTGTCAACTCTCACCCAGTGCTGGATTAAACCCTGTGAAGGCCCCTAGGCAGTCGAAATCTCGAGGGCCCCCTTGCAAATTGTCTCAGTCAGAATGTCCACCCCACTGCCGGCAGCCCCCCACTGCAGCCTGCAGGCTCTTTTTCAAAAGCCCCTTTTACTAAGCTGCAGGGGAAAGGCAGAGAAAGGCAAACTTGGCAACTGTGTCAGCAGCTGCACCATGTAAGTCGGGCAAAGAGTGGCTCAGTTGCTGGCTGTGTGTGCAGGATGAGAGGTCTACAAGCAGGGAGAAAACTGGGGGAGGGGAGTCAGCCTGGGGTCCCTCAAGGCATGGGGCCCCATAGGTCAGTGCCTATGTTGCCTAATTGTTAATTCATCCCTGCTCTCACCTATGCATCCCAAAAACTTGACACCCATCCCTGTTGGTCCAGAAAGTCACATAACCTCCAGAGGGCTTCTTAGGGACAGAGATGTTCTATCCCTCCCCCAACTTCTTTCCTGTGCATCCCACAAGCACAAAACCCTTTCATATTGATCCAGGGAAATGAGACAAGTCCATAGAGGGGTCTAATGGCAACTTTAGAGACCTCTTGTAGTCACACAGTTCCCATAGGGTAGAATTTTTGGGGCAAAGGCAGGCAGGACTTCAGGCCCTGAAAGTGAGCCTTGTCACTTTATTGTGATAGGTGGGAAGTATGCACTTTATTCTTCTTCAGCACTTGGGCACTGCCTGACAAGCAAAGGCTTATTTGTGCCGGTTTTCAGACAATTAAGCTACAATGATCTGTTTGCATGAATCAGGCAGCAGCGTTGTCATTACACCTCCATTTTGTCTGCAGCTGTAATTCTGTAGCTCCTAGAAGTAATGAAATACAGGAAGGAAGATTTTCGTTCTTATTCTTGAAATACCTTAGTGTGATAGAGAGTTGAATTGGGAGTTATTTATTATTTAGATATTTAAGTCCTACTTCTTTCTCTCAGAGCTGTTTACAATATCATTTTCCCCTTATCCACTTTGTCTTCATACCGAGAGAGAAACTGATTAGCTCAAGGTAATCCAGTGATCTTCCTCAGGAATGCGGATTTGAAACTCAGTCTCTCTGATTCTATCCTAACACTCTAACTACTGCACAACGTATGGACTCCCTTTGCATGGACATTTATTTAGGCCAGGTACATGTACCCCTTGACTACACACAGTAATAGCTGGTAGAACAAATCTATGTTATCAATAACACCTGCAGAATTTGGGTTATCATACAGAATCTTTCATTATTGTTAAAGTTTCTAATAAATTTTAAAACATCTAATCATTTTAAAACATCTCCATAGCCCTTTAAAATTATGATGATTTTACAGTTAGATTGTAGCTTTGCCAAAGCAACATGTGCATTTATTTCTTACCTAAGTAACCCTATAGGCAGAATGTAAAGGTTCAATTAATTATGGTTGCTTCCATAACAATTTCCCCTTGAGGCATGAACACTGGACAATTCAGGTCATACTGCCAGGACTTCCTGGATATTTAAAAACTAAGGTTCATTGCCTCAGATTAATATTATAGTAGTTTCTCATGTCTGATTTTCCTCCTAAATAGTGAGAATCTTTCAAGTGGTATTTGAGATTTTTGCTGCTGGGCCCCAAAACCTACTAAAGGATGCTCAGATATCAAAATTCATCTGTGAAATGAAACATTCATTGGCACTTAGATGTCTGTGAGTATGCTTCTTGAAATGGAAAAGCCAGTAAATAAAAACTATAGTTAGAAATATAGCTTAATCTATAGTCAGAGAATATGGTAGAATGTCAGAATTAACATTTCTATAACTTTGTTGGTAGGTTCCACTCTTCTTGAAACTTTGCTTTATGATGTTCATTACCTTGTTGCTGTGTTTTCTGTGATGAATACATAGGATAGGAACACATTTTATTGCTAGAGAATGTGGTAGAATATCTACAGTGTCTTCTGGGTCTGGACAGACAGTGTGGAGCCAAACTAGTTCAAATGCATTGCCATATATGTATCTTTTAAAATAGGAAGTGGTAGAACTGAGCTGGCTTTTAGAATGAGCACCAAAGGAGAATGTTTGCAAAAGCACTCAGTATTAGAAGAAACTAAACAACAAATATTTGTCTTATACTCAAAACAGTAAGATAACATTGATCACCCCCTTCTTAGATAATGGCACACATTTTTGGAAATTCATCACTCTGACATGTGGTTCACCACCCTGATCCATATTATTAGGATTGTATTACTATAACTACATGTTAATGAGCATAAGAGATCAGGAACTCCATGGGGTTGCTGTTTCAAGCAGCCAGCCCTGTTTGGTGTAAAGCCAATTGCCCATCTTAATGCTGCCCCCACTGCCATCAAAACTTTTGATTTGTAGTTTCAAATCAAGATTTTAATTTTAGTTTTGTTCATCCCTGCAGCTCCTGGTTCTGTACACCTCCATTCTGTATATGTTCTCTTCCAATATTCCTTCTCCCCTAAAATTCTAGTCTCCTCTCCTGGATTGTGCCCCATTTCTTCCTCCATTTTCCAGAGCATCTATCTTTATTTTGTTGTCCTTCTGCCAGCTACAGCCCTCTGATCACAGCAGCTCTGGCAACAACAACCAGCAGCCTTTCAAATACCCCCTTGTGTGAGAGCCAGGCACCTAAAACAATTCTGGAAGACACAATACTAAGTCATTTAGAAGGATACTGAAATATAAATGATAAAGACCAACCTGAACTTGAGTATCTTAGGGAAGTGGATGAAAAACCTTGTGATTTCAGCACTTTCATTTAACAAATGGCAGTTACTTTAGTGCCTGCATATGTTTTTAGCAATAATGCAGCAAAATAAATACATGTATGTACGTGCTGCCATTTAGGGGTAGCCATGGCCACAAGGGAGCTGCTTTTCCATGATGTGAAACCAAGTGGTTGGGGGATTAAGCATGAATGACACCTCATGGAAAAGTAGCTCTCACCTGGCTGGAGCTACTACATAATGGCTTTATCTAAAGGGCACCTGTATTTGTGTACTTAAATCTCTGTCTTTTTTGGCAAATGCTGTATCACTGCTATATCCTGTGTCAATAGTTAAGTTAGCCTAAAGGAAAATGTGATTGTTTGGTTAGCAAGGATGCTTGACAAACAAGAATAATTGACTTTATCCTCTGATTTATTAAAAGAAAGAGGCTTGAAAACTGGGTTCGAAGGAAACAAAGCCACTGAAAAAAACAAGGAGGAGCTTTGCACATGCTAGCATTATATATTTATGACAGAATTAATTTAATGGAGCAGACATTTTATGAAGCACAGTCATAGAATTCATCTGATTCTCCTCTGTATATAAATGTAGTAAATCTTTAACATTAGGGACATTTTAAGCCAAGTGTATAAAATGCTGTGACGCTGTGCCTTAAGTGTTTGCATATAGAAACCCCTGAAAGCCTAGCACTCATAGGATTAATGGATTTCCATCAAAATAGGACAAAGAGAGCTTTGTGTCATGAAAGTTTATACCCCACAAATCTCTTTGGTCTCCAAGGTGCTACTGGACTCAAATCTAGCTGCTCCATCAAATATTTATTCCGTTGTATTATTACCACAATTACTAAAAGTATTTTACCATTTTTGGCCTTTGAATTAGATTCACCAACCAGGAGGTAAAATATTACCCAAGTACAGGACTTTTTTTGAGCAAATGCTGTATCATTACTGTTTTCCTCCCTCTTTTTCCTCAGAGTGGCAGTGGGCAACAGAACGTGGAGGCAGGGGTGCCCCACCTGCATTGGGTGTTTGGCAGTGCTAGAACACCCTTGGTGGCAGAGGAGCATCAACCAATGCCTTGGTTGCTAGAATGGCACATGAAGGATAAGTCTTATTATCTTTAATCCACATTTCTCATGAAGCTGAGGATAAATGAAGCCAGCAGTAATGCTCCTGATGTTTGGAATCAGGGTGTCTTGCAAAAATAGTGGTAGCCAATATGGGCTGCTGTAGTGTCATTGTGGAAGAACCCTGAGAAGGATAAGGGAATGATGTGGTCAGGTGATGTTATCCTGCCTTCAGGTATGTTGGTAGCTAGGTTTCATAACCAAAGTGGCCACAAGATTAATCTCCTCTTAGTTATTCAGTCTCGTCAATAAAGGGTTAAGCAAGTTCCAGGTGCAAGCATTAACACCTAGTTGGCATGGCTCAGCAGATTGCCAGGTGTTGCTAGCCCTGGGAGGCCGCACCTAAATGGCTGAGGAGTAAAACAAGTAGTAGTAGAGAGTGTGGGCTTCACTCGTGACTAAGAGCTGTTATGGGTCTGGCTGTAGGACGCCCCCAGTGACTAAAGAGAACTAAAACTAAATGGTTCTTTGTTCATGTTGTGGACTTTGTTTCCTTAATTAAACCTCTATGTTGAAAGGATATGTTGTCTCTGTGAGCTACTTTGACCAATGAAATTTCTTAAAGAATCTCTGCTTCAGGCAAAACAGCCTCTAGCAAACAGCTGCTTGTTAGCATGAAATTGCGCGTTTAATTTATGTAGGAAAGGAAAGGTCCCCTGTGCAAGCACCAGTCGTTTCTGGGATGACATTGCTTTCACAATGTTTTCACGGCAGACTTTTTAAGGTGTGGTTTGCCCTTGCCTTCCCCAGTCTTTTCACTTTCCCCCCAGCAAGCTAGGTACTCATTTTACCAACCTCAGAAGGATGGAAGTCTGAGTCAACCTTGGGCTGGCTATCTGAATCCAGTTTCCGCTGGAATCGAACTCAGGTCCTGAGCAGAGAGTTCAGACTACAGTTCTGCAGTACTGCTGCTTTACCACTCTGCACCATGGGGCCGCTGAAATTTATGTAGATCAGCCATTAATAAACTAGCTAATATGCATAATAGTGTCTCATGTCCTTATTTGGGGGGGAACTGATACAACTCATGACTGTTTTATGCAAATGAACTGTTCCAACACAGGCAAGCAGTTTCTTAAAATTTCAGTTGTGCTGATGACAACTGGTGGACAAATTATAAACTGAATTGGGGTAATCCTGCATTTCTGGTCTGTTCTATTCAGGATGTTTAAAAACATTCAAAACAAAAAATAAAATAAAAAGGATATATTTATCTACCCCTAAATGGTCCATTATTTCTGATACCAGAGTTAGACTGGGACAAAAGTGACATGTGGTGCCATACAGTATGAGGTGGTACAGCATCTTCTTTGATGTAAAAATTTGATCCCTCACTTCCTGCTTTCTCTACAGAGAACAAATGTGAACCCTGTTGTGTCCAGTTTGAACCAAAATCCTTCTGAAATAAAGCTGTGTGTTTCTGTCTTTTTCATTATTAGCCCATCTTTCAGAGCATTATTTTCTCCATATATCTGTTCTTAGTGTTGCCAATTGAGGCATTACCAGCTCCTTGCATTTTACTGTGTTTAATGTGAAGTCTCCTTGGCTAGTCTTTGCAGAAATCTGATTGCTCCCTAGAGGAAACTTCCTTTCAATATGCTGCTGTTAATGGATGTTCTAGCAACGTGCTAGGTTTAATCAGCGAGCACAAGCTGAAAGTTCTTCCATTACTGTCGCTAATGTGCTCATCATACCTTTAATGTACTGAGCCCCAGATGAACAGTGCATGTTTGATCCCTACTTTAGGAACCTGCCCATGAGCCTTTGATAGGTAACACACAGATTGCTGGGTTAAATAAAGGTGGATTATTTTATAAGACTTTTTTTCGCTTATTGAACACAGCTGACGTGGCTACAGTTTAGAGGGTGAAAATAATGTTGATGCTGAGGGGCTTTTGATCACATTTCTCTCAGGGTATTTTACTTCTGAAAAATACAAGCTCGGGGGAAAATGCAAATACCCATGTTTAGGCCTGTCATGAAAAAGTTACTAGGGGGATAAAAATCTTAGGGTCTTGATAATTTGGAGTGTCTCTGGAACTGGATTGATCATGTGGTTAATTTTCATTTGATGTTGGTTTGTGTCTGAATAGTATGATGGGTGGCCCAAAGAGAATCTTGGTTCAGAGGTCCAAGCAGCCCATGTCTAAGTTGCTCCACTACAATACAGATTAAAATGACAGCCATTCAAAAATACCTTTATTTCTTCTAAACCTGCTCATTATGCATCTATCCAAGACCACATCAAGAAGGGATAATCGTTTTTCAGAAACTTGATCTGAGATCATAATAAAACCAAGGATTACTCTCTGCCACCTGCTAGCCATTAGACATGATCAATTTACAACAATGCAAGAGATCATCCACCTTTTCACTATATTTTATTACTCAGAACATCCATAGGACTAT
This sequence comes from Heteronotia binoei, assembly GCF_032191835.1. Classification (NCBI taxonomy): domain Eukaryota; kingdom Metazoa; phylum Chordata; class Lepidosauria; order Squamata; family Gekkonidae; genus Heteronotia; species Heteronotia binoei. The sequence goes on from NC_083223.1 coordinate 78,066,106, forward strand.
AAATTGCTTGACACACAGAATCATCTAGCTTGGGCACTAAGATCCCAGGAAAAATCTTATGCCTTTCACCTTCATTGTGGCTCTGTATGTCAGAGAGGGTATACAGTCCAATAAGATTGAGAAGGTAAAAGAATTAGATTCGCTTCTAGAAATGATTTGAGTTGAAATAGTGGGCCCAAAAGGAAGCTTAACTCTGGGAGTTTGTTATCACCCACAAGATCAAAAGATAGATGATTATAAAAAGATGAAAAAATTAAAGATAGTGGCTAGATGTAAAAACTGTGTCATAATAGGTGATTTTAACTACCCACATATTGATTGGGTCAATATGTGTTCAGGTCAAGAGAAAAAGATTGAATTTCTAGACACTCTCAATGACTGTGCTATGGAGCAGATGGTCACAGAACCTACCAGGGGAGAGGCAATCCTGGACTTGGTCCTAGGTAATGGTGAGAGATGTAAAAATGATTGCACTGTTTGGGAGCAGTGACCATAATGCTGTTGATTTTACCATTTCTATAAATAGGGAGTTGCCCCAAAAGACCAACATGACCACTTTTAACTTTAAAAGGGGTAACTTCTCTGAGATGAGGAGTCATGTGAAGAGGAAACTGAAAGGAAAGGTAAATAAGGTCAAAACCCTTGGGGAAGCTTTAAAATTAGAATCCTAGAAGGTCAGATAAAATATATACTGCAAGTCAGGAAAGGCACAAATAGGTATAGAAAAAGGCCTGCATGGTGAACAAACAAAGTAATGGAAGCTGTAAAAGATATGAAGAATTATTTTAAATGGTGGAACGCTAGTCCAAGTGAGGTTAATAAAAGGGAACACAGACTGTGGCAAATAAAATGCAAAATCAGGCAGGCAGAAAGGGACTATGAGGAGTATATTGCAAAAAACATAAAGACCAACAATAAAAATTTCTTCAAATACCTTAGAAGCAGGAAACCAGCCAGGGAGGCAGTGGAGCCCTTGGATGACCAAGGGGTAAAAGGATTACTGAAAGATGATAGGGAAATGGCTGAGAAGCTGAATGCACTTTTTGCCTTCATCTTCACTGTGGAAGATGAGAAGTGTTTGCCCACTCCAGAACCACTAATTTTGGGAGGGGTGTTGAAAGACCTGAGTCAGATTGAGGTGATGAGAGAGGAGGTCCTATGACTGATAGACAATTTTGAAACTGATAAGTCATCAGGCCTGGATGGCATACATCCAAGAGTTCTGAAAGAACTCAAAGATGAACTTGTGGATCTCCTGACAAAAATAAGTAATCTTTCATTAAAATCTGTCTCAGTTCCTGGGGACTGGAAGGTAGCTAATATCACTTCCATTTTAAAAAGGGTTTCAGAGGAGATCCAGGAAATTACAGGCCAGTCAGTCTGACTTCAATACTGGGAAAGTTGGTGGAAACCTTTATTAAAGAGAGAATTAATAGGCACATTGATGAACAAAAGTTATTGAGGAAGACTCAGCATGGGTTCTGTAAGGGAAGATCTTGTCTCACTAACCTGTTAGAGTTCTCTTAGTGGTTGAACAAATATGTGGACAAAGGGGACCCAATAGATGTTGCTTACTTTGACTTTCAGAAAGTTTTTGATAAAGTTCTGCATAAAAGGCTCCTAAGTAAGCTCAAGAGTTATGAGGTAAAAGGACAAGTCCTCTTGTGGATCAAAAACTGGCTAATTAATAGGAAACAAAGAGTGAATGGGCAATTTTCTCAGTGGAGGGTGGTAAGCAGTGGGCTGCTGCAGGGTTCAGTACTGGGTCCAATGCTTTTTAACTTAGAATCATAGAGTTGGAAGGGACCTCCAGGGTCATCTAGTCCAACCCCTTGCACAATGCAGGGAACTCACAAATACCTCCCCCTAAATTCACAGAATCTTTATTGCTGTCAGAAGGCCATCTAGCCTCTGCTTAAAAACCTCCAAGGAAGAAGAGCCTGTTCCGCTGAGGAACCACTCTAACGGACAGGAAGTTCTTTCTAATGTTGAGTCAGATACTCTTTTGATTTAATTTCAACCCATTGGTTCTGGTCCTACCTTCTGGGACCGCAGAAAACAATTCCACACCATCCTCCATATGACAGCCCTTCAAGTACTTCAAGATGGTGATCATATCACCTCTCAGCCACCTCTTCTTCAGGCCAAACTTGCCCAGCTCCTTCAACCTTGCTTCATAGGACTTGGTCTCCAGACCTCTCACCATCTTTGTCCCCCTCCTCTGGACCTATTCCAGCTTGTCTATATCCTTCTTAAAATGTGGTGCCCAAAACAACATAATACTGCAGGTGAGGTCTTACCAGAGCAGAGTAAAGCGATACCATCACATGAACTGGCCACTATACTTCTGTTGATATAGCCCAAAATTGCATTTGCCTTTTTAACCACCACATCACACTGTTGACTCATGTTCAACATATGATCCACTAAGACCTCTAGATCCTTTTCACACATACTACTACTAAGACACGTATTCCCCATCCTATAAGTATGCATGGGGTTTTTCCTACCTAAATGCAGAACTTTACAGTTATCCCTGTTAAAATTATTTTATTGGTTTTAGCTCAGTTTTCCAGCCTGTCAAGGTCATCTTGTATCCTGTTTCTGTCTTCTTCTGTGTTTGCAACCCCTCCCAATTTTGTATCATCTGCAAATTTAATAAGCATTCCCTCTATTCCTTCATCCAAATTATTGACAAAGATGTTGAACAAAACAGGTCCCAGGACAGATCCTTGAGGCACTCCACTTGTCACTCCTCTCCAAGAGGATGAGGAACCATTCACAAGCACTCTTTGGGTGCAATCTATCAATCAGTTACAGATCCACGTAATGGTAACAGGATCCAAACTACATTTTACCAACTTGTCAACAAGAATAGTATGTGGAGCCTTATCAAAAGCCTTACTGAAATCAAGATAAACTATGTCTACAGCATTCCCCTGATCCAGCATGATAGTCACTTTCTCAAAAAAAGAGATCAGGTTAGTCTGACATGACTTCTTCTTGAGAAACTCATGCTGGCTCTTAGTAATCACAACCATCCTTTCTAAATGTTCTAGAACTGACTGTATGATGATTTGTTCTAAAACTTTTCCAGATATAGATGTCAAGGTGGGTCTGTAGTTACCAGGATCCTCCTTTTTCCTCTTGAAGATGGGGACAACATTCATCTGCCATCAATCTTATGGCACTTCTCCTATTCTCCAAGAATTCTCAGAATAGCCAGAGGCTAAGAAACTACATCTGCAAGCTCTTTTAGTACCCCTGGATGCAGTTCATCTGGCCCTGAAGACTTAGTTTCATTTAAAGAAACTAGGTGTTTATGTACTACCCCATGCTGATCCCAGGTTGCAACACTATACCCTCATTATATGTTCTGTTTTTGCCATGTTGAGTACTGCTTCCAGGCCCTTAGCCAGAAAATTCCAGATGGGGGGGGGGCATGGGAAAAAATTTGGATGGAGGGCCCCCCCCGGGCAGCCCCCATTCTGGCCCTGATCTCCGTGCCACTCTGGTGGCCCAGTCCCCCTCCACGCAGCACCTCCCCCTCCCTCTCAACTCACCAACGCAGTGAAACAGGGAAGAGCAGGCGGACTCTTTCAAGACCCTCCCTCCGTCGGTTATGTGACCGGCAGGAAAAGCCGCTCCGAGGCCAGCGATTCCAAGGCCAGCTTTCCGGCACATTCAAAATGTTCAGCACTGGGTGGCCAGATGCTTAGTGCACAGGAAAGCCAGTGTATGAACTGCCAGCCTTGGAGTAGCTTTTCCTGCTGGTCACATGACCGGCAGAGGGGGGGTCTTGAAAGAGCCCGTGAAGCCTGCTCTTCCCTATTTCGCCGCATTGGTGAGTTGGGTGTGTGGGAGGGAGGGAGGGGGAGGCAGGTGCCCGCAGAGTGGGGTGGGGGCCACCAAAGTGGCATGGAGAGAGTGGGGGCTGGGGAATGGAGGGACCATAAAGGTCCAAGGGGGGTTGGGTGGGGGGACATTCCCCCCCACCTCCCCCCTGTGGGTATGGGCCTGACTGTTTGCCTCAGAAGAAAAGACTGAGGAAAAGTAGGAATTAAGCTGTTCCGCCCTCTCTTCATTGCCTGTTACAATTTCACTTTCCTGCCCTCACAATGGGTCTACCAATGAAAATCTCCCCCCAGTCCAGTGTTGGTTCACAGGAAAGTGGGACATGATAAATAAAGACGCCATATAGTTTTATAGCATCTAAGGGCCACTTGGTAACTTAACTGCAGAGATCTTAAGCAATTGAAAACAGCTTTTTCATTCCATGTCACCCAGTTCCTATCCCTACTATAGCCCCGTCCTTATTGATATTACATACACACCGGTTCCATGCCCTTCCAGTATAGTAGTTTTTGTTAATCAAAGAAAACTTTTTCAACCAAAAAAATTGGTTGTATCCAAACTATTGTTGCCCTTTATTATATTTCCAGACAGTAGTTTGGCCAGAGAACCAACAAAACGTCCTTTTCAATGGCACTTACAATTAATGTTTAATTCTCTCTATGATGACGCAAACTGCACAGAATCATGAAGCCCAGTCAGCATATTATTATTTAAAAACGTTTGTTTTGCATTTCATGTGGTATGATCTCAGATATTTTGAAATTAATGCTTTTCAGGGAATACAATGGAGGAGGCTCCTTCCCCCTTCTGATACATTTTGCTCCCCCCCCCTATTATTTGCCTTTTTCTATATACTTGATTTATTGGGGTGTGAAAGAGGTGAGAAGGAAACTCTAGACTCAAATGTTAAATTTAAAAGTGTTTTAACAAACAATAGGGGTTAGACTGAGCTTGATCAATTCTCAATGGGAAAGGAAGATATTGAAGAGAGGAGTGGTCATGATTTAGCAGCAAAACACATATTGCCAATTTCAATATGTGGATCATCAATAGCAGGACAAGGAAAGACTCACCCCATACCCTGCCACAAGCTGCCAATAGCCTGAGCACTACGTGCTAAAAGTAGCTTCATGTGTGCACATAAAAATACAGAACATGTTGAAATGCTGTTGAAATGCATGTTGAAAAGAGGAATCAAGCTGAGCCTGATAGTGTACTGTCAGACAAATAACATGAGAATGTTTCTTCTAAACCCCTGAGATCTCCTTTCAGCTCCGCATGTCCTTGCTTACCTGCTTTCTGTTAAGCAATATTGTTTTTGCACTTCAGGCTTTGAAAAGGTGCTCACCTTTTGTCTGTAAACTTGGAAAGACGGATGAAAATGTCCTCAGGAAATAAAATGGCTTATTAATGTAATCCCAGTAGTATTTCATAGGAACAGAATGCTCGTTGCTTAAGATTGGGAAAGCAGTTGGATGACAGAAGAACACTTAACAAAACATAATCAGATGAACTATCAAGGTAGCACAGATAGGCCCTGTTCACATAGCGTGTTGAGTCTGTGTTAAACTGACCCAGTTCTGTTCCGAATATCTTTGTTTCGAATATTATCGAATAGACTGCCATACTGCAATTCAAATCACTGCAGGGAAACCATCTTCTGCCGTCCACATGACTGCACCATGCAGTTCATTTTTTCTTCTACTATTATGCGCATGTGCGCATTACACGCATGCGCATATGAACATATGAAGCTGCATTATACTGAATCAGACCCTTGGTCCATCAAAGTCAGTACTGTCTACTCAGACTGGCAGCGGCTCTCCAGGGTCTCAAGCTGAGATTTTTCACGCCTCTTTGCCTGGACCCTTTTTTGGAGATGCCAGGGATTGAACCTGGGACCTTCTGCTTCCCAAGCAGATGCTCTACCACTGAGCCACCGCCCCATCCCTAAATGCATCCCTAAACCTATGTATGCACATAGGTTAAAAATTATGTGGTTATGCGGTTATGTGCATATAGCTAAGTAGTAAAAAAAAAAATTGCAACTGTAAACCAGATGTCTGAGGCTCCTTTTGCTCTGGGACAGCCTTCAGACATCTGGAAGTTGGTTAATATCTCAGCAGAACTATCTAGACGGAGAAAACTACAAGGTGAAACCAGAGAACTAAAAAAACACTGCAAAGGAGCATGTAACAAAATAATCTGGTTCCGAAAAGGATTGGGGGGGGGGGCTACCACGAGTTAATACCGGGAGTCAGATGTTGCTGTCTGATCAGCCACTTTAAATCTGGAAGGAAACAGCAGTGACATCTGATTATACTGTGCGTTTGAACAGGGCCATATTGTGTCTTTTGTGCCTCAATAATTTTCCAGCAAACTCTCTTTGCTTCCAGAGAAATCAAAAAATCAAGTCCAAACAAGCACAACTGCCTCCCTTACTCACCCCGTCCTTAGGAGTCTCTGACATGGCTCAAAAAACTACCACTTCCTAAGTGGTAGCAAATTTTTGCGCCTCATGACATCCGCTTTTCCAGTGTCTGAACGCAGAAGCACACAAGCAAGGCAGATTGGTAGTGTGAGCCCACCAATCTGCTTTAGGCACTCACTGGTATTCTTTAAAAAAAAACTCCCCACAGCGCATGAGTGCATATGCACATGACAACTAAAAATGTATGGGAAAAAAGAAAATCAAACTGTGCCAACGGGATGGTGCACAACAGCTGTCTGACCATGCCAAAGCACCTCCCATGTGGGAAAGGGCAACTTGTGCAGAACCATCTGATCAGGATTCAGTTGCGCCATTTTGAACTGTCCCAATTTGAGCTGCCTCCCATGTGCCTCAAGCTGCTGGTCTGGACCCAGCCTTTGATAAATTTATTATCCAAGTCCACTGATAATAATCAGAGAGTGTGATTTAAGAAAGAAAATGCTGGATTTGTACTTCTAGATGTGCAATTCAATTTCTTCACAGCCATGCATGTCTTTTCTCAGTCATGGACTCAGTGCCACAAATTGCTGTGCATTCAAAATGGAGAAAATAATTGCTTATTGTTGTAAGAGTTAAGAGAAGATGAATTGAAAATTATACTGGGATGGAGATGTTTACTTCTTACATTTGTATCCCACCCTTACTCCAAGGAGATCACAGAAAATTAAGAGCCAGTATAGAATAATGGTTAAAGTGTCAGAATAGGATCTTGGAGACCCCAGTTTGATTTTCTGCTTTGCCACGGGAGCTTGTTTAGTGACTTTGGACAAGTAACACACTGTCAGTCTGATCCTTTCACAGAGTTGTTGTTAAAATAAAATGGAGGAGAAAAGAAATATGTAATCTGCTTTCGGTCCCCACTGAGGAGAAGGTGAGTTACAAAGAAAGTAAATAAAATAAACGATCAATAAATACATTTGAGAAAGAAAGCTTCCAGGCAATCACCAAACACAGTAGTCTAGTCATAAACAGAATATCTGTGTAAAGATATCCTGGGGTGAAGGATAAAGAGGTAGTGAGGGTGAGGCTAAATGGAAGTGACGTTCAGATCTGTTTGATGTCAGATAGCACCTTCACTTTGCACTGTCCACCTCCATCTTACTTGGATGAAGTGTACACATCCATCCTTCCTTTGCATCTCTAAGAAAGTTTCTTTGCAGTTGATAGTAGCACACAGCACAGGGTCTGGATCTGTGGTTGCTGGGAAATCATGGTGATTGAAAACAGCTGTTGATAGATCCCAAAAGCCTGTACAGTATCCTTAGTTGAGGTCCAAAGAGGAAGAGGGGAAGGGGGGGGGGTGGAACTTAACCCAAACAAATGAATCAAATTCCTGAAAGGTTAGTTACATACAAAGCTGATGGTCAATGACTAACAATTGACTCTCCACCAGGGCCTACCCGCCACAATTGATACAGTATGCAAACTGGAAGCTCCTTGGCCATCTTCTGGTCCTATGTTGGACTGCTTCAGCAGGCTCTTGGAGGAGGATGTGGACAGGATCCTGGCTGCAGTGAAGCCTACCACTTGCCCCCTGGATCCCTGTCCATCCTGGCTGGTGAAAGCCTCCCAAGATGGTATCAGGGACTCTTTGGGTGATATTGTCAACTTGTCCCTTTCAACAGGGACTTTCCCAGAGAAATTGAAGGAGGCAGTGGTCCATCCGCTTTTGAAAAAACATCATTAGACCCTGGGGTCTTGGCCAACTACCACCCAGTTTCGAGTGTACCATTTCTGGGTAAGGTAGTTGAGAAAGTGGTGGTGGAGCAGTTACAGGTTTTCCTGGATGAGACGTCTGCCTTGGACTCATTCCAGTCCAGCTTTCACCCAGGCCATGGGACGGAGACTGTCCTAGTCGCTGTTACAGATGATCTAAGATGGCATCTGGATCAAGGCGGGTCAGTGCTGCTGATACTTCTCAATCTGTCAGCAGCATTTGACACGGTCGATTACGATCTTATGACCCACTGCCTTGCCGTCGCTGGAGTTCGGGGGGGTAGCCTTACAATGGTTTTCATCCTTTCTCCGGGGACGGGGACAAAGGGTGGTGCTTGGCAAGTAGGCTTCCTTGCGGCATCCATTTATATGTCGAGTGCTTCAGGAAGCCATTCTCTCACCAATATTATTTAACATCTATATGTGTCCCCATGCCCAGATTGCCCGAGGTTTTGGGCTGGGTTGCCACCAGTATGCTGATGACACCCAGCTCTATCTGTTGATGAGTGGCTGGCCAGTCGCCGACCCTGACCAGCCGTCCAAGGCATTGGAAGCCGTGGCTGGGTGGTTTCAACAGAGCCGGCTGAAGCTGAATCCAGCTAAGACAGAGGTCCTGTATCTGGGCCGGGTGGGGGGGGGGTAGGTATGTGCATCCAACTCCCAGCCTTGGTCAGTGCCACATTAGTGCCGGCCCAACAGGTGAAGAGCTTGGGAGTGATCTTGGATGCCTCCCTTTTCATGGAGGCAAGCTCCCCTATTGACTGAAGCTCCCCCTCCTCCTCCCTTTGGAAAAAGGGAGGGGGAAGACGGAAAGAGCAGGAGAGAAACACAAAATGGCAGCTGAACAAAGCAGGCAAGGAAGAAGGAAGCAGATGATGGCTACTTGCCTGCAGGCCTGATTGGAGCTCTCTGGGGGCCAGATCTGGCCTGCAGGTCATGTTTGATACCCTTATTTTAGGAGATGCCTGTGCTGCTGAGATGAATGGCAAAACTGGTCCAAGCACACGTGGAGTCTGCTAATACACAAAAATGTTAAGGATGGGATTCCATGTTGGGGATTTTGCATGTCTGTTATGTGAAACAGTGAAAGCCTTTTCTAGCTCACTCACTATTGTAGCAATTAAATGTTCCAGTACCAATTTAATTTTTGGAGCCTTTCAGCAGACAGTAATACTGATGGATCATCTAGCCAGGGGGAAATCTCTTAACTTGACTTTAACAGGTTAGGTTGACAGCTAATGAGCTGTAGGCTTGCTGTTCTGAAAAAGTTTTCAGTCTTCTTAAATATTGCTAGAAAGAAGAACACAGCTGAAGAAATTTCACCATCCTCTGTGAGATTGAGTGCATGTGACTGTCAAATTAATCTGGTCGCTCTTCCTGAAATAAACCTTGAATCATAGTTGCGGCTGTTGCTATTCTTCTGCCCACTCATCTCAAAGGAGTTTTCAGTCTGGGTGGTAATGAGTGTGTGTGTGTGGAAATCTGTTACTGAAGCCTAGGTTTCAAGCAATCACATACACAGCCTTTGTTTATGTGGAAATATGTTAGCAGGCAGCTAAAGGTCAAAGTCCAATTCCATCTAATAACAGAAAATTGCTCCATCTAGGTATTTTGCTACGTGTCAAACCTCAATTTTTAAACAAGTAGGCTCATTCAGTGTCTCCTGTCCATGTGGACAGGACCTTGGTTAGAAAGATACATCTAAAACAGGTACAAATTGCCATTTAAACATCAGCAACCACATCTGTTTTCACTTTTCAGTTATTTTGTTGCTGTTTTTTTTTTGTCCTGCACACAAATAATGTTCTGTATGAAGCTGGTATTTTGATATGGTGAGCCCCACCAACGTGATTTTAGTTGAATTTGCTTCGTTGAACTCAGAAGGGTATAATTCTGCCAGGGTGGCATTGTTAATCTCCATCTCCAAACCCCAACTAGCATCAGTACTGACATCTGGTCTGTTGCTTGAAATCCAAATAATTTGGTGATGTACAAATCCTGAAGCAGCACCTGCCTGCTGCTGCTATTGCCCCCCCATACGGAATGAAGAGACGTACAACAAGTTGGTAAGAAGGGCCACTTTATTAAATGATGGCAATGGGTAAAACAACGTGGGGCCAGGATGGGCCAGGGGTCAAAACCAAGACCACCTCCCCAACCTGAAACAGGGCGAGCCACAGGCCCCGGGATTGAGCCGACCCAACGGCTCAAAACCGGCCGGCCAGGCACAGATCCAGTCCACCTGAGCTCCACCCTCCCCGTGCCGTACAGCCTGGGCTGTGGACCACTCCCTAATGACTGGATCACCAGGCTTCCCTGGAGCCAACCTTGCGCCGTACAGCATAGGTTCCCCAGGTAGGCCCTGCACCCCCAAAGGTGCGTTGCCATGTGCGCTCACCGAAATGCCCCAAATCGAACATGTCCCCAAGGGTAAACCTGCCAAGGACAGCGCCAAGCCTCTGCTTAGGCGACTGATCCCCCACAAGCCAGGACATGCTCTAACCCTTGCCTGAGGTCGGCCAAAAAGACCTCATTGCCCTTCTTCGACAAGTGCACCCCGTCTGGCCTATACAATTCGGCACGTTTGGCTTTAATAGAAGGATGCGGGACGTATTTTCCCAAACCCGCCTCCATGGCGATACGCAAGGCTCTGTTAGCCTTCCACCTAGCCCGCTCCAGGCCCTCCGGGTCCCAAGCTGCCCGCCACACCCGGCGCGGCAACATGGCCGACCACAGGACGAGGACGCCAGGCCACCTGCGCTTTATCAGGGTGATGTCATCCCGGGCCTGAATTGATAGGGCCTTACCCTTTACAAGGCCCAAATCATTCTCCCCCAGGTGAATCACCAAGATATGGGGGGGCAGGCCCCTCCTCTCCTTGAACAAAAGTGAGAGGAGTCCTGCCCACCGCATTCCTCGCCGGCCCTGCCACTCAATCGTGGCCTGCTCACTCAGGCCCAACTGAGGTCCTCCCGGCATCCGACGCGCCTGATGTGCCGCCCAGAAGACAATACTGTGGCCGCAAATGAGGATCCTCCTCCTTTCCCGGCCAGCCACAGCACCTGAGAAGAAACAGTAAATTCAACAATATTAATAACCAACATAACTAAAGGCCAAAAATACTTACGGCAGCAGGGGGCGAATGTAAGACCTGAAGGCCCGGGACCTCCAACGGCCCACCCGGCGAATGGCATCGCCCTCATATCCCATAGCCGCGGCGGTAGAAGCCGCACCTATGCGGAAGGAGTGGGTACCAAACCGCACCCCCCCGAGTCCTAGCTGCTTTAACGCCCGGGAAGTAACGGCCCAAAACTGAAACCGGGAAAGAGGGGTGAAGTCTTCGTGGCAGAATAACAAACCGCTAGACCTGCCCCGCATGTCCAAATATAACTCCAGAGCCCGGACGGGGCATAACTCCTTGTCCACGCAAGGGCCCAGGGTGATGACATTCCCCCTCTGTTTCTGGTCAGTTTTGGACATACGAACTCGGATGACAGCCTGCCCCCCAACCAAACTAACGTCGCCCACCATCAGGGCCCTACCGGAAGCGTCGTTGCGCGAGCAGGCCACCAACTCTGAGACCCTCAATGCTCCAAAAAATGCGGTTAACGCCGCTGCATGAAAAAGTGCCTGCTCAAAATTAGACCCACAAATTGCTGCCCATGCGGCATGAAGACCCCGCAAGATCGATGGGGATATTGGGACCCGATTGTCAACCTGACGTCCCGCCTCGCGGGCCCACCCCTCTAACATTTTGGCAATACGAAAGTCCTTGGTAAACTCCGGGTGGCCCTTGGACCTGCTAGCGAATGCCAGGCCCGCCAATTGGCCCTTGATAGACTTAACTGACAGGCCGCGTTCCTTCTGAAACACACAAAATTGTAACAACTGCTCAACTGGGGCCGGCCAACACGCCTCTAGCCCGGCACCTGCTCTGAACATGGAAAACTGCTTTGCCGCCCGATCATATGCCCTCCTTGTACTGGGTGCAACCGCGAGTTGAATGGCCCGAGTCACTTCTTCCCTCCAAGTCGCCACAGCTCCACGGGCATTGGCACAGGACAACTGTCGGCCTCCGGGGCGAGTTGGCGGAACCGCTCCATCTGTTGACGAGACAGAGCGTCCGCCACTCCGTTATTAGACCCCGGAACGTGCCGGGCGGCAAAAAGCACATTCAGTTCAAGGCAGCGCAAAGTGAAACGCCTGACCAAACCCATAACGGGGGGGGACCTAGACGTGAGGTTATTGACAACATGCACCACCGCCATGTTGTCGCACCAAAAGTGCACCGTGTGGTTGGCCAAGTCCCTGCCCCAAATGAAAACGGCTACAACAATCGGAAAAAACTCCAAAAATGCTAGGTTGCGGATCAGATCGGAGGAGCGCCATTCAGCCGGCCACGGTTCTGCGCACCACTGGCCCCGAAAATAAACTCCAAACCCAGTGGAGCCTGCAGCGTCCGAAACAATCTGCAGTTCAGCTTCAAGCAACAAGACCTCCCGCCAGAAAGATGTACCGTTATAGCGGAGGAGAAAGGACTCCCACACCTCCAGATCCTCGCGCATACGCCGAGTTACCCGCGTAACATGGTGAGGCGAGCGCAACGCGGTCATGCCCTCGCAAAATTGCCTCAAAAAGGCTCGCCCTGGGGCAACCACCTTACATGCAAAGTTCAAGTGGCCAACCAGTTGTTGCAGCTCGACCAAGGAAACTTTCCTCCTCCCTTTCATGGAAGTCACCATTTTCCGCATGTTGCTCAGCTTGTCCGGGGGCAGTCGCGACGCCTGCTGCATGGTGTCCAATTCTATCCCCAAAAAGGTTAACACCGTCGCAGGGCCCTCTGTTTTCTCCGGAGCCAAGGGCACACCCAAGTCCGCCGCTAACCGCTCAAACGACCGTAACAAATAAGCGCATTGGCCAGAACCCGCGGGGCCCACAAACAAAAAATCATCAAGATAATGCGCCGTATCGCGCAAGCCCGTCCTGAATTGCAGCGCCCACTCCAAAAACGAACTAAAACGCTCGAAGGCGGAACAAGATATGGAACAACCCATGGGGAGGGCCCTGTCCATATAAAAACTACCCTCGAAACAAAAACCCAACAATTCAAAGTCCTCAGGGTGCACAGGCAGTAAGCGGAAGGCAGACTTAATGTCACATTTGGCAACTTCCGCGCCAGGCCCACAATGCCGCACTATCCGAACTGCCCGATCGAAGGATGTATACCTAACTGAGCACAGCTCGTCGGGGATGGCATCGTCAACCGACTGGCCTCTCGGATATGACAAATGATGTATAAGCCGGTACTCCCCCTTAGCCTTCTTGGGTACCACCCCTAACGGGGAAACCCTCAAATTAGGCACTGGTGGCTCGGCAAAGGGGCCCAAAACCCTGCCCTCTGCACATTCCTTTTGAATCTTGTTTCGCACCACGTGTTCCAAACCCCTAACCGACCTCAAATTGGAACACATAAAAGGGGTGCGAGGACCTTGGTATGGGATCCGAAACCCGAACTCAAAACCTTCCAACAAATAACACTTATCCTCCAAACTTGGATAATAACGCAAAAGTTCAGTGAGAACCGCTATCCTGATGGGGCTGGGGCCCTTTTCCAGGCGGCTGATTAGGACCCCCGGGTCTCTTGAAGCCCCCTCTCTGCTTTGACTTGTTACATGCCGTGAAGGCATGCGGGCCTCCGCACACCGGGCATTCGTGCCGGTACCTACAGAACTTCCGAGAGCACGCCCCCTGGGAGGTAAACTCCCAACAAAGCAGCCGAGGTTGAACCGACTGCCCCGCGGGCGCGCGGGAACCGGCAGGGTGACTGGATTTCTGGACGATGTGGCCGCTGTCAGATCTCTCACCTGCGTTAGGCTTAGCAGGAGCCATGAGCTGTAACCAGAGCTGCTGGCTGATCTGGTCCCATGGTAAACTGGGATTCACAGCGGCCCTCATCCGGAAGGCCTCATCATACTGGAGCCATGCTCCACCCACAAAATCACTGTAGGCGCGATAAATAATATCGCAGTATTGAAACAGCGGGGCCGCACGCCATGGCTGAGCCCTGGCGATCACTCCCGCGTAAATCAAAAACCCTGGTAACCAATTAGACCAGGTCCGCTCAATTTTTCTTTTTCTAAGCTTCTCTTTGTCCTTTTCGTCCATTTCCTCCTTTGGTTTTTTCTCTAACTCCCTAAAGAGTAGACCAAAAACGTCCACGTACTCGCCTTTCAATATCTTTTCTCTAGTCGCCGCCGTAAGGTGGTCACCTAGCGGTAAGGCCGAGTCGCCAAAGGGAATGGCATGGAAAGGAACTGAAGCATAGGGCGAAGATGGGTGGGCAGGAAACCCCAAACCTCCCCACTGTTGAGCATGCCACGGGAACCCGGGTGACAGAACCGTCTGTGAGCCCCAAGGAAGGGCGCCACCGCCTAATGGGGTCGAAACACCCCCAGCAACGCTGGGCTGGCCCCCAGCTATCGATGACGATGGGAAGGCAGACCCAGAACCGGCTTGTCCCGTCATTCCAGGCAGGAGGGGTGGCCAAACTACCTGTGACTGTTGACCCAAAGGGGGGCCCCCCACAGAGCATTGGAAGGCCGGCCCCTGGGCTGGCACCGTTGAACCTGTGCCGGGTCCTACCACCGGGCCCCAAGGGCCCCAGGGCCACACCCCACCATAAGGATGCAACGGACTCTTACCTTCCTGCTGATGAGGAACAACCGCAACCTCCTCGGGCTCCTGCCCATGTTCCTCTTCCGGTGTCGCCTGGTCTGACGTCTCACTGCTCCCGGCACCCTGCAGGGCAGATAAACGCGCCAGGACCTCCTTTTGAAACGCAATAGTCGCCGCCCTGCCGCCGCCCGTTAAGCCTGACACGCGCCGTGATGGGCCTGCCACACCCCTCTCACCCTCCAATGCCGCCAAACTCTCAAGAATAGCCAGACGCGTGCTGGCATCATCCCAATCCTCACTCGGGGGCTCAGCCGGAACTGGCCGCTTTGCAGGCTTTTTAGCCGGCTGTTTCCCCTTCGAAGGGCCCTGGCCCTTCTTTGGCGCCATTTCCAACCAAACGATTCACTGCCCCACCCAACGCTTAACGTGGGGCTGTGAAAATCCCTTGAATCAAGCAGTCTGACCCCCACCCACTCCTCAGAGAGGTCGAAAGCCCAAAGCCCAAAAAAGGCAGTCCTATCTATTTAGACTGCAGCAGCTCTCCTGGGTCCTAAGCTGAGGCTCTCCTTTTTTTTTTTTTTTTTTAAATGCCTAGCCTCATTAAGAGCCAGAGACACCGGGGACCAAACTGTGACCCTCAGCCAACAAGCAATGCTCTACCTTGAGCCCCCCGTCCCTCCCATCCAGAACTAAACCAACACTAAGCAGCCCACTGCCCTCTTAGACCCTGCTCCAAACGGCTGCTATGGTGGAGGGGGGGGGGTATGAGGAAGGAATGGAAATAAGAGGCCTCCCAATTAAAAAAGGGGGGGGGTGCGTCAGGGCCGGCAAAAACGCCGTATGTCCACAGCCCAGCAAAATACTCCCTGCGAGGATCCGCGCGACGCTCCAGAGGCCTCCTACGCAACGCCGCCGATCAGCTGGCCTGCCCCTTGGCTCCCGGCCCGCCGCGTCACACAGGGCCGCGCCCAGAAACGACTGCCGGAGGCTCAGGAGGCGAGCGCGATGCGCTGCTCCGAGCCTCGCCCCCGCCCAAACGTCCGCGGTGAGCTCGCCGACGATCCAAGGACGTCCCGGGCCTCTGCCGCCGCCGAGGAAGCCGCCCGCTCTCCGACAGCCAGCAGGGGCCCTCTGCAGACACTCACAGCCACGCACAGTCGTGGCTGCCCGACCAAACCTATCTACCGAACTGCGCAACAAGGGGACGGGCCAGCCTATAAAAGGCTGCCCGCCCAAAAGCAGTTGGGTAAGACCATTGTCTCCCATCCTGCAGGGGAGGCAATGGACGGCCCCCAGCCTAAGGCGGCCGATGGGCCGCCCGGCTGGGCAGTGCCGAAAAAGGCTGAGGGTAAACAAGACCAAAGTGAATCCTGGCTAGATGGACATAACATGGGTTGGGGAAGCTGAGGTACTCAGGGACATGGTG
The DNA here is from genome assembly GCF_032191835.1 of Heteronotia binoei. Lineage (NCBI taxonomy): Eukaryota > Metazoa > Chordata > Lepidosauria > Squamata > Gekkonidae > Heteronotia > Heteronotia binoei. The sequence goes on from NC_083223.1 coordinate 78,082,269, forward strand.
CTTATGCTTTTGACAGGGTCTATCTGACATAGACTCTGTTAAAAAACTTAGAGATGATAGTGGATCCAAGTTTATTGATGGAGGAACAAACTGATGCAGCTGCAAAAAAAAGAAAAAAAAAGTATTCTACCAGCTTCACTTCACTCAGAACAGAAGATGGCCTCCAACTTGATTTGGCTGATCTGGCCACATGGATCCATGGTATGGTTACCTTGAAGTAATTGTAATGCACTCTATAGTAATGCACTATACATGCATTAAAGGCAACTTAGGAACTCCAGGTGGTACAGAACACCATAGCCTGGTTCCTATTGGGAGCTAAAGAAGTGCACATAGCACTCCCATTCTGCAGACATTCCATTGGTTACTGATAAATTATTTATTTAATTATTTATTCAGATTTCTATTCTGCCCTCCCCTAATGGGCTCAGGATGGATCACAACAGAGACTCATTACAATAAAATACAGCAGCTTGGAGAATGCATTTAAAGTTAAAGTTGCTTTCTTTTCACCTAGAATCAGAATCATAGAGTTGGAAGGGATCACCAGGGACATCTAGTCCAACCCCCTGCACAAAACAGGAAACTCACAACTACTTCCCCCTAAATTCACAGGAACTTAATTGCTGTCAGATGGCCATCTAGCCTCTGTTTAAAAACCTCCAAGGAAGAAGAGCCCACCACCTCCCGAGAAAGCCTGTTCCACTGAGGAATCACTCTTAACTGTCAGGAAGTTCTTCTTAATGTTGAGTCAGAAACTCTTTTAATTTAATTTCAACCCATTGGTTCTGGTCCGACCTTCTGGGGCCACAGAAAACAATTCCACACCATCCTCTATATGACAGTCCTCCAAGTACTTGAATATGGTGATCATATCACCTCTCAGCCGCATCCTCTCCGGTCTAAACATCCTCAGCTTCTTCAACCTTTCCTCATAGGACTTGGTCTCCAGACCCCTGTTTCTGTCTTCTACTGTATTTGCAATCCCTCCCAATTTAGTATAATCGGCAAATTTTATAAGCATTCCCTCTATTCCTTCATCCAAATCATTTAGAAAGATGTTGAACAAAACAGGTCCCAGGATAGATCCTTGAGGCACTCCACTTGTCACTCCTCTCCAAGAGGACGAGGAACCATTCACAAGCACTCTTTGATGCAATCTGTCAACCAGTTACAGATCCACCTAATGGTAACAAGATCCAAACCACATTTTACCAACTTGTCAACAAGGATAGTATGTGGAACCTTATCAAAAGCCTTACTGAAATCAAGATAAACAATGTCTACAGCACACCTCTCTCATCTATTTTCCTTCCTTCCTTCCTTCCTTCCTTCCTTCCTTCCTTCCTTCCTTCCTTCCTTCCTTCCTTCCTTCCTTCCTTCCTTCCTTCCTTCCTTCCTTCCTTTCCTTCCAGCTCTCAAATATCTGATGTTAATGTCTTGTGGCTCTCAAACATCTGACATCTATGTGGCTCTTAACGTTAAGCAAGTTTGGCCACCCCTGGTATAAATAAAGTCGCTGAGCTAGCCATTTGTTGACTATATCCAGAATCTCATGAAACTGCATGATGACATATGTTTTACCAAAAAAAAAAGTGGCTTGGTCCCAGATAGCTCCATGTTTTGTTTATACAACATGGAGTCTCAGATTTCTGCTTATTCCCCCAGCTGCAGCCTCTTCCTTTCCCCATCACTGCACATGGCATTTCAGAGGGTCACTCTACTCTCAGGAGTAGTTTTGCAGGAAACACAAGGGGCAGTAGCAGGAAGAGGAAGGCAAGAAAGCCCTATTGTGTGAGAAAAATTCAATCTGTCCTTTTCTGGATCCAAGCCACTGAAAGTTATTAAAAAGAAATAGGCACAATGCACACAAGCCAGGATTATTAAATCTTGGTTATTCTTTCTCAATTAGCTTCATAATTCAAAGTACCGTACTTGTTTGCATACAGCCTAATTGAATCCATGCCCACAATGTGTATCCTCGAGATTACAGATGTGGGAGGGGGCAGGGAATAAATGAACATCCCAAAATTTGGAGGGAAAAAAAGGAATTGCAAGAAAGTTCTTAGAACTGCCACATCCCATAGGGAAATTAAACTTTCAAAGTTCTTTGAAAGACAGTTAACCAGATTATGGTCCAAATTACACACAAGAAGTGGCATTTGTTTAAAGAATCAAGGTTTCAGAGTAACAATAAGATCATAGAATCATAGAGTTGGAAGGGACTTCTAGGGTCATCTAGTCCAACTCCCTGCAAAATGCTGGAAACTCACAAACACTTCCCCCTAAATTCACAGGATCTTCATTGCTGTCAGATGGCCATATAGCGTCTGTTTAAAAACCTTCAAGGAAGGAGAACCCACCACCTCCGGAGGAAGCCTGTTCCACTGAGGAATCGCTCTAACGGTCAGGACGTTCTTCCTAATGTTGAGCCAGAAACTCTTTTAATTTAATTTCAACCCATTGGCTCTGGTCCTACCTTCTGGGGCCACAGAAAACAATTCCACACCATCCTCTGTATGACAGCCCTTCAAGTACTTGAAGATGGTGATCATATCACCTCTCAGCCGCCTCCTCTCCAGGCTAAACATCCCCAGCTCCTTCAATCTTTCCTCATAAGACTTGGTCTCCAGACCCCTCACCATCTTTGTCGCCCTCCTCTGGACCCATTGCAGCTTGTCTATATCCTTCTTAAAATGTGGTGCCCCAAACTGAACACAATACTCCAGGTGAGGTCTTACCAGAGCAGAGTAAAGCGATACCATCACGTCACATGATCTGGACATTAAGATGTGTTGCTTCTCTAAAAAAATTAAAATCAGATATCAGTGTTGAGATATTGCTGTTCTTGTTGCCAAGAGAAGCTTACAACTAAATCATTTCATACCTTATGTGAAGCTCTGAGGATCCTGAATTAATCATGTTTATTCTAATGATTCAGACAGGTCCTGAAAGAAACTCTTGTCTTTGAATGGATGGCTCTTCCCTAGCGATTATAAATAAGGGCTTGTGATATATATAGTTAATGTTGTTGCAGATATGTTATTCACTAGTTTCCTTGTTTGTTTAACACAGCATTGTGAAAATGCAGGCATATGTACATTTTGTACTGAACTAAGAAAGGCATGTAGGATTTATTCCTTTGTGTCTGTTTCATTATTAGCCGTCTTTTTATTTGCTGTTTCAGTAATGGATGTTATGGTCATTTTTCACTGGAAGGAGTCCTCTCTTATACAAGGAGGGAAAGAGGATTGGGAGACTGAATGAACAGCACATTAGCAGTGGTCAGCCAGAGTAATGTATAATGAGCCTCAGGAAACCTGCTTGCTGAAGGGCACAGTGTCTGAAATTCCTTCCCTCTATTTGCACTCTAGACTCAATTCCTGACTTGGTTTATTTTTCTGTTTATCTTATGGGTGCCAGACTGTTGCTGGAAACAGGGGTAGTCTGCTGCTGCCCATGGGAAAATATTTTGATGAACTTGATATGGTGCAATCTGATAAACTTTATGTACATTTAAGATAATAAGTAAGGATGGGTGGGGGTGCATAGATTTTTAACAGTGACCAGCAAAATATAACCAAACTCCAGCAAATGCTTCTGTATTTTGAACAAGTTATACATTACATTTATGTATCAGTTATTCCCATGTTAAGGCACTCAGCCAATTTAAAGTTATTTTTATTAGTGAATCAAAACAAGAAATTTGGAATGGGGAATTCTTTGTATTTCCAGGTGTGATGGGAACCAATTTTCCTTTTGAAATGCTTCGCCTATCTGCACAGGAGAAGTTCCTTCAGAAAGGTCAAATGCAACAGGAACCAACAGTTTACATTTGTGCCATTCGTCACTTCTTCAGAAAAATCCCCCACAATTGCTTTAGTTCATAGAGAACAAGAATTCCACAAGGCTTTGGGCTTGTAACATTTGCCCCCCCAGTCGGAATGAAGAGGCAGACACAATTGTTGGGATTTAAACCGGGCCACTTTATTAGAATTAACAAATATAACTGGCAGGGAAGGGAAAAACCAGACCAGACAAGCCCTGGGGTCAACACCTGGACCCCGCCTTGTCCAAAGGGCGAGCCACCCTGCCCCCAGCACAAACCCGCCGTAATCGGGTTGTACTGAGCGGCCAGGCCCGCAGCCATCACCAACCGGGCTGGCATCAATCCCCATGGAAAGATCCAACCAGGTGAGGCTCTCTGTGATCTGCATCACCGTACTGAGCCGTTTAGCCCATCTACGGTTCCTGCAGACCACCGCACCAACGGTGCTAGGCCATAGGTGCTCCCCTGGAAAATCCAATGGCCAAACCTAATCCAGCCTGTGACCGAACTAATACTCGAAAAACTAACCTACTAGACAGTACAAGGTAGGCGAAAAACACCCCCACATAGGCCAATTTTGTGGGAGTGAAAAAATTCCTACCTGGCCCCAAAAGGCGACCGGCATGTACCTGTACTGCCATGGGAAGGGTGGGCGGGCAGAGAGCCGAAACAAGACTGCGCAATAAGGCGGGAGCCGGGGCTTATAAAGCCCCGACTCCGCGCCTTGCAAAACACCCGTATGTCGGGTGATGTTGGTGCCCCTCCCTCCTTCCGGGGGCGCAAAGACGGCCCCCAGCCTATAGCCCGCCAGCTGGCTCGGCTGGGAAGGGGCCGGACCTTGCCCCCCCAGTCGGAATGAAGAGGCAGACACAATTGTTGGGATTTAAACCGGGCCACTTTATTAGAATTAACAAATATAACTGGCAGGGAAGGGAAAAACCAGACCAGACAAGCCCTGGGGTCAACACCTGGACCCCGCCTTGTCCAAAGGGCGAGCCACCCTGCCCCCAGCACAAACCCGCCGTAATCGGGTTGTACTGAGCGGCCAGGCCCGCAGCCATCACCAACCGGGCTGGCATCAATCCCCATGGAAAGATCCAACCAGGTGAGGCTCTCTGTGATCTGCATCACCGTACTGAGCCGTTTAGCCCATCTACGGTTCCTGCAGACCACTGCACCAACGGTGCTAGGCCATAGGTGCTCCCCTGGAAAATCCAATGGCCAAACCTAATCCAGCCACCGCCAATGCCAAGCCTCTGCTTAGGCATTAGCGCCCCACCGGGTGCCCCAGAGCCAACCGCACCCCCTGCCAAACTTCCTCTAGAACGGCCCGGTTACCCAAGCAAATAATTAAACACCATCCGGCCGGTACAGGCCGACTCAAATGACCCGAATGGCCGGATGAGGAAAGAAAAACCTAGTCACTACTCCGTGGCCTTGGAATGGCCCTATTGGCCTTACGTCAGACCCGTTAAATTCCCCCGGGGGAATGGCGCTCCCAAGTAAACAACAGGAGTGCGAAAACAACGCCACTCCCTCCCTAACCCACAGGACAGATCCCGCCAGGAGCCGTCCGGCGAAATGGGCAGCCCCAAAAGACCATGCTGAGCCTGAAGATGAGGACCCACCTTCTCTCACCCCGAGCCACAGCACCTGAAAACAAACCACAATCAGCAACGTGCAAAATTACAACATTAGGCCAACCCCCAGACAATCCACAGAGGGCTGCCTTCCATAGCTCTTTTACCCCGGCGACCTGTTCACCTCGGCAAAACCGCCCCCAAAATAACTAGCATCAGCCCCGCACGGGAATGTGGCCAACGACCTACTGGGAGCCGGCCGGCGGAGGGGGCTGGGGCCCTTTTCCAGGTGGCTGCGAACCGCCGCCTCCGCCTCCGGGGCGCTTACCGCCCGCTCCGTACTTTGATCTGCTGCAGGCCGACAGTGCATGGGGCCCACTGCACAGCGGACACTCGTGACGAAATTTACAGGGCTCCCTGGGGCAGACCCCCTTGGAAGCGAACTCCCAGCAAAGCAACCGGGAATGCTCCTGCTGGCCCACCGAAACGCGGGCACCTGGGGTAGTCTGTTGTTGCTGAACTCCCTGCACCAAATGGCCGCTGTCGGATCTATCCCCGGGATTTGGTTTTGCCGGGGCCATCAGCTGCAGCCAAAGCTGTTGATTTATTTGGTCCCACGGCATTCCGTGATTGACAGCGGCCCGCATACGGAAGGCTTCGGCGTATTGCAGCCATGCTGCCCCGGCGAAGTCCGTATAAGCCCTATAAACTATGTCCATATATTGAAAGAGGGCGGCCGCCCTGGCCGGCTGTGCCCTTGCGATGACCCCGGCATAGATCAGAAAGCCGGGCAACCAATTTGCCCAGGCCCTGTCAATCTTCCTGCGCTTTATCTTTTCTTTTTCCCTGTCGTCGAGCTCCTCCTTACTCTTTTTTTCGAGCTCCCTGAACAGGAGACCGAAAACATCGACGTACTCCCCACGGAGGATTTTCTCTCGTGTGGCCGCCGTCAGATGATCCCCCAAAGGCAAAGAAGTGTCGCCATAGGGGAGGGCGTGAAAGGGGATACTCGCATAGGGGTTCGGGGGATAGAACCACCCACCCACTTGAGCTGAAGGCCATACCCCCCCCAACTGGGCCCCCTGTTGACCACCACCTGGCCAAATGCCCGGTGTGGGCAGTGACGGAGGGGCTGAAGGGGGCGCCCCGGCGCCCACCAGCTGACCAACGGGGGCAGGGGCTGCACTGGACAGCAAACTGGGTGTATTAAAACCCCAAGCCCACGGCTGAGCGGGGCCCAGCTGTTCGTTGGCGCCGGACCACCTGGGCCCCCAACCCAGCCCGCCCACCCCCAGTAAATGGGGGGTTGGCCGGGCTGGACCCCAAGGCCAACCTTGAATAGGCGAAATCATGGGCTTACCACCATCACCCGGAAAGACGCCCGAGCCACTAGGGGGCCGCGGGCCACCGCTTCCGGATGCCCCTTCGCCCGATGGCACGCCCGATGGGCCTTCTCCTGGATCTCCCTCCTGGTCGGGGTCAGGCTCCAGCGGCGCTTCCGGCTCCAGCTGCCCACCCTGTAAAGCAGACAGCCTTGCAAGTAATTCTGTTTCAAAAGTCAGCCGCGCCGAACTACCAGTGGCACGGCGACGGCCTTCCCAGATGGGCGCACCACTGGCTACGCGCTCCTGCTCAAGGGCCTCCAATTGACTGATGATGGCGAGACGAACCCGCTCAGTCTGGCCCTGATCCTCAACTGGGGCTCCTTGCTGCCCCCGCCCCCGAGGTGGGCGAGCGGGCTGCTTGCCTTTGGACTTACCCTGTCCCTTTTTTGGAGCCATCCCCTTTTTTCAACACTCCCTTCCTACAGTAGGAGGAATGAATGCACCCCTGTAAACAAGGCCGCCCACCTACCAATCCCCAGCACCCGACAGGCACCAAGGCTTAATGACGATGGACAGGACTAATCAGGAGTCCTCTGCCTACAAAGGAGAGCTGGTCCCTGACCCGCAGGCCTTCCGCCCCACACGGGCAAGGAAGGGCTGGCAAGAGGGGAAGGCTACTGAATGCACAAGCCCCCAGCCCCCAGGTCCGCCGTAAAGGGGGAACAAACAGGGGTGGGGGGTGGGAATGTTTCCTCAAGGAAAAAACCCGGCCCGCCCTGCAGGAAAGCAAAATCCCGGGGTAAGGGCCGCCTAATGCGTAACCAGCAGCCCCAGCCCCCCGACTGCAACGCTGCACCTTGCCCTCCTGGCCTCCCCCCAACCCTCAAAACTCAGGCGCCTCGCTGCGCTACTCAGCCGCCGCAAGCGCGTCTTCTCCGCGACGCCTCCCCGCCGCGCCAACAGCTGGTCCGGTGCCGCCTTCTGCAATCACCGCCGCAAGCGCGCCACGCCGCGCGAAGACCAGCGCCTAACAGCTGATCAAGCAGAAGCTCGCCGCGCCACCCGAGATAGCCGCCGCAAGCGCGTGAGCTCCGACGAAGCTGCCCAGGCCTAGTCCTGTAGCAGTGCTAACGCACGTGGCTCTCTCCAGAGAGCCGAAACAAGACTGCGCAATAAGGCGGGAGCCGGGGCTTATAAAGCCCCGACTCCGCGCCTTGCAAAACACCCGTATGTCGGGTGATGTTGGTGCCCCTCCCTCCTTCCGGGGGCGCAAAGACGGCCCCCAGCCTATAGCCCGCCAGCTGGCTCGGCTGGGAAGGGGCCGGACCTATTGTCCAGTGCACCAATAACATTCCTTCTGGCAGTAAATAACAAAGCATCTGAATCAACAGGTTGCCAAGTAACTGAACAGCATAAACTTCAATTTAACCATCTCACATCTTCTGGGGCTTTAAACAAATTTTGCACAGCACCAACATTAAGAAGGAGATTGGCAATCATTACAATGCATCTTGAAATAGTAGCCTGAAAAGAAAAAAAATAATATTTAATTAAAAAGGGATAGGTCTAGGAAGGATGAAACAAAGTCAAAAATGAAAAGCAGAGGCAGGATCAAGTTTAGATCCTTCTAAAGGAATAGTGAGGAGGGGGACAGAGAGACTTGACAACAACAAGGCTGGAGGGAACTGAGGACATTGCTGGAACAAGGGCATTGGATCTAGCTGGGAACCCATGATAACCCCACAATATTCATTGGATGTGTGGCAGACCGGTCCTGTGTCTGCTAGCTGGCCCCGGCCCTGCCCAGCCCTTCCTGGTATACTGAAAGGGCTGCTCCACTTTGCTGCCTCAGGGTAGTCACTGCCACCACTGTCTCTCTCTGGGCTCTGGTTAGGCAGGACAGCCTCCTAACCTCCCTCTGGACTCGCTAAGAACCCTTCCTTGGGCTTCCTAGGGATCTTTGGGGTTCCCCTGGAGAGTTGGCAACCAGCCACTCAGCCCCTTCTCTACCCTAAGGATTCCCCGACCCACTCCTAGCATTCCAAGTGGTTGGGGGAACTATGTGGTACAGAGGGACTCCACTTTAAACAAACAACATTTATTTAAAGTATACAACTATTTACAGGCATTTTTTTTAAAAAAAGTGAACAGAAGAAACAAATCATAGTAGGGAAAAAATGCTCCTTCTTTCCCTGTTATAATACTTGCCCTAACTGGATGACATGTAGGGCAGGCACTTAGACTGTTGCAAGCTTGACCATACCTTCCTCAGACTGTTTCTATTCCAACTGAACTAACTGCCCTCCCCAGCTTCCTGCCCAAAATCTCCAATATAAAATTCAGTTCCCACCTAGGAACTGGTCCTCCTCTTGCAGCATTCTGGGAAACAGGCCTCCATGACTTCCTGTCTCTCTAGGAGGCTCCCCCCAGAATTACTGGTTCCAGATAGGAGGGGAATAGGGTTCCCAAGTCCAACCCCAAAAATATCTGGGGACTTTGGGGGTGGAGCCAGGAGTCACTGGGGTGGAGCTAGGGGGGAGGGGGGGAAACGGCGAACTGCCCCGTCTCGGAGCGTGCGACGCCGCTGCGCAGCTGACGCCTCTTCTCTGCTCACCATGGCTGCTCCTCCGAGATGGGCTCAGCCTGAGCCCATCTCGGAGGAGCAGCCACGGCGAGCGGAGATGAGGCCGCCGCGCCGCTGCCGCTTCGCCCGCTCCGCCTCTGGGGTGGAAGCAGAGGGGGGGTGGAGGCAGGCCAGGGGCGTGGCGAGCCGCGAGTCCGGGTCCTAGAAGGGCCCGGATTCGCGGCTCGCCATGCTCCTGGCCTGCCTCGCCCTCCCCTGCTCTGCTGCTGCCTCTTGGCTGCTCCTCTGAGATGGGCTCAGCCTGGGCTCATCTCGGAGGAGCAGCTGCGGTGGGAGGGGAGGGGGCAGCAGCGGCGCGGCGGCCTCGCCAGCTCCGGGATGTGGCGGCTGGCCATGCTCCCCGGCGCCGTTTCCACCCCCTCCCCCCACTTCCATTTTTTTGGGGAGCGGGGGAAGAGGGTGAAAATCCTGGGGTCCTCCGCCAGGGCGGGAGGGTTGAGAAGCCTAGGGGGGAAGGGGAAGAGACTAGGCCGAAGCCTGACTCCAGTTTGACAGACTCCTCCAGCCAACTCCCAGACAAACACAGGCCCAAAATGGCGTTTCTCCACAGGATGCATGGGGAGGGAGAGAGGGTGTGAGCATGCTGGCCTCAAACCCTACCTACATACGATTGCCTGGCTGCAGGATGCAAACGTGTGAAGGAAGAAGTGAAGCAGAAAAATAACGAGGTCCACACAGACTTACTGGTATGAAGCGAGGTTTACTTTTCGGTTCAAAAAGGACTCAGTCGGGCATGGGCCCCCAAAATGATTGAGATGCATTTCCCTAAGCGCATACAGTTTTTCTAGCAAGCAAGCAAGCGAGTAGGCTGGCACAAGTTTATCAGATTTCAAAGATCCCGTCTCACGGACCTCTCTTCCCATCAGCAGCACTGGGCAGTCATGTAAATGGACAAAATTGTGGCGGACTACATGGCCTCCTACTGTACAAGTTCATTTGGCTAGAAGTGGTCTGGATTGCTTGTGCCCTGTAGCTCCAATTATATTAATGTATTTGTGAATTGAAGGAGCAATCTTAACAGGCACCACAGACCGTGCAGCTCCAGTATCTATAAGAAATGGAATCTCCTGACCCCCAATATCAACTGTGACCATGGGCTACACAGGTCAGAACTGTCAGTGCCCAGTCTGTCCTAGTCTTCCCATCCTTCCAGTCCAGCCAGACCATACACAGGCTCTTCTTCATTCTTCCGATATCTGCCACTCTGGACCTGGCCTCTTCTTCTGCCTCTGCCTCTGGCTCCTTTACTTCCACGGCCTCTAAACTCCAGTCCTGTCATCTGTCTGGGGGTGCTTTGGATCTCTTGTGTGCGGATGGGGGGGGGGTCGATTGGGGCATGAGTCTCCAATGCCCAAATTCTTTACAGTACACACACTGGTTTGGGTCTAAATTAGTCATTGCATATCTTTGATTTCCCCCATTTATTCCTTGCCCCCAGACAGCCCCTCTGCCTGTCACAGATGTCTGCCCAGTCAGAGCCGTTGCCAACAGATCAGCCTTCTTTTTCATTTTTCTTTCTGCCTCCCATTTCTGGTCTACATCTCGATTGGGATAAACTTTCTGAGCAATCTCCAGCAGTTGGGATAAATTCATGCCAGCAAAGCCATCTTTCTTCTGGAGCTTTTTGCAGATGTCAGCACAGGCTTGGGCAATGAAAGCTGTATTCACCATGTGGAAGTTTTCTGCAGCCTCTGGATCGAATGGAGTATACATTCGAAATGCTTGCATCAAGCGCTCAGCGAAGCTCCAGGGCTCTCATCTGCTTTCTGGAGAACTTCACTGACTTTGGACATATTAATAGGCTTCTTGCCTGCTTCTTTCATGCCTTCTAAGATTGCCTATCTGTATTCTGGTAGATGCTCTTTGGACTCACAACCATTGGGATCCCATTTTGGGTCTGTTGCAGGAAAATGGCCTTTTATCCACTCCTCTCTATCTGCAGTCTCTGGAGGGACTTTTCCCTCTACATGCTTTCGGGCATGATGCAGAATGCAGCTTCTCTCCTCTGTTGTAAAGGCGGCCAGTAAAAGCTGTTGACAGTCTGCATAGTCAAATATATTAGAAGTAGGAAACCAGCCAGGGAGGCAGTGGGGCCCTTGGATGACCAAGGGGTAAAAGGATTACTGAAGGAGGATAGGGAAATGGCTGAGAAGCTAAATGAATTTTTTGCCTCCGTCTTCACTGTGGAAGACGAGAACTTTTTGCCTGCCCCAGAACCACTAATTTTGGAAGGGGTGTTGAAAGACCTGAGTCAGATTGAGGTGACAAAAGAGGAGGTCCTACAACTGATAGACAAATTAAAAACTAATAAGTCACCGGGTCCAGATGGCATACATCCAAGAGTTCTGAAAAAACTAAAAGTTGAACTTGTGGATCTTCTAACAAAAATCTGTAATCTTTCATTGAAATCTGCCTCCGTTCCTGAGGACTGGAAGGTAGCAAATGTCACCCCCATCTTTAAAAAGGGTTCCAGAGGAGATCCGGGAAATTACAGGCCAGTCAGTCTGACTTCAATACCGGGAAAGTTGGTAGAAACCATTATCAAGGACAGAATGAGTAAGCACATAGATGAACACGGATTATTGAGAAAGACTCAGCATGAGTTCTGCAAGGGAAGATCTTGCCTCACTAACCTGTTACATTTCTTTGAGGGGGTGAATAAACATGTGGACAAAGGAGACCCAATAGATGTTGTTTACCTTGACTTCCAGAAAGCTTTTGATAAAGTTCCTCATCAAAGGCTCCTTAGAAAGCTTGAGAGTCATGGAGTAAAAGGACAGGTCCTCTTGTGGATCAAAAACTGGCTGAGTAATAGGAAGCAGAGAGTGAGTATAAATGGGCAGTCTTCGCAGTGGAGGATGGTAAGCAGTGGGGTGCCGCAGTGCTCGGTACTGGGTCCCATGCTCTTTAACTTATTCATAAATGATTTAGAGTTGGGAGTGAGCAGTGAAGTGGCCAAGTTTGGGGATGACACTAAATTGTTCAGGGTGGTGAGAACCAGAGAGGATTGTGAGGAACTCCAAAGGGATCTGATGAGGCTGGGTGAGTGGGCGTCAACGTGGCAGATGTGGTTCAATGTGGCCAAGTGCAAAGTAATGCACATTGGGGCCAAGAATCCCAGCTACAAATACAAGTTGATGGGGTGTGAACTGTCAGAGACTGACCGAGAGAGAGAGATCTTGGGGTCGTGGTAGATAACTCACTGAAAATCTCAAGACAGTGTGTGTTTGCAATAAAAAAGGCCAACGCCATGCTGGGAATTATTAGGAAGGGAATTGAAAACAAATCAGCCAGTATCATAATGCCCCTGTATAAATCGATGGTGCGGTCTCATTTGGAGTACTGTGTGCAGTTCTGGTCGCCGCACCTCAAAAAGGATATTATAGCATTGGAGAAAGCCCAGAGAAGGGCAACTAGAATGATTAAAGGGCTGGAACACTTTCCCTATGAAGAAAGGTTGAAACGCTTGGGGCTCTTTAGCATGGAGAAACGTCGACTGCGGGGTGACAGGATAGAGGTTTACAAGATAATGCATGGGATGGAGAAAGTAGAGAAAGAAGTACTTTTCTCCCTTTCTCACAATACAAGAACTCGTGGGCATTCGATGAAATTGCTGAGCAGACAGGTTAAAACGGAAAAAAGGAAGTACTTCTTCACCCAAAGGGTGATTAACATGTGGAATTCACTGCCACAGGAGGTGGTGGCAGCCACAAGTATAGCCACCTTCAAGAGGGGTTTAGATAAAAATATGGAGCACAGTTCCATCAGTGGCTATTAGCCACAGTGTGTGTGTATATATATAATTTTTTTTGCCACTGTGTGACACAGAGTGTTGGACTTGATGGGCCGTTGGCCTGATCCAACATGGCTTCTCTTATGTTCTTATGCGTGGCCGTAATACTGGTTAGCAGATTAGTGAGTGGGGTAGGATTGTCAGAAAATGCTACAGTATGAGCCTTCCAATTTACTAGATCACTTGAAGTGAAAAGCATGTATTGAGTGTCAATGCTGTAGTGTGACGTGGACTTCTCAGAAGGGAGCTAGCAAAGAGCCCTCTGTGCTAGATATAAAACCCGGAAAAGTCGAGGGGGAGACCGTGGAGGGGCTAGAAGTTTGCTCAGTACTGGGAGTGAGTTCAATGTTGGAGGAGAATTCTAGGGGTGAATTAAGACCTGCTGCTAATCCTTGATTGTTAGACACAGGCATGGAATAAAGGGGAGCTGTTGCATGGAACAGCTGCTGGATTGGATTTAAAGTTCACAGAGATCTTGCTCGTCCTTTCACAGCCCCAGCTTCCTCATTCGTCCCTACTTCCTGGTTCTCCTCATCAAAGATTTCTGGAGCACTTTTAACTAGCTGCGCTTGGCTCTTAACTTCAGCCTTGCCTTCCGCTGCCCCAGCACCTCCTTCAGCTGGTGGCGTTGGGAGAGGTGAATACATTGGGGGACTAGCCAAGGAGTCTTCTGGTTTGGCATCTAACATTGGGGGCTTTTCCTTCTTTGGAGGGGTCGTTGTTTTTGTTAACATGTCTTGGCACAAAGCCGTAACTTGACTTGCAGCTTTGGCAGCAGCCCTCTGAGCCCATTTTTCCTTCATCCTCTGCAACTTTTCTGGCCACCAGTAAGACTTCTGCACCATTGCTGCCCAACTGTCGATGTAGGGGAACTGACTTGCGTGTCTTGGGGACTGTGCTACACTCTTGTAAACTTTGTGAACCAAGCCTTGGTCAAAGCTACCCTCGAGTGACCATTCTACATGTAAGGCCACCCAGTCTTTCTGACATAACGCTTTCAGAGTTCCGGGAGGCAGTATGACTCCATAATCATCACAGAAATGTTCCTTGAAATTTTTACACATGTACTCTAGTGGGGTTTTTGGCTGATTTCCACACATAGCACCAGACATTTAGACAAGGCACTTCTAGGGAAAACAAAACAGCAGCTGCCAGTAAGGGGTCTGGATAGCCAGGGAGCCCTGGGGGTTTTCACTTTCTCTCTCTCATGACCCAGTGAGGTCACCCTACTGGGAACTGCACAAGAGAAAGTCCCTCTCATTTAGAGGCTTCGCCTCCTCTCATTCATACTTGCACACATCCCACAGAAATCCTCCCAGATCCTAACTTCTGTGCTTCAGCTCTAAAGCGGAGCCTAATAGAGCTTAAGGGGTGATCAGACCTTTTGTCTCTCCTAAGGAGAGGTAATTAGAATTCCCAGTCAGTTCATACTCACAATCCTGAAGAACTTCTGATTCCCTGGATACGTCGGTTCAACCAGGCACGAGATCTTGGTTGCTGAACCGGACACCTTCCCTCACTGGAGCAGAGAGAGCTGGACTCGATCAAAAATGTGACCGTGGTGCCTAGTCCGATCTTCCCGCCGTGAGGGTGGAAGGCAAACAGTTATGCAGGGGAAAGAAATGTTCTACACTGTTATTTTCCCATTGGCCAATGCACCAAGATGAAGCAGAAAAATAACGAGGTTAGCACAGATTTACTGGTATGAAGCGAGATTTACTTTTTGGTACCAAAAAGGAGGACTCAGTCAGGCATGGGCCCCCAAAATCACTGAGATACATTTTCCTAAGCGCATACAGTTTTTCTAGCAAGCAAGCAAGCGAGTAGGCCCAGTGTGCTTGTATGCTTCTTCTCTCCCTGAATGTTCAGTGAGTACATGGATTTGTCACTAGTATTCCCTCTAAGCTGAGTTAGTGTGAGCTAGCTCACAGTTTTTTAGCCTCCAGCTCACACATTTTTGTCTTAGCTCAGAAAAAATGGTCCCAGAGCAAACTAATTTATGCAGTAGCTCACAACTTTAATGCCAAGTAGTTCACAAAGTAGAATTTTTGCTCACAAGACTCCACAGCTTAGAGGGAGTATTGGCTGTCATGTGTACAGGCTACAGCATAACTTTATAGGTACATTGAATAATCCTAGTGTTACATTCCTCTCATGTACAGCTGAATGTATTGTTCAGGATGACTCAGGTCAGGCCTGATTTGGATACAGTCATGCACTTAAGAAGCCCTAGGTGTCTAGTAAGTTTTCCTATATCAGATCACTTAATTCCTGGCCAGAGGTATGCCTCAATAATGCTTTAGGCTTGTACTGGATATAGTATTTATTTTATTTTATTTTTTTAATTCTATCCTGACACCCCGCAAGCAGGCTCAGGACAGGTAACAACACAGCAAAAACTGGTCAGTGTTATAAATATAAAAACAATTGTACAAATTCAATAATTAAAACAAGAGATGGTGAAGCATAAAAATTTATTGTTGTAAAGCACCACAGCTGGAATAATGTCAGTGTTCCTCATGGGCAGATTGATGGGAGGTTATAACAGAGGTCAGATGTTCTCTGCCTCAACAAAAAGCCTGGCAGAACAGCTCCATTTCACAGTATACAGGTAAATACTATCAGATGATCTCTGCTTCCATTTTAAGCTTTTTATTAACTATTGCATTATTAACATTGACAAAATCAACAAAATATAATACCATCTATCATTGTTACATAGCCAGAACTGGCTTTAGGGTGTGTGGTGCCCCAAGCAGGCTCCCTGGCTGCTGCCCTCCCTCAATCCCCCAGCAATGCAATGCTGTGCTCTGTCACCACCACCCCTGATAAGAATGCACTGCACCAAGGTTGGGCCCTACCAGCTTTGATGCGGCCGGCATCTAATCCTTCTTTGAAGACTGTGCTGGAGAGAGGAGGCTTCTCCCCCCTCCTTTCCAGAACTGGAAGTGAGGGGGAGCAAAGCCTTCTTCAGCACTCTCTTCAAAGAAGGATCAGATGCCCGCTGCATCGAAGCCAGTAGGGCCCAGCATCGACGCACTCCTATAATCATGCCGGGGGGGGGGCAGAGTGCAAGGGAAAGGAGAGGGCTGACAGTGGTGGCGGTGGGGGGAGAGGCAGGCAAGCTAGGCATTTGTCATGGGCACTGGGAGGGGGGAGCCCAATTTGGTGCCCCCTCCCAGCATCCTAGGCAACTGCCTAGTTTGCCTAGTGGGTGAACCGGCCCTGTACATAAATAATTATTGGAAAACATGAGTCTATAAAGTTTCTTACCCCAAGATAAGCAGGTCACAGACAAGGGGTCCCTTCTTGGAAGTAGCTGTCAAATCAGTTCAATTTCCCATTTTTAATAGCAATCTGACATCGTCTCAGGGCTTTTTTTTTTTTTTTAGAAAAAGCCCAGCAGGAACTTGTTTGCATATTAGGCCACACACCCTGACATCAAGCCAGCCAAACTGTGTTCCTGTGCGTTCCTGCTAAACCCCCCCCCCCCTGTATCGTCTCCTAAGTAGTAGTCCAACTTCATAAGGAAACACATTCCTAGCTAACTAATGATCTTATTACAAGGTTATTGATACATGAAAAGTCTTCTTAAAATGTATAAAAACTGATAGCTCATTCTTGCTACTTACACTCAGATGATGCTTCTGTAGCTGGCCTCAGCAATATTCTTTCCCATTATTTCCTAATGGATGATTTTCAGGGTGTCCATTTGCCTGGTTTCAACATAGGAAACTGGATCTTTATGACTCATGCTCCATTGGACAGAAATACAGTCTCTCACATTTGAGTTTGTCCCTGGTTAAAATTGTTTTAAAAGTACCATGGCACAGCTTCTTGCTGTCCAACATTACAGTCTTAGAAGACTGATTCCCCACTAGACTTGTTCCAGCGTCGGAGCTCTTTTACCCCTGATGCTTCTGGTTGATTTTACACAAGCTGCCTTGGAGCTGCTACTCGCTCTGCCTCTTTCCTGTGGCAAGCAGAAACCAGTTTTCAAAGGATCTTGCTTGCCATGAGAAAGAAGTGGAGTGAAACGTAGCTCTGAGGCAGCTTGTGCAAAATCAGATGGAAGTGTCTGAGGGAAAAAGAGCTCCAACACTGGAACCAGCCTAGTAGGGAATCGGTCTTAGAATGATTTTAACAATTGTGCAATTTCGGACTACGCCTTCTGCTATTTTAGCAGGTTACTATAAAAAAAATTAACCAGTGCTTGTCTATGTATTTGGTCCCAGAAGATCTTTCACATTATATTTTGTTTTGCCCTTTGTATAGAAAGCTCAGAAAAAAAATTCTGGCTGACATTTCTTGCTTAGGCAGCCAAGGAAATACAGACCAGAGCTAAAGGCTGAACTATTTTAATTTTATATGGTGAAGGTGTTTACATGTTTTAATTGAATTTTAAGAGCTCTTAACATTATTATGTTATTGCTTTGCTATAGTTATATATGCCCCTCTGTGTATCCTAATTGCTATGGCCTTTGACCTTATACGATAAATGTTTCGCTTGCTTGTTCATTCTTGCTTCTTTTTACCTTAGCAAAATGTATTAAAATAATGATTACAAGTTTCTCATACATATGACATTTTTTTGGCCTTCAATCAACATTCCACTCTCCACTTCTGTAAAGCTGGACTTCATTACAGTTCTCAAATGTTCCTGCACTTGGACCTCAACAAATTATTGATAACAGCAGGGCTTTTTTTGTAGAAAAAGCCCAGCAGGAACTCATTTGCATATTAGGCCATACCCCCTGACACCAAGCCAGCCAGAACTGCAGTCCTGTGCATTCCTGATAAAAAAAAGCCTAGATACCAGGGTAGACCTGATCTACACGAGGCCATATAATTATGTTACTACTTTGATTCTTGCTCCTCATTAAGGCTATTCTATTCTAGCACTGTAGATTCCCTTTTTTGGCATGCTTGAGTTGAGAGGCCAGCGTAACTCCTTCTGTGGAAACAGGTATTTTCTATGATTTTTTTTTACAATTCTAACTGTTCCCCTGTATTTTTTTCTATATTCATGACAATATGATTTAAACCCACTTTTATCCCTATATCAGTACCTGATTTCATTTGCCCCCCCAGTCGGAATGAAGAGGCAGACACAATTGTTGGGATTTAAACCGGGCCACTTTATTAGAATTAACAAATATAACTGGCAGGGAAGGGAAAAACCAGACCAGACAAGCCCTGGGGTCAACACCTGGACCCCGCCTTGTCCAAAGGGCGAGCCACCCTGCCCCCAGCACAAACCCGCCGTAATCGGGTTGTACTGAGCGGCCAGGCCCGCAGCCATCACCAACCGGGCTGGCATCAATCCCCATGGAAAGATCCAACCAGGTGAGGCTCTCTGTGATCTGCATCACCGTACTGAGCCGTTTAGCCCATCTACGGTTCCTGCAGACCACCGCACCAACGGTGCTAGGCCATAGGTGCTCCCCTGGAAAATCCAATGGCCAAACCTAATCCAGCCTGTGACCGAACTAATACTCGAAAAACTAACCTACTAGACAGTACAAGGTAGGCGAAAAACACCCCCACATAGGCCAATTTTGTGGGAGTGAAAAAATTCCTACCTGGCCCCAAAAGGCGACCGGCATGTACCTGTACTGCCATGGGAAGGGTGGGCGGGCAGAGAGCCGAAACAAGACTGCGCAATAAGGCGGGAGCCGGGGCTTATAAAGCCCCGACTCCGCGCCTTGCAAAACACCCGTATGTCGGGTGATGTTGGTGCCCCTCCCTCCTTCCGGGGGCGCAAAGACGGCCCCCAGCCTATAGCCCGCCAGCTGGCTCGGCTGGGAAGGGGCCGGACCTTCTAAAATAAACATGATTTGGCTGTTTCTTACGAACAGATGCACACACATATGTGTTGGATGTTTGTACATTCACTGTAACAAGTGAATAGGGTTCAGGAAGGAACAGAAGAGTTGAGGTTACAGTGGAGAATTTGTTGATGATCTCCACTCATTCACAGGTCATTTTTTATTGCTATGTTTCTGTATCATACAGTTCCACCACTTGATGGGTATCTTTCTAGCAGCAAATATAAATGATAAAACAATGAATAGCATAAAATTCTGGAAGTGAATTAAATGGCATTGACTGTCAAATACTAAATCCTGTGAGGCACCAAATATCAGTGCTTCCTAAATGTCAAATCTCAGGTATCGAATTCTGTCAAATATGAAACGTCAAAATCCAAATATGTTGACTGTCGCATACTGGCAGTCATATAATTTCAAGTATTAAATATTGGATGGCTCCTCCATTTCATGATGTTCAAATGAAATATTTTGAGGATGATGCTGAAGAGTATGTTGTTCTTTCCCCAGTTCTAAAGAGCTCATTTCTAGGTGCTCATAAGAGCTCTTTCCTAGGTGCTCGTTTGGAAGATCTCTGAATATAAAGTAGATACAGTCTGAATAAACATATTTATTTCTGTGTGGTATTCAGTGGGGTGAACACCATACATAAATAAAACTTGGTAAATAACTCTCAATGCCAGAAAACTCAGAAGACGTTTGTGTCCGGCAACTGTGCGCACTGTGGCTTTAGTTTTGTTATTATTTACATTTTCTTGCCCTTGGTACATGTTTACAATTTTGTTTTAAAAGAAACATTTTTTAAAATGCCTTATATCAGCTGCTTTTCCCAAGTTGATAGGGTGGGTTGGTTTATTTATTAAAGAATGTGTTCACAGATATTTAAGGAAGTCATGCATGATGTAGTTTCGATCGCATGTATATAATTTAGGTTGTCTGCAGTTTGTGTCTGGTTTCACTATGGGATGTAATAAATTAGTTAAATTAAGCTCTTTTTTTATTCAACATCCTACACAATGTTTGTGAAATGACCAGGAGATCTGTGCTGTGAAGACTAGTCACTAATGCCAAGACACAAGATGAATGAAACGGCAAACATGGTCTGTGTCACCGGTTAAAGGATTGCTGATGATTGCTGCAACACTGTAATCTGTCAATAAGCTGCTCCCTCTGCTGCAATCATTAAACCTTCATCTTGTTAGTTTGTATGATCACTTATTTAACTGGAAAGAGCTAGTGCAGTGGACTAGATCCGAACTGAGGAGATGCTAGCTAGCCTAGGAATGCCTGAGCATTCACTGATTTGTTGTCATTCCCAATCAAGGAGCTGATCTGTGGACAGACCACTCTATTTCTTGAGACACACTCATTCCTGCTCAGAGCTTATTTTTCTCAACATATCCCTAATGCCACAGCGTATTTGGCTTTTTTGCAGAATGCACATTCCCCTCACACATCCTGATGGCATTTTTTCTCTCCCTGCCCTTCCCTAAAGCTGCTCCTCTGCAGCACATAGTTTAAACTAACAGTGAACAAATTACCCACACAGATATCAAAGTGTAAACATCTTTAAAGTAATTCCTACCATGCGGTGTTCATCTGTGTCCTTAGTGATAGTGATGTTAATGGTTGTCAGAAGGGAGAGACATGAATCAAAAATTGTAGTAAACCATATAGGCACAGCACTTTACACAAAAATTAGATTTTTTTTTTTTTTTAAAAAGCAACAGTGGGAGAGCCCCAAAGCATCACTTCATGTTCAGAAACAATGCCACTTAATTTGGAGCTCTAGAATCTCAGAAGAAATTCAGATGAGAAAAATGCTGGAAACAATTACAATAGCCAAACCTGCCTCTCTGTCCCATTGTAGTGATGAGGCAGATGTGTACACCATGATGAATTTTGTTAGGTAAGGATGGAATACAAATGAGATAAATATAATAATCTATTATACATCTTTTAAACCTCTGGAGGGAAAAACCCTTCATTTCCCCCTACATCAGAGAAATTACAGTCAATCAAATTACTGAGCATACTTCAAAGCATTTTTAAACCTATTAGGTAGCCATGGGAACAAAACAGTCTGAGTTGCTTTTTCGGGATCAACAATACATTTCATCATCTATTAAGTTAATAAGCTTTGATTTTTAACTAAAGGTCTTCCCATACTTTCTTTGCATGGTATGTGTATTATGTATTTTGTTAGTATATGCATGTCTGTAGCTGTGGTTCATTTGAAATTACAATTGTAAATTTTGAAAAAAAAATGAAAGTTTTCAATGTAAAAACTCTAAATTAGAACCAGAAATTGCCAAGTGAATCTTTTCTGAGGCTGGATATATGTTACACGTAATCAATAATTAACCTTAGGCCATGATGCTTCCTTCATAAAAGATGGTTAATTCTGTGCAGTGTTGTGTCCTTACATTGGCCCACAATCCAGAGGCTCCTATAGAAGTCCTCAAGGCTGCAGAATCGAGAGAGGAAGGAGTTCTCCTTTACCTCGTTCCTCCTCTTTTCTTAGGTTCTCTCCAACACAGACTGGGGATCTTCTTATTGGCCTTCCCTCCAGGGCCACTTTGAAAGAAGTGTAGCAAGCTGTGCATACCCACAATTGGGTACCATCTTCTCATGAAGAGAAATGCCCTTGCAAAAGCTCAAGAGCTATCCTGGGCACTGACACAGTCCCATCCTTTCTTTGCCTTCCTCATTTTTAGCATGTTAGCAGAACATTCCACTCTATTGGTTAATTAAATCTGGTTAAATGGCACACCAAGCAGATGTTTTACTCTCAGTATTTAGTTTCCAAAAGTAGTCACACAAAGTATATCTAACACATGTGGAAAGCTCTTCCATTTTTTTCAAAGGTGAGGTTCCCAATTTTTGTCTTACCACCAAGCTGCAATAAATGTCATTCTGGAGGATCCTCAGACTCTCAAAACCAGATTTTTAAATGGTACTCACAGTAATATTTTTAAATGGTACAAGGGCTGCTGTGCCAAGGAGGAGGAGGATGGATTTATACCCCATTCTTTACTCAGTGGGTGCAGTCACACGTCACATTAAAAGCGGGCATGCAGCGCTCAAATTTGAACCACTGAATATATGCAACTTGTCCCAATCTCGTCCTGTTATTGAACAATTAGACATTGAATGCTATCATGCTCTTTTCTTGGAGCATGTGCATAACTGATCAAGCAGATCCAAAGTCATCTTGCTCTCATTCAGATTCCTGCCGTGGGGTTTTCGTTGAACATGTGCCCAACCTGCTGGGAGGTGGAAAATCAAACGTTGCTTCAGAGGCGGGGGAGGGGGGGAGTTCCAGGAATTAATTAATGTTGCTGATTCAAACTAGGGGACTGCCAGGAACTACTTTCCTGGAACTGGGCAGTGACAATATCTGGAAATCCTCCACATTGGGAAAAAATTTTTTTCCCGTTCTCCTGTCGATCCTGTGTTCATCAGAGAAGCAGAAACCTCACCTCAGATTCCTGATGATCTAGTCATGTGCATGTCTGCTGGGACTTAAAAAAAAAAAAAAGATGGGAGGGGCAGATGGCAGGTACCAAACATCCCAAGGGGCAGTATCGTGCATGAGCTGTCCAAACAGGAATAACCTAAACATGTGCCACTTCTGGGAAAAAGGACTTTCTCTGGGGTCAAATAACGCCGACATCAAACTGGGGCAAGTTGGGATGCTGACGAGTTGCATTCGAGGGACAGATGTGGTTGTCTGGATGTGCTCTTAAAATCAGTATGGGAACCGTGGGTAAGACGGAACTAAAGGAGTGTATGACTGCACCCAGAGTCTCAGAATGACTTACAATCTTCTTCCCTTCTCTCCACAACAGATATCCTGTGAGGTAGGTGGGGCTGATAGAGTTCTTTTGAGAACTACTCTTCAAGAACATCTCTGAGAAAACTGTGGCTGACCCTAAAGTCACCCAGCTGGCTGCATGTGCAGGGAGACAAACCCAATTTTCCAGATTAGAGTCCACCACACTTAATTATTGCACCAAATTGCCATGGAAGTTCTGTTCCATTTACAGAATGTTGTATTTGTTAGCATTAATCCAAAATCTTCTTCAAATACAGTATGTATGTTTCCTCTGGTTAG
Source organism: Heteronotia binoei (assembly GCF_032191835.1). NCBI lineage: Eukaryota > Metazoa > Chordata > Lepidosauria > Squamata > Gekkonidae > Heteronotia > Heteronotia binoei. The sequence goes on from NC_083223.1 coordinate 78,105,385, forward strand.
AAAATGACATGACTGGATCTGCCATTAAGGTTGTTGACTTTGTCTATAGCTTCAATCATTGACACATGGAACATTTATAAAGTCTACTTTCTCTTGTTAAAAATGGAAAAAACTATTATTATTTAAATTAGTTAAAGAATTAGTACAGTAACAATAAATGAATAAATAAAAAAGATTTGAAATAACACTGATCAGTAATGGGATCTGTGGCACTATCATCAATATATCCTATTCTCTACATAGTCCCATCTGTGGATACTTATATCTGGAGACTGGGGCCATAGAGAGACAAAACATATCTTTTTACAAACCTGAGTAAAGCAACAGGTGAGGCTGGTTTGCAGAAAAATCTGAGAGAGAGAGAGAGCAAGCATTAACTCCTCCTCCCCATATGATATAAGCAGTGCCTGTAACTTAAAGAAACAGATTGCCTCAGTGGCCCTTGGAAGGCAACCACAACTGCATCCCTTCCATTCAAGTCTTGGGGCGTTTTCCCACAGAGCTTACCGCAGAGCGACGTCCCTCTTCACCGCGCAGCGTCTGCGCGGATTTCCCACCAACTGATCCACATAATCAGGAAGAGCCGCGGCTTTTGCGTCGCTAACGTAAACTGGTTTTTAGCGGTTTACATCTGCGACGCAAAAGGTCCGGCACTTCCTGGTTCTGCGGAGCAGTTGGTGGGAAATCCGCGCAGACGCTGCGCGGTGAAGAGGGACGTCGCTCCGTGGTAAGCTCTGTGGGAAAACGCCCTTGGTTTCTGTCACTAAAAACCCAGAGGAGGGGGCAATGCCATTTCCATGGCTCTTTTGCCCTTTAAAGGAGGATTGATCAGGACCAAGCGTGACTACAAACCCTGAGCAACTTGCTAGTGCTGTCACACAACTTGAATGACTTACCCAGGACTGGCTGCTTCCTACTGTTCAACAGCAGCCACACTAAGAAAGCCCGTGTGATGCAATGGCTAGAGCTTCAAATTAGGATCTGGGGCATGCCCCCCCCCCCAAAAAAAAATAAATTGCTCCAGATGACCTTAGGCCAGTAACACTCTCTCAGTCTAACTTATCTGACAGGATGTGAGAATAAAATGGAAGATAAGAGAATGATATAAGCTATTTTAGGTCCCTATTGGCAGGAATGGCAGGATATAAATGAAGTAAATAAATAATAAACATAGCTGAATATGGCAAGACAGATGAAAGTTAGCCTGGTTGATGGATATGAAGGAAAGAAGTAAAAAGGGAAATTTAAGACTATTTGGTGCTGCCAATAGGAAAGAAATAGTGTGGGGAGGAGCAAGTAAGGTGCTCCACACATGTTTCTGCAGGTTCCCCACAATGCTGTCAGAAGGAAGAAATTGGGAGACTGGGAAACTGGAAGGGCAGCAACATGGGGGAGGGAGCTGCCACCTCAACAGCATGGTTTTACCATACAATTTTCACTGAATCCTAGATTCTGATGGTACTGCTTGGTTTCCCCAGAAATGATGTCATGCAATTGATGAAAATTTTTCTGTATTTTTCTGCTGCTGGCCTGCTGAGCAGTGGCAGGGATGGGGGTTGGGGGTTGTTGGAAGAAGAACTGGCAAAGCTATGAGGGAAGGAGAGAAATCTGGAGATGGGGCAGATAAACATAGGCTGGCTGGTGGGTGGGAAGGACAGAAGGAAGCAGGAAAAGGGGGGGAAACATTTGTTTTCCTTCATACTTCTTACAGTAAGAACAGTGTGATTTATGGCCGAATAGCTGTGCTTACAAAATGGATGTGCCTGATGTTTCCAAGGGATCCCTGCAGAGATATGCTGGACATTAAACATACATATGGCCAGGGAGCCAAAATTAAGAAATGCCATTTTGAAGACATCTCCTTATCATCAAAAACTGGTGCCAAATTTACATTTCCACAAAGCAATCTGCTTAAATGTACTTGGATATCTTTATTCAAAACTCAACCCTACAAGCATCCAAGGATAAACTTATTGTTTTATCAACAGCAGAACTGGGAAAGCTGACATTCTCTTTGCATGAAGCACTACTTGGATCACTACTATATATATCTGTTCTCTTGTTCCTCAGTCCCCCAAAGCAGAGATGAACATGAAAGTTTCCTTTCACATAATATTTGCGATGTCATTTCTCAGACCAAGATCTCTTCAGGTGCCAGAAAAGGCAAAACTATATGAATGAAGAATTCTTTACATGTTTCATACAGCATGAACAATATATATATCTATATTAAAAATTGGCAAATAAATATGATGGTTCCCCAGCCAGTAAATCAGATTTTCTATTTAAAAAATCAGTATGAGGAAGCACATTTGGATATTCCTGGTCCAAAAATACATTCAAAAAATACCTTACTGGTGTTTTCCAGTTGTATTCAAGTCTCCCAAATACATCTGGGATTTTTCAGGATACCAAAAAAAATTGGTCCTGAAAAAATCTCAGAAATATTTGGGATTAATCAGGAATATCAGGACCTGATGTTCACTCCTACCCCCCACCATGGGTATTTTGTTTCCTGGAGCTTAGTCTCAGTTTACCAGGCTCCCTTAGGTAATATTCAGCCTGTTCCAAGTGTTTTGCATGGTTTTAAAAGTTTGGTTTTTTTGCTGGAGTTGGTTCTCCATTTTTTGTTTCCAGTCAGTCTGTTCTATGGCCAGCTGGCGTTCCTTTAGCATTCTCACCTTGCCAGAGACTTCTTCACTTATACTCCCCAAATCCTTTCGCTCTCTGTCCCACCACACCTGTTATGACTTAGGGCAACCTTGCACTCTACTCTACTCTACTCTACTCTACAGGTTGGTAATATCATGACCCCCTTCAACCAACTCAGCAACTTGGATTCCTCAGAGGACGAGGCTGAGGAACCAAGGAGAACTTACAATGGCCAAGGCCTTCAATGATAATAGTCCAGCAGCACCAGAGGCCATCCTGCCTGAGCCTACAAGGGAGGCCTCACCACTAGCAGGACATGGACCCAGGTCCATAGCAAACCCCCCACCCACCCAGGGACACTCTCACTGCAGGAATAGCAATGGCAGAAGACCTGGGCCAAGGTGGTCCAAAGGAGCAAAGTGCTTGACTGGCTGCCACCCCATCCTAAAGCAAGGCAGCAAGAACAATAATTCTTTGCAGGATACTGGCCAAAACATAGTGCTGCTGCAGGAGTTCAGCACCTACCAGCAGGTCAGCTGAGCCTGATTTCTTCCCAGCCTATTCATGGGAAAGCTGTCTTCCTAGATCAGCTGGTCCACTAGGTGCAACCCTGTGTGCCAGTTCCAGTGCCTGCCAGTGCTCCTGAGCCTTGCCTTCTAGACTAGCAGGCACTGCTCTAGAGGGGGCCTAACTGGCCTTGTCTGCAAAATACAGGTCAGATTTATTCTAGACTAACTATGTGAGAGAAACACAGTTCAGAGTAATTTAAACCGGGTACTTGTTGTAATGTAGAAAAAAAGCACATTTGTGCAAATCATAAATGGTTTATTGGATTATCACATATAAATTGCCATAATGTTACTTGCAATTGAGCAATTCAGTCTCTTCCATCTTTCTTTCCTTAATAATTTATTATGCTAAAACTTGGAGCTGTGTATACAATAGACTGAAATGATCCCTTGTTTCCCCAGGATTTATGTTTTGTTCTGTATTTTTTATTTTGCTTCATTTATACCCCATCTTTCCCTTCAAAGAGGACCCAAAACAACTTAAATTGTGTTCCTTGCCTCCATTTTATCCTTGCAATAATCTTGTGAACTAGGTTAGGCTGAGAGTGTGTGAATGGCCCAAGGTCATCCAGCAAGCTTTTTTTTGCAGAGTGGAGATCTGAACCTGAGTCTCTCAGATACTAATCTAACATTGTGACCAATACACCTTATTATAGGCCTGACAAAGGACTGACATGGGTAATAATGTTTGAAGATAGTGAATCAATAGCTAACAATTGAATTTACTCATTCATATTTGCGCCAAACAGCTATTTGCTATTAACTTTGTCAAAGAAAAAGAGATTCACTTTGTTACTCACCCAAGCACAATGTGATTTGAAGATTTGCACCCATGGGAATATCTATCAAGTTGTGCAATCCATTATTTCCCCTTAGCAGTTGAGAAACAATCATGTGCCCAGCATATTAATATTTAAGATTGCTTAAAGTTGTCCACCATAGGAAAACTTTATGCCACAATACTTTCTGAAATACTTTTTGATCTAGACCCTAGATCAACAGAAATAATATACTGGAGAATGAACAGGCTGGTTTAGGAAAGAAGCAAGTGCCATTGACCATTGCTGCACTTTCCAGTACTTGGTAGACAAATATACAAGCTCTGGAGAAGGCACTTTGGCAACTGCCCTCATGGATTTTAAATGGTTTGACACAATCTCCAGGTCCCAATTATAAGGAAGGCTGAAGAAATATGGAATTTAACTGTGTCTCCTTTATATAATAAAACAGCTATACAGCTACCCTACTGCTTGAGTTAGATGTGGGGAGTCAGGACAGCCATCTGGGGCATCCCTAGATAAAGGCATTAAAACAGGGGTGTATCCTTGTGTCCCTGCTGTTTAATTTATATAAAAATGATCTTAGATCCTGTCTCCTGAGGGATGCTTGCCATCTTCCATATCTATCAAAGTGCAAAACTCTGATCCTTTTATATACTGACAATGCAGCAATAATGTCCAGATCAGTTGTGGGACTCTGCAAACTGATAAAAAATTGCAGATTAATATACTGTATTCCTATATAGTATATTAATGTAGTAAAATCTATGGTCACAGTGTGTTGCAAAAGGAAAAGAGGGGGAAATCTTCAGATGTTATATAATAGGCAAATCTATGGGACAGGTGAACCAGTTTAAATACCTGGGAATCTATTTTGAAGCATCTGTCAAATGGAATCCACATTTGGATCCGGCAAGGAATACTGCCTGAAGAGTAAGGAGGACAATTGTAAAATACTTCTATACAGTGGGAAGTGAATTTATCACCTCAGCCTTAAAGGTCTCAAATCATTTTTTTATGAACGCAGAAATCTGGCTTCAGGCTGCCTTTGAGATAACAAATTACATTCAGCACAATTTTTGATGATGCTTATTGACTACTCCCAGATGTGTTTTGGGAATAATGCTGAGAGCTGATTGTGTGAATTATCAATGGAAGCTAAAACATGGATAATAGCATTTCTTCTTAAAGCTAAGACATAGATAATAGCATTTCTTCTTAAAGTAAAGGTCTTAAAATCTGAGGGAGGGCCCACTCCACTTGGACTCATCCAGGCGGATAAGCAGGGCTTTTTTTGTAGAAAAAGGCCAGCAGGAACTTATTTGCATATTAGGCCACCCCTGACCATTGTTTCAGACAGGACTTTTTGGTAGAAAAAGTCCAGCAGGAACTCATTTGCATATTAGGCCACACTCCCTGATGCCAAGCCAGCCGGAACTGCATTCCTGTGTGCTTCTGCTCAAAAAAGCCCTGCGGATAAGTATAATAGTCAGTAGGGTAAAGTATTGGAAGAGAAAATGAAACGCCTAGGAATAACAAACAACGTGGTTAAGGATTACAGAGACAAAAGACATAATTAGGCAAATAAAAATGTGTGTTAGGAAGTTGAATAATATTAGCACACCTGTTAGGGCATATAGGGTATGCCCAACACTTCATTTAGAAATTACTCTCCTATTGCAACTGTTGAAGCACTTTTATCATTTGACAGTACCAAATGATTCTCTACTCAGTACTCAAAACAGCTTTTACTCTGACAAGAATAAATGCCCTTCCCTCTGCACTTTTGGAAGGTAAAAATAATAAAATACCATACACTAACAGAACATACAGATGCTCATGTAATAAAGTTGAAACCATTGAACACATGCTTATGGACTAGCTTAATCACTCCTCTACTTAAAAATATGGAATTATGTAATATGAGAGCTCAGTTGATGTGGTTGATATTGGATACAAATGATAATGTTACCCTTTCTGTGGCAGAATATATGGAGGCAATAATTAAGTAAGGTCTTTCCCATTTTAATTTTTGCTTAAGGTGATAGCTGTATGAGCAGTAGTAGATGATAGGTAGGTGTGTGTGTGTAAGAGAGAGAGAGAGAATTATAACATTCTGTGTGAGGAGTTAGAATGTGCTTCCACTCTGTCTTTTCTTTTGCAGTGTTAGGTCCTAAAACACTAGCCTAGAGAGACAGAAAACATGACAACAGCCTGAGGGTACAGCCTGAAACATTATTTATTTCATAACACTGAATTTGAAAAAATGAATGTATGAGTGTGTTTATAATAACTTGACCTTGGTTTACTCTTTAAAAGCACAGGCTTGAATATTATTTGATTGGAGAGGGAGGGGGAAGAGAAGAAATAATTTTCATTCCACTCAAAGACAACTGGTAATCATTCTAAAGACTGAACTACTAGAACATGGTGGCATTAATATTAGTCTGTTCTTACAAGCCAATGGATACAATGAATATAAGGTACATAGCCTACTGTTTCTGATATTAATTCTAAATGCTAAGCTTCTTCTCCTAGTTACAATAGTAAAAATTCCAAGCACTTATGACCCTGGTTAGGAATCTGTGAGCTGTCAGGAATCTTTTATGCCCTCATGTGACTCACAATTTGAACATTAAGGAGCGACATGGCAAACCTGCATGGTTTTCTATGGTGTCAAAGTCTAGCCATCTGGCCACAGTTGCAGGATCAGAATGAATGAATGAGCAGAGCAAAGCATTCAGAAACAGGAATAGAGCTCAATTCATATTTGAAGTTTAAATCTAAAATATATAAAATGGTGGCTTTCTATCATGGATTTATTTCAAAAATATAAAAGCTCTCTTTTATTTCACTCTACAGAGAAGAACCAGGAGTAACGTGGTTTTGCATGACAGACAAATCTTGTAACCCTCCCTGGTGTATTAGGTTTCCTGCCTCCCCGCCCCCCCAAACAAGGACTGTCCATATATAATAACATGGAGTCATTTGTAGCAAATGTACTTAAAGGAACCTGTTACTAGCCTGCAATATTTTAAAAGACATTTTGTGACAGCAATTTTTAAAAAAATCTTAAAGTAAAATTTAACTTGTTAATAGATTAAAAATGTGTGTTTCTATAAAAACTACAAATAGCAAAGTCATGTGCAGAGCACCATTCAGGGTTTTTTCTACTCATAAAAGATACAGGCTGTGATTTAGCTTTGCTCATATGAAAAAACTGCTAACCTAGATGCATCAAAAGCTCATCCAGCTGACTAAATAGAGCCTGGATGAACTGTGTGGTATAGATGAGATTGTGCTTTCAGGTGCGCCTCTGAATCAGCAATGCCTGTGTGGGGTTGCTTGCTTGGACAAATCTCTATTGCTAAACTGGGAAAAAAATTTGCCAATTAAACCTGTTAGAAAATTAGACACACCAAAAATGTAGTAAATTTTGCACATTCTAAACCTGAGATTAGGTGGAAAATTTCCCCAACAACAGTTGTCTCATCTTGAGTTCATAATAAGCGAATACCAAGCCAAGAAGTATTTTAAATGAACACTTGTAGGTGTGTAGGCATAGAAACCAAACAGCTCTCCGATGTTTGTAATGGTGAATCTGTGATGCAGATTTTCATTGTCCTACACAGTTAAATCACTAACATAATTTGAGGAAGGTCATTTCTTTAAAAAAATAAATAAAATAAAGGTAAGTTTTACTCATCCTGGATCATATTCTTCCTGTGGACCGCACAATATGCTAAAACATGATAGCAGTTCAACATTAGTTCCAGGCTTAGTCCAGCAGTGGTGTTCCCAACTCAAGGAGAAGTTCCTCAGCAACATAATCAAAGATTCTTGCTTCTCTGTTTTAATCTGAAAAGTCTTCTGTGCCATCTCCATGCTGTTGAAGGACAGCTAGATGCTGATATCTCGATGATATGATTGAATGATCAGCATTATTTTATGACTTATTGATTAATTTCGCTGCAGACTTTATTTTGTTTCCTTTTTTTTGTTTGAATGTCACAAATTTCATTCACATGTCAAAAATGTTGACACAAGTATCAACTACCTTTACAAAAGCATACATGTCACTTGGCCCCACCCAAGACACATGTCTTTTGTGCCCTGAGATTCTTGGACCTTCCAAAACCAGAGGCATGAATAAATCCATCCATTTTGATATTAAGACAAGAATTCCCTTGGTACTTTGAAGAACACTCAGTCCAGTAGTGTTGTTCCCAGTGAAGAAGAGGAGGAGGAGATTGGATTTATACCCCACCCTTCACTAAGAGCAGTTTATAATTTCCTTTCCCTTCTTCTCCCCACAACAGACACCCTGTGATGAGGTAGGTGGAGCTGAAAGAACTCTCTGAGAACTGCTCTTGAGAAAGTTATGACTGACCCAAGGTCACTCCAGCAGCTGCATGTGGAGGAGTGAGAAATCAACCTGGTTCTCCCAGATAAGAGTCCATGCACTTAACCACTACACCCAACCGTGCAATGAGAGATTCCTTATTGTTGTAACCAAAATGCATAAACATATATTCTGGTTTGATTTTAGAGTTCATGATGCAGTATCTTTATGCAGTGAATTGATGCTGTGAAGTGATGCTGTGAATTGATAGCTAGATGTAAGTTTCTTGGTCCCATGATGAAATAATCAGCTTTTTTTCTTTTATTTACTAAAATATTTATATCCTGCTTTTCCTCATGGCTCCAAGCAGAACGGAAATAACAATTCAAACCATCTTGATTTAAATCATACAAAATAAAATCCCAATTCCTCTTCCCCAAAAGATGCCTGCAATTTATTATTTTATTTTTATTTATCACATTTATATCCTGCTCCTGCTTCCCTGAATAGGACTTGAGGTGGCTAAAAGCATATAAAATACACTTGATAAAAACAATACAAAAATACAATAAATAAACTTTAAAATATAAAATGATTAAAATGTATTCCCATTAAAATATATCCACTATCAAACAAGGTAGGCTGTCTGGATGATGAAGACATACCAGCTGCCTAGTAGATCATGATCACCCAAAGGAAGCCCCGAAAGGAGCAGCCTTGCATATCCTGTGGAACCTAGGGAGGTCCTGCAAGGTACGCACCTCTTCAAGCAGCTGATTCCACAGGATGGAGGCTGCTACTGAGAAGGCCCTCACCTTTGTTGAAACATGGCAGACAGTTTGTGGGCCAGAAATCTTTAATAAATGCCAATATAAGGTTTGGGGAAGACAGGGAGGATCATGCCAAAAGAGGTAGTCCTGAAGGAATGAAGGTCCCAGGCCATTTGGAGTTTTAAAGGTAAGTACTAACAGTTTGATTTCGCACCAGAAACTGATTGGGACCCAGTGCAGCTACCATGGGATAGGTATTATATGCACTGACCGCCCAATATTCCCTCTAAGCTGTGGAGTCTTGTGAGCAAAAATTCTACTTTGTAAGCTACTGGCATTAAAGTTGTGAGCTACTGAATAAATTAGTTTGCTCTAGGACCATTTTTCCTGAGCTGAGACAAAAATGTGTGAGCTAGAGGCTAAAAAATTGTGTAAAAACTAGCTCACACTAACTCAGAGGAACACTAACCAGGACACCCCTGTCAGCAATCTGGCAGGTGTGTTCTGGACCACTTGCAATTTCTGAAGCATCTTCAAGGGTAGTCCTGAATACAGCATGTTACAGTAGCCAAGTCTTGAGGTGACTGTTATATAAATTACTGTGGAAAAGTACACCTGAGACAGATAGGGATCCACTTGGCAGGCCCAGAGTATATGGTAAAATGCAGTCTTTGTCACTAAGGACACATGCTTGTCCACAGAGAGCAAAGAATCAAGCCATACTTCCAAACTCCTGAGAGGGTCGACCATAGAAAGTCAGACCCCATCAAAGGTCAGTAGAAGTGGCCACCCCAGTTGTACAGGCTTCAGTCGCATGATCTCTGTCTTAGTTGAATTTAACTTCAACCAACTTTCACCTAGCCATTTCACCACCTTGTCCGGTCAGGGGGCCAAAACTGGAATTCCAGTTACCAGTCATTCCTTAAATAAGAGTTATAGCTGGGTGTCATCTGTCAAAAGCTCTAGCAAATTATTTTTATGCTTCATCCATACTGATACTTCTTTAACGGCTGGTAACTGACTTCCTAATAGTTATGTTAAATATGCAGAAGCCTTTGGGAAAAGTCACCTCTTCCAGCTGAGGAGACAGGACAGGTATGTGCAAAGAGACAGAGGAAAAGAGAGTAAGGGAAAGACTGCTATTTATTTATCATTGGACTTCTAGCCTGTCCTACCCCACAAACAGGCTCAGAGCAGGTTACAACAAATAGTGAATACATAATCCAGTTTGACTCAGGCATTAAACAACAATAAAACATCGATAAATAACAGTAATAACAAGTATAAAAATCTATGGCATCAACGGTTATACTACTTGGATTGCTCCCATATGAGTTCCTTGCATATGAGCAAATGGATGGCCATTAGTGCTGATGGGGCAGATGAGGACAAATAGATTGCACATAGCTAGAAAGCAAGCACTGCAGGGAGGGGGAGGCTAGGAATTCTGTGAAACATTCAGCATATAATGCAGGATGGCAAATCTACAGTCCTGTAGATGTGCCTCTTTGCCTCTGCCTATTATCTAGTCATGTATTTTTAAATGAAGCAAATGATTCCATAGGACTCCAAAGCACTCTTCTCCACAAAACTCCCAGCAGTGGTGCATATGTGTCATCCAAAGAAAGTTACACCCATTGGACCTCAAAGACAAAGGGTACTTTTCAAGGCAAGCAATAATTCTTAACAGCATGGATTTGGATGGGGGCAGAGGAAGGGAAGTAAAGGAACTGATATTCCTTGACAAAAGTGACAATTAAGCAAATCCTGTGACTAGGACAAAGACAGCGATTGGACAAAGACACCGTCATTTTGCACAGGGCAAACTCATGATTAGCCCCGCTGCAGTGTAAACCTGTTTTTTCAGGTTTATACTGCAGTGGGGCAAATAGTGGATTTGCCCTGCGCAAAATGCCAGCGCGGAGCAACTGGTGCGAAATTCACAGTTTGCTCCACCCAGAAATGGAAGCCTGCCCTGGAGAAAGGTGAGTATGGAATCAGCCTCATTTAATCATTAACTTGTTATTATGTTTTAGCATAAATTAAATAAATAAATACATAAAATATTGATTGTCTTTCACATTTTCTCGTAAAGTTTCAGCAAATGAGGGAACAATAAAGTTAACAGTCATTTCTTTTGGCTGACAAAGATTGTAAAACAAAGGCATAACTAATACTCAAGAACGGAAAACATCTAACAAAGTGTTTCAATATGCGGAAAAAAGACCCTTAAAACAATATGACTGAAATGAAAATGATGGTGAAGTGTGTACGCAATCACATTGTGGGGATACAAAAAGGAAAAAAGAGAGAGAAGGAGCTTTTAAAGACAGAGCACTTTAAGATAGATCTGATTGTGGGGATGAATATCATTGGAGGTTATATATTTGAAGAATGGAAACCATTTTTGGAGAAGCGAGGGGGTATACTTTGCTTGGGGTATACTTCTGACTGCCATACATGGTCTATATTATCTTCTCAAGTATGAAGAGGTCCCAAACTTTTGTGTACCATAATTCTCATGTAGGGGCAAGATGCAACTTCCATTTAGATGCAATTGCTATCCTTGCAGCAACAATAAGACTTAAGATCAAGTCACATCTAATGCTCTGAATGGAGTCATGTTGGCATGTGCTGTTTTATCACTTGTGTGCCTATATTGAGGTTTTTTTCTTTTCCACATATGCTTTGCTTCCTCTAGTGGTCACTTTGGTATTTCATCACCATACCACTGTTTATTCCCAAGAACCTAAAAAGTGCAGGGAAATAAATGAGAGATATAGAGAGGTCTGTCCGTAAAAAAGTCTGCTGTGAAAATGTCATAATGTGACATCACCCCTGAGTTGGAAATGACTGGTGCTTGCACAGGGGACTACCTTTATCTTTTTATAGAGATGTAATATTGGCATAACCACTTGAGGGAGCAAACCACATGCAGAAAAAGAGGGGGGGAATGCAGTATGGGTGCACAAGTGATGAAATAGGGTGCAGAAAAGTCCCGAATATGATGTTCCCATTTATATCCATTTGGCTACCTAGTGTTCCTCCTATTGCAAGCCTTCATTGACTTAGTTTATCAGCCTATGTTTTGGAATACAGAATGTTATGCTAAACAATTACTTGATCTACATCAGCATTTCTTTAATTGGCATCCAGAGATCCCTTGGGGCTTTCCTGAGCATTCTGAGGAGGGGGGTTGTGAGTCCTTTATCACAGCAGAGAGTAAATCTCAGTTTTCTAGGAATGGAGGCCAATGTACCCCACCTCAGGGGAAGGGGACAAAAATGCTTTCAAAGACAATCACCTTGCTTCCAGATCACCTCAGAGAGTGATCATGATGATGGAAAATATAAGATCCAGAGAATAAATAATTAGGCCTAGCTGTCTATTATAAGAAACAATTTTTAAATAAGTATGTCTGGGTTCCCACACAGCAGCTGTGGAGAACGTTGTTTTCCTGTGATGAAAACAACCTCAAGTGACTTTTACTTGCCACATTTCAAAGCTGCACATGCATGGAATACTATGGTCGTTTTCGCACTTAGCGTTTGCTCCCCTTATTCCGCGGCACAATTATGTCCGGATCATTTTTCTCGTTTTCCCACTAGTGACTCTTTGCGGAGTCGCCTTCCCTGAAGCCCCGGCTCAAATCGTTTTCCCACTGGCATTGACTTGAGTTCGATGCCCTGTCAATCATTTTTTTTTTAAGCGCAAGTCTGGTTGCGTAAGGACGTACTAACGTACTAACGTAACATCGAGCTGTTCCCTCCCCTTCTTTTCATGGACAAACCGCATCACGTGTGCTGCTGCTGCTTATGGATTGGCTGCAGCAGATTCCTGCGCCTTCCCCTCCCCTCTCTTGCAGCGTCCCCGGTCTCTGCAGATTGCACCCCTCACCCCCCCGCAGCCTCATGCGGGCATCAGAGGCCGAGCTGTTCTGCCCTTGCTCACACACCCCAGCCCCCCTCACCCTCTTCGGCAGCGAAACTGGCTACGGCTGCCCTGTCTTGCAGGAGGAATCCGCACCCGCATCCAGAACAAACACACTTTCAAAAACCACCAATTGCCTGAACTTCTGCCCTCGCCTTGACCGCGCTGCTGACGCTCCGCTTCCTCCTCCCCTCGCCGCCCCCGCCAGACCCCCCCACACACACCAAAAAAGCCATTCCTATTACCATATGCCTGAGGTTTCCGAAGCATTGCTTTCCCCTGACAAGCGCGGTCTGCAGCCAGTCAGGGGGAAAAAGAGGGCTTTTTTCTCTTTTTTTCCTGGCAGCCTTTGGAGATGATGCTTTAGTATTTATTTCCCCTCTTTGCACGCGGACCGCGTGTGGGCGCGTTTGTGTGTGCCAGAGAGCTGGTGCTTTATGCGCAAAAGGGAAAGGGCAGCTGGCACCCGCCTCTCCCGGCCGCAAGGAAGAGGCGAAGCAAGAGAAATCTCGCAAAACAGGCGGCAGGGAACTGACCCACTGGAGAAAGACAGCTCCACCTGGACTCACTGCTGGAGAAGCCATGGCCCGCAAGAAATTCTTCCAGCCCAGGTGAGCCAGTTTGGTGCAGTGGTTAAGTGTGCAGACTGTTATCTGGGAGAACCGGGTTGGATTCCCCACTCTTCCACTTGCAGCTGCTGGAATGGCCTTGTTTTCGCATTATCGAGATAACGCAACAGCGAAATGACGCAACTAAAGTCAATAATAATAATAATAAAAATCTAACGAAACCAATTGAAGTGGCAATTGAGGCTATTCCAGGAGGGTTTTTTTTTTCTATTTGTTAATTTCGAAATATCGCTATTACGCAAAACTGTGAAGTTTAAAAAAAAAATGGCCGTGCCGGCACTTTGGGGAAGCGCCGCGAAAGGCTGATGATTGGCCAAGGGGGTGGATGGGGTGGGAGGATGGAAAGGGAGAGGGTGCGCGCCCACACAGCAGTCGATCCGGCGTGGATGGATATCCCACAGAAAACTCCGCAGAGTGGATCCGGAGTGGATCCGGAGGTTTTCAAAAACTCCGGAAGGAGGTGGATCTAGATACTCCGGCGTGAAAACCCTGCAGCGCCGGAGCAAACCACAGCGCCGGAGCAACAGGTGGGAAAACCAGGAAAAGATCCGGAGGTAAATGGGGTGCTACGCCGGAGTAAACGCTAGTGCGAAAACGGCCTATGTGTACATCTTCACAGTGTGGGAAACAACTTCTCACCTGGGATCTTTTTGGTTCAGGGAAACAGTTCGAGGTGGAAGTCAGGAGACCCTCCTCCATGGAGCCAAGGTCCCAAGCTGAATTGGGCCCACATAGACGTTAAAAAGGTTATTTCTTGCAGATTCTGGAGCAGGTGGGGGAAATGAGTTGGGTCCAGGTTGAATCCAGCCCTTCTAAAAAGTCTCTCATTTGGCCTTTAGCTTTGTGAAGCTACAGAATGGGGAATGAAAACACTGAATAAATGAGCATTCTCTTCTGGGAGTAAGAGGGTAACAGGAGAATAGATTCCAGTCCAGAACATGAAGAGATTCCTGTGAATAGCATTCTGTTAGAATGTGAAGACAAACTGGTAAAGAGACTTTCCAGGCTAAGGCAGTTTAGCAGAATCTACTATGCATTGCTGCCTTTCTGGGTCATCTAAACCATATTTCAGTTGGTAGCCTCTTTGTGGGGGAGTTCCTTGATGAGTGAGCCCATCATTGGGGGTTATTTCCCTTTCCAGACAAGCATATTGAGGACAAAACAGAAAGTGATGATTGTGCAAGTGAACACCTCCTACTTTTTTCCGTATTCTATATATGTAATTTGTGTATCATTCTGTAAACTTGTGGATTTCATTGTGGACTTTGCTACCACAACCCTAAATATGAGCACTATGAGCAACAAAGCATTGAACTGCTTAACTGAAAAATAATTCTTAAGATCTTAAAGCCTTTGAGAGGGGCCGTTTCACAGTGGTAAGGCCTGTGCCAAGACTAAAGTTTAATCGCTGTCATCTCTGAATGAAATAAATATATCTGCAAGACATTTAGGGTAGACCTGCGCTTCAAACTTTGGTGTGATGTTCTCAACTAATAGTGGGTTGGGTGTGCTAAAGATCCAATTTGGTATAGGAAAGTTTGGGAAAACTGGGATCCTGGTTCTATTGAGAAAATATTATTCATTATTCTCTGCCAAAATTTAGCTATTAGGACAAGAAAACCATACTTCAGAAACCACATATTATTTAGCTAAATGTACAGTAGCATATTTCTAAGGCTAAAGGAATACCAACTGTAGAAATGGTTTGCTGAAGTATGAGAAATACAAATACCGGGAAATGCTCACAAATTCACACACACAGAGGGATGGTTCTATTTTCTTATGCTGTATGATTTCCACTCCTTGAATGAACTGAAAACCATACTTTGGAAGCTGTTAAAAATAGTGATGTGTGAAAAAAGGACACTTTGTATTGATGTACACTTTTATGATATTTTGCTTGGTTCCAATAAAAAATATTATATGACTTTTGCTTTGGGAATTATACTGTAAAAGTAAGCTACCGATCTAGTGGAAGATATTATGGATGAATGGATCCCTTCTTCAGTTATCTTCACCTCCTG
Organism: Heteronotia binoei; assembly: GCF_032191835.1. NCBI lineage: Eukaryota > Metazoa > Chordata > Lepidosauria > Squamata > Gekkonidae > Heteronotia > Heteronotia binoei. The sequence continues at coordinate 78,121,080 of NC_083223.1, forward strand.
GCATTAAAAAGGCAAATGTTTCTCATTTGTAATAAATTTCCAAGCCATCTATTGTTTGAATGGCGCTTCCATCCAAGAAAAGAGAGTCAGAAACAAAATAACTGGAAAGAAATGTTTTATGCATTTAAAATTTTAGTAAGATTCCAAGCCCATATTTAAACCATTCACAAGGAAAAGAATTACAAAATAGGATGGTCATTAAAAAATAAAGAGTTGGAGTCTACCTTTTTGTTCCATTGGCTCCTGTGTGTTTCTTCAGCACACGAAGACTCCTGCAGATGAAAGACATTCTTGCATAAATGATGTTGTATGTCAGTGAAATGTAAGGGCGCCAAAGGAGTTCTCAATTCTTATTAAAAATTATGATGTTTTAATACTTTAAGGGTTTGTAGGAATTTTGGGGATAAGGAAAAAGGGCTGATCTTTTGAAAAGTTAACTTCAGCACAGATAAAAGCTGTCCATTGAATCCCATCCAAATTGGAATCTAGGATATGTTTATGAATAGAAAAACATTACCAAAGGGCTTTGGAGATACACTGTGCTGCTAGTTAGTCTTCCTTGGGACCTGATTAAGATATATTTGATATAAAATATAAGAGATAAAACATACATAAAATGAATATTATATTGCACCAACTTTTATGAACAAACATATACATGGTCTACAGAATTCAAAAACTTGGGGGGGGTGTATGTACCTTTACTTGTGATCCAGTACTAGTGATCCAGTGATCCAGTATATGTTTTCATTCACTTTGATCCAACAACAAAATTCAGATTTCTTCCCCATACAACTCTGCGCTGAGAACAGCATATGGAAGTAACTGCAGGACTGGGGCATGTTCTGCTATCAGGGAGATTAGAAACATGATTCATAAAATAAAAAAGTGAGAGTCTGACATATCTTTGATAAGCAATTAGCCAGGTAATTTGTATATTGGCCTTAGAACTGACATTAAAATGGTTGTACCTTGTAATGCAGCTCATATAGTGTATCGTGAGAAATACAGAAAAATATTTAAATCTTAAGTGGAGGAAAGAATGGTACTTGTTCTGATACAGACTTTTGTCCCCATGCTGGAATTACTCCAGATTTTCTTAGGAATTGATCCACAAACATTGGAATTGGTTTGGACAGGATTCTCCTGCATGTTTGCCACCCTGTGTTTATACAGTTGTGGAGTCAGTTTACTTTTCTCCTACATGTAACTGAAATAATGAAGATTTTCAAGGGAGGGTGCTGTTTTCATTGGTCCTTATTGATGGCATCAGAGCTTCCCCCTTATTTTTTTTTAAATGACCCTAAAATATTGATTGTAGTGATAGTTTGTTGGTTCTCTGAAATCCCACTTTTCAATTTAAAAAGTCCATTCCATCCCTTGCTGAGATATGCCTTTTTTATTTCTCAGCAAGGTAAGGGCCTAGAGACTTTTTTTTTTGTAATGAAAGCTGCAACTTCAGGGAACTTACTTAAGCTATCACTACAACACTACAGTGTTATATTGCTATTTTAAGGTCTTTTAAAAATGTGAAATCACTTGTCTTGGGGGAGAGAGGGAGTACTTTAACAATGACAACAGTCCAATCACTGAAAAGTGGGATAGAGATGGGTGACTGAGACAAAGAAAACTGATAGAAAATAGGTGGGACAAAGAAAACTAATAACACTAGGAAAAAGCCAACTCAACATCAGTTTCCAGAAAAATACTGGCATAAACATGGTATAAAAATAGTTGGGGGGAAATGGGAGGGGAGTGAAAACTAAAGACACAAAAATATATGTGGAAATCAGTGGATAAAACAAAGCAGTATGAGGCCAGAATGGAGAAGAAGCAAGAAAAATGTGGGAAAGCTCATGGACCCCTATTGTATCAACTTTTCTCCTTTGTTTTCTCTAAACAATCCTTTGTGATCAGGTGTGTTTTCAAGGTATCTTTTATGACATAGTGGTGGGAAAAGTTGTTTTACCTCAAACAGCAATTTATTCATGGCGTTCTTTTCTCATAGGGGAACCTGACAGTGCCAGTTATTACTAAGTTTATGAATATGCCTTTGCTGTACAGGTTGTGATTTGCTTGATTAAACTATTCTAGCACTAAAGATCTGTATTTAGAATAGCTAAGAGCAGCCAAAATGTGTTACTGTCATCATTACAGCAAATATATTTCTCCTTTTTAAAAAACGTGTTTTCTGGGGAAAAGCAACAGGCATACTGGGAAGAATCGAAATAGAGGGGCACCAAAGAAGAGGTACAAGGACTCCTTGAAGAAATCCCTTAGCACCTGTCACATCAACCATCACCAGTGGTCTGACCTAGCCTCAGATCGCAAAGCATGGAGGCACACCATCCACCAGGCTGTCTCTTCCTTTGAGAACGCACGCATAGCTGGTCTTGAGGACAAAAGGAGATTGAGGAAGAATCGCACTGCTACAGGACCAACTCTAAATCAGACTTTTCCCTGCAGCCGCTGTGGCCGGACCTGCCTGTCCCACATTGGTCTTGTCAGCCACCAGCAAGCCTGCAGCAAACGTGGACTATTGCACCCTTCTTAAATCTTCGTTCGCGAAGCCGAGCCGAGAGACTGGGAAGAAGCAGACTTGCTATCAAGCAAGCTAGATTTTTCTCAGGAGCAAGCTGATGTCCCAATGAAAGAGGTCAGGAAACAGGAGGCTTCTTTGTTCGGCAACTGTAAGCTAAGCAAGTCGGCATGTACTGGGTGGCAACCAGGAGTGAAAGACTGTGGAGAGACTTCTGCCTGCTGTACCATGGAAAAATGCATCTCAGGGTTTCTGTGCAGTAGTCAGCTTGTATCAGGCATAAATGCTGAAATGATTTAACCAGAAACTGAAATTTAGTTTCTTCACCAAATGTATCACAGAACTGGAGACTCAGAACTGGTAATGATCACTAGCTTCATTTATTTAATCATCACTAGCTCCATTTATGAAATTTATTTAAAAAAATTATTTAAACATTCCTTATGGTTTAAGCCTTCTTGTTTAACCCCCTGTTGGAAGGCAAAGCCATCTACTTATCAGCCTCCTACACAAAGGTCTGCACAATTTAAAGCATATTACGACAGGAGAAAAGACCAAAGACATAACAGTGCAGCTACGGGGATGGCAGATGGTATGCATGAGTCTTTTCCTGCTTTGTGAAAACAATGCCATGTGGGATTCCTGGGCCAGATATATTTTTTTTTGGGGGGGGGGGAATCTCATTGAAGGGTTTTCCTCCAAGGGAGGTAACTTTGCAACACATATTTGTTGCCACTCTGGATGCTGAGGCATCTGTAGCTGCAATGGAACGTTCCCTCCACAGTGGAAGTTCCTCCTACATTTTCCCTGAAATGATGTAGGAGAAATATACCACCCACTGCCCCTGCATTACAGAATGGGTGGCTATCCTCCAGTTGGGGCCTGGAGGTTTCCTGGAATTCCATCTGATATCCAGACTATAAGAGTAGTTTCCCTGGGGAAAGTAGCTGCTTTAAATTATACATGATATGACAACATACCCAGTGACATTCCTCTCCTTTGCAAACCCAGTTCTATCCATGTTCGACTCTCAAATCTCCAGGAGTTTCCCAACCCAAAGTTGACAGCCCTAGTATCTGATCTAAATTAGACACTCCACCACCACCACCAGTTGTGGGTAGAAAGAGAAATCAAGTGCCCTAGAATCCTTTACCTCCTTTGGCAGATATCCTAAACAGGTTCCCAAATAGATCCAGGTGGGCAGTTGTGTTGGTCTGAAGTGATGGTAAGCATTGGGGTGCCTCAGGGCTCAGTACTGGGTCTCATGCTCTTTAACTTTTTCATTAAAGATTTGGAGTTGGGAGGAAGCAGTGAAGTGGTTAAGTTTGCAGATGACACTAAATTGTTCAGGGTGGTGAAAACCAGAGAGGATTGTGAGGAACTCCAAAGGGATCTGTCGAGGCTGGGTGAGTAGGCGTCAACATGGCAGGTGAGGTTCAATGTGGCCAAGTGCAAAGTAATTCACATGGGGGCCAAAAATCCTAGCTATAACTACAAGTTGATGGGGTGTGAACTAGCAGAGACTAACCAAGAGAGAGATCTTGGGGTCATGGTAGATAACTCACTGAAAATGTCAAGACAATGTGCGATTGCAATAAAAAAGGCCAACACCATTATGGGTATTATTAGGAAGGGAACTAAAAACAAATCAGCCAGTATCATAATGCCCCTGTATAAATCAATGGTGCGGCCTCATTTGGAGTACTGTATACAATTCTGGTCACCACACCTCAAAAAAGATATTATAGCATTGGAAAAAGTCCAGAAAAGGGCAACTAGAATGATTAAAGGGTTGGAGCACTTTTCCTATGAAGAAAGGTTAAAACACTTGGGGCTCTTTAGCTTGGAGAAACGACAACTGCAGGGTGACATGATAGAGGTTTACAAGATTATTCATGGGATAGAGAAGGTAGAAAAACAAGTACTTTTCTCCCTTTCTCACAATACAAGAACTCATGGGCATTCAATTAAATTGCTGAGCAGTTGGGTTAGAACTGATAAAAGAAAGTACTTCTTCCCCCAAAGGGTGATTAACATGTGGAATTCACTGCCACAGAAGGTGGTGGCGGCTACAAGCATAGACAGCTTCAAGAGGGGAATGGATAAGCATATGGAGCAGAGGTCCATCAGTGGCTATTAGCAACAGCTTATTGTTGGGGCACAGTGATGCTCTGTATTCTTTGTGCTTGGGGGGGCACAGTGGAAGGGCTTCTAGCCGCACTGGTGGACCTCTTGATGGCACTTGGGTGTTTTGGCCACTGTGTGGCACAGAGTGTTGGACTTGATGTGCCATTGGCCTGATCCAACATGGCTTTTCTTATGTTCTTATAATAGAACAAAGTTGGAGTCCAGTAGGACCTTTAAGACCAAATAAGTCTTGTTTAGAATGTAAGCTTTCATGCCTGATGAAGTGTGCATTTAGCACATGAATGGTTCCCAAATAGGGATGGGCACAAACCGGCTCAAGAGCTAAAGTTCATGATGAATTTTGGCCAGTTTATGAACTGAAGTTCATGGTAGGTCTACTGGCATGAACTTTCCACTAACTTTCAAGTGGTTCATGGAGGTTCATAATGGTTTTGGAATGGATACATTTCCAGACAGACTGTCTCTGTTCAATCAAATGTTTATCAAACTTCAAGGCAACAGGGGGTGGAGGGGGTGGTGAAATTCTCCAGCCTTGGGAATACCAATAGGTTCCCTGTGCCTTTGACGTGTGTAGTTTGCACTTTTGAACCTGTACCTGAGTTTGGTGTCTTTAGCATGTTAGGGGAGCATTCTACCATGTCATGAACCTTACAAGCCATACTGGTTCATTTGGCACCAAAACATTTATAACAGTTCATGGCTCACAAATTGGACATGCACAAACAATGAATTGTCATGAACTGCATTTCCTCAGTTTGTGCCCATCCCTATTTCCAAAGCTCCATAACATTTGATTATCTGGGCAGCTTTCCTTGCTAATGTTAAGCTGTGGGTTGGCTTATGTCCAGAGCAGTTTATTATTTAGTGGATAATCTTATTTGAAAGTTGGTTTTGTTCATAATGTGTCATTTTCTTCTTTATGCCCTCGAGATGCATAAAAATTACAATTCAGCTGTCTCTACTTTCCTTCTCCTAGTGAATTATAATGGCAAGCTGTAGACCTACTAAAATAAATATATTATGGGTCTCAGTACTGTAGGCAGCCTGCTTCGTTAGCAAGCACAAAAGATTTAACATGGAGACAAAACTCAAACAAACGCTGAGCTTTGACCAAACATGACACTTTCTGTATTGTAGGCTATTGTAAAAAAGTTGCTGAGCACTCAGCTGACTTAATCCATTGCTGAGTACATCACTATACCCTGAGTGAGCAGTATGCTGTGAATACAGAGGGCATTCTCTATGGAATCCAGTTACCTCAGCAAGATTAAATGGGAGGCTGCAGCTTTTGCATTGGGGGAGTTGGAATCTTACATCCTAGGTGTTACAAATGCACATTCAAACTTAGCATAAAACCATTTACAATGGAGAAACTAATGCTTACATTCTAGGAAAAAAATGGAGGGGAATCTTTGACCCAGGCTGCTCACTGTATAACATCAAGGCTATGACATTTCTTTCCCTTCCTATCTTGAGGTATAAAGTCTGTGCATGGCCAGAGGTACAGTCCTGTTGCATGAGCTACAGGGCAAGAGTCTGTGGATCCTGAATAAAAGAAACCACCAGATTCAGAATCTGCATAGGATGTGGTTTTTAGCTTTTTGTGATGTTTAACTGAGTTGTATTATATTTTTTTATTTAAATTACACTTAAGGGTATTTGTAAGCCATTTTGGGTCCTACTCAGAGGGAAAAGCACAATAATAAATTGCCTAATTTAAAACAAAACCTAGTAAATTGTAATTGTTATTGTGATTAACTGACATTCTCAGTCATCCGCTGGTTTAGCTCATTTCTTGCCTGCAGCAGCCTGCAGTCGTTTGAGCTGAATGTGTGATGAATTTGTAACATTATGCATGGTGTAGAGAGTGCAGATGGAGAGAACTTTCCTTCTCCTTCTCCCTAAATACTAAATACTTGAGGGAATTCAGTGAGGTTGATGGGCAGTACATTCAGGATATGACTAGCTCACAAACTAAAGTTTGTCATGAACTTTGGCTGGTTCATTGTTTGTGAAGTGAAGTGAAGTTCATGGCATGTCAACCAGAATGTAGTTTGCATGAACGTTCAAGCTGTTTCTGGAAGTTTGTGCCCGTTAGTGAATGGATACATTTCCAGACAGACTGTCTCTGCTTAATCAAAATGTTTATCAAACTTCAAAGCAATGGGGGTGGGGCAGAATTCTCCAGTCTTGGAAACACTGTGGCCAGTTTCAAACTAGCCATATCAGTTTCAAGATGGTTCCCCCCCTTTGCTGGGGTTCCTGTGTTCCCTTCCCATTATCTTGCAAAAAGCTTGCAAAATCCACCCCCCCCCCCAGCCGCCTGGATTTATTGTGTCCCTGTTCTTTGAGATAAGTCCTTTTAAGCTTACAGTACCAGTGACACTAAGTTCTACTGGGCATTCGGCATATTGCAACTGCAGGGATTCTCTGGTTTGACATTAGTCCTCATTTTATGTGCATTGCCATAATGGCACTGGATTTTGCTGGCACTGGTTCCACAGAGCTTGCAACCCTCACCCTTGCTTGGAATGAGATTCTGTGATTCACATCAGTCCTATTGAGCTGGTGTTGCCACAGTGGTATGGGTTTCTGTGGGCACTAGTACATTACACAGGTTTTGCTGGGGAGTAGTGCTGTGAGTATTTTTGAAACATTTTTACATAAGAGGATTAAACTTTAAAAGTTTAATACTAAGATGGTAAGAAATAAAATATCCACAAAATAACATGGGATTATATTTTGGTTAAAATTCTTGCAGAATTAGCAGATACTAGTTTTTTCCTTATATTTATCACTAAGATAAAAGTAGCCTCTTTGACAGTAACAAAAGGGATTTTAAAAAATACAGCCCTCATCTGAGCCAGAAAAATTTACAAGAACAACAGTTTGTTTCATATGGACCCATAGAAAGAGAAATGTAGAATGTAGTGTTCGATATCTTCCACTTGATTGACCATATGGGCAGAGGTGTTGTTCCATAGGTATTTTTTAAAATCTGCCTTCTAAATACTCAGTATAGTTTGAAAACAAGCACTAGTATATACCTTTCTTAATGTGACACTGGAAAAGTCATCTAAGTAATAAGATGTCACTAAGATAAAAGTAGCCTCTTTGACAGTAACAAAAGGGATTTTAATCTGACCCTGTTTAATCTGACCCTGACCCGGGACATCATAAATAGATCCCTCTTAGAGGGGCATTTTCCAGCGCCTCTGAAAGAGGCCTTGGTCCGGCCCCTCTTGAAAAAACCTACAGCAGACCCGGCCGAATTGGCAAACTACCGACCGGTGTCCAATTTACCATTTTTAGGTAAAATTATCGAGAGGGCAGTGGCGTTACAGCTACAGAGATTTCTAGATGACGCTTCTGTCTTAGACCCGTGCCAGTCTGGCTTCCGACCGGGCCACGGGACGGAGACGGTCCTGGTCGCCTTGGTGGACGACCTCCAGCGGCAACTGGATCGAGGCGGTGCGGCAATACTGATGTTACTAGATCTGTCGGCTGCGTTTGATACAGTCGACCATCGGTTGCTGATCCACCGCCTCGCCGACATAGGGGTTGAGGGGCTAGCCTTACAATGGCTTTCCTCCTTCCTCATGGGTCGGGGACAGAGGGTGGCGATTGGGGGTGAGCGATCCCAGAGGCGCACACTAGACTGTGGGGTGCCCCAGGGAGCAGTTCTCTCCCCGATGTTATTCAACATCTATATGCGCCCCCTCGCCCAGATTGCCCGGAGATTTGGGCTGGGTTGCCATCAATACGCAGATGACACCCAGCTCTATCTACTAATGGACGGCCGGCCCACCTCCGCCCCGGGGAACCTGGATCGGGCTTTGCGGGCTGTTGCAACGTGGCTTAGACTGAGTGGGCTGAAGTTAAATCCAGCGAAGACAGAGGTTCTCCATGTGGGTCGTGGCACTCTGGGGAAGGAAATATCTCTCCCGGCCTTTGACGAGGCGCCGCTGAAGACGGCGCAGCGGGTAAAGAGCCTGGGCGTCTTACTGGAGCCTTCATTATCAATGGAGGCCCAGATAACAGCCACTGCCAAATCAGCCTTCTTCCACCTGAGGCGGGCGAGGCAGCTGGCCCCTTTCCTAGAGCGTCAGGACCTAGCAATGGTGATCCACGCGACGGTCACCTCAAGATTGGACTACTGTAACGCTCTCTACATGGGGCTGCCTCTGTACCGGACCCGGGAGCTGCAGCTAGTGCAGAACGCGGCGGCCAGGCTGCTACTTGGTCTCCCAAGATGGGAGCATATACGGCCAGGGCTGCGCGGACTGCACTGGCTGCCAATCGTATACCGGATCCAGTACAAAGTGCTGGTCATAACCTTTAAAGCCCTATATGGCCAAGGACCGACCTACCTGAGGGACCGTCTCTCCCCATATGAGCCCCAGAGAGCACTGAGGTCAGTGGGGAAAAGCAGACTGAATATCCCTGGGCCAAAAGAAGTTAAACTTCAAAGCACCCGCACCCGGGCCTTTTCTGTTGCGGCCCCACAACTCTGGAACCAACTCCCAGAGGAGGTGCGGGCCCTGCGGAACTTAGACCAGTTCCGCAGGGCCTGCAAGACCGCCCTCTTCAAACAGGTGTTCACCAATAACTGAATTAATGTTTACCGCCAGATTAGTAACGTTTACCGCCAATGTTGACTTAGGAATGTTTTAATTAATTATTGATTATTGACTGATTTTAATGTGAATTTTAATGTGAATTTAATGTTTTTATTACTATTGTTTACCTGAAATGCTGTTAGCCGCCCTGAGCCTGCTTCGGCGGGGAGGGCGGGATATAAATAAAATTTTACATTACATTACATTACAAGAGAATAATTTGTTTTTCTTGATCTGAGGATACCACAGAGAGAATCTGGATTGTCAGACCATATCAATATCACAAAGGGCATCTTTTTCAAAAAGCCAATTACTAATTTTGCTTGAGTCCCAAAGCATTACAACCTATAAAGATAACGAGAAGTATAACTGCAAATAGGGACAGCAAATTAAACCATTGATTCTCTTCCTTGTAGAATCATAGAATCATAGAGTTGGAAGGGACCTCCAGGGTCATCGTCCAACCCCCTGCACAATGCAGGAAACTCACAAATACCTCCCCCTAAATTCACAGGATCTTCATTGCTGTCAGATGACCATCTAGCCTCTGTTTAAAAACCTCCAAGAAGGAGAGCCCACCACCTCCCAAGGAAGCCTGTTCCACTAAGGAATTGCTCTAACAGTCAGGAAGTTCTTCCTAATGTTGAGCCGGAAACATTTTTGATTTAATTTCAACCCATTGGTTCTGGTCCTACCTTTTGGGGCCACAGAAAACAATTCCACACCATCCTCTATATGACAGCCCTTCAAGTACTTGAAGACGGTGATCATATCACCTCTCAGCCACCTCCTTTTGTTACTGTTTTGGTAGTACCAAAAACAATATTTCACCAAATGGCCTTTGGAAATACTGTCAAGTACATGTACAGGAACAATCTCTGCTATTGTACCTTTTGCCATTAGCGGCTAAAGATATGAGCAGATGGTAAGTTTGCCCAAAAGAATCCTGCCAGGGCAACTTCACACCAGGCGACAGTATGATGTTCTGTTGTATCTGCAGATGATGGTCTCATGCAGCTTGCCTACCAGCCACCATCAACCTGCCAACGTATTTTATATGCAAACAGTGTATGCAGTAGAGATAATAATAAACCACTTTTATTCAATGGTTAATACTGTATGGGCAGGGCTTTTTTTGATCAGAATGCACAAGAATGCAGTTCCAGCTGGCTTGGCATTGGGGCAAATTAGTTCTTGCTGAGCTTTTTCTGTGACAAGAAAATGTCCCAAAATCCCTGAGAAAGAAAAATAGGGTAGCAGTCTCTGAGGAAGCAGAGGGGATGAACTGCACATTTTTGGTTAGCAGAGCAGTGGTGGCTATAGAAGTCAGCACAAAAGAATATCAAAGAAATAATTGTAAGGTACAGGAATTCAAGATGAGAACCTCTGGATTTCCTGGTTCTGACTGAAGGGGGGGTGCTTCCGAGAAAGGTAACAAAAGGTGACTGCATCCAGACAGGCGTGGATGAAAGGGCTGGCAGGGTGGACACTTTACCCATGCATAAGGCATGGTAGGAGACATCCAGGGAAGATCAATGAAAGGCAAACAGGCCCACTTGACTCCTTGATTGGAATTAGGTTTTGTACTCAGGAAGACTTCCATTTGCTGATAGAATTTCATTGCTAGACCTAGGTGTGTACCTGGCTTTGCAAGCCCTCCTTGTGACGGGTAGGCATGCAGCTCTCCTATGAATGTGTCAATCTCCCATCCAAGGTGTTGGCTGCTCGTTGGCAAAGCCTGCCTAAGGAGAGCCTTGACCTCATCTTTTCCAAAGCAAGGCACTGCTAGCTCCTAAAATGGCTGCAAGGGCAAATTTAGCCAAGTTCAAGTCAGGGCAGACAGCACACATCTAGGAAGGGGGACCTTGGTAACAGTAACTAAAGCAAATGCTCTAAATTGGAACACTATTACTTTCTCAAAGACAGAAAATGGTCAGTAGCCTTCTGATCTGACAGTCCGTCTGACACCACGTTTCCTCAGTTTCATTTCCTCAGGCAGCAGGAGGCAGGATAGACAGAGGTGAGAGGATAACTCAGCAGATCTGTGCCTGACAAAGTTGCCAAGTGTAGTTAGCTGATTTAGTCACCCAACAAAATCATCCTTATTGTTTGTTTCTTTTCACTTCTGCCAGTCATTGCACCACCCCGCTCTTCCAGGAGGACTTTCTGATTCCATATGAACATAGCTCTTGTTTTGGCAGTGTGGTATTTTGTTAGACGGGGCACATTTTTTATTGCTCCTGCTCGGAAGAAGATAGAACAGACAATAGTGGGAGATACTAAGGCTTTTCTTCCAAACACTAGCATGCAGGCAAAGCTTCAGATTCTTGTACAGTGGCAGACCCCTCCCCCACCCATGACTGCTAGACACTGGTAGAAACTGGTGGAGGATAAAGACATAAGCTTAAGCAGGACCACTTCAAAGTATTTTGCCACCCCTAGCAATACAGGGGTGGGAGGAAACAATGGGTACAAGCTATAGTTATTGTAGGAACAGGACAAGGCCTAGTACTGCTGCCTGCAACCTGGGAGGGAGATGTGTGAATCCGGGAGAACTCCAGGGCTTTTTTTGAGCAGGGATGCACAGGAATACAGTTCCAGCTGGCTTGGTGGCAGGGGAGGTGGCCTAATATGTAAATGAGTTCCTTTTTCTGCAAAAAAACCCTGTTTGAAACAATGGTGGTGTCAGGGGGTGTGGTCCAATATGGAAATGAGTTCCTGCTGGTTTTTTTCTACAAAAAAAGTCCTGGAGAACTCTATTGCCATGTGCTGCGCTACTACCAGACCAGGAACAAGATGAGACCAAGCAGTGATCCCAGTGGCTTTGGAGTTTGCCTTGGACTTGTTAACAAAGACACAGATAACAACAGGTGCCAGTTATGCCTGTTGCCTCTTCCTGTACCACCATCAGCTGGTGCCCTTGGTGGGTTGTAGCATCCCAAGTGGCCATGTGGGTTGCATGAATGGCAAGTTGGCCATTTTGAATTTCCCTCTACTATGATAGCAAGGAGAAAACACAAAAAACACAGGAGACATGGGAGAGATCAATAATGACAAAGGGTTTAGTCCTAAGCAAAATTATACCTTTTTATGTCAATTGAAGTCAATGGGTTTAGAAGGAACAGGATTACACTGCAAGTACTGAATCATTTCTCCATGTATAAGAAAATTACTCATTGCGGATCTGTCTCTTGGATGTTTTGATGTGACAGCAAGATTAAGGAAAACCACCATCAGTGAATATGCTCCATGCACATTTCTTGATCATCAGAAGTCAGCCCTGCTGACTAAGCATATGCTTTTTGATTGACAGATACAGGTAAACGTGGTACATGATTTGGCAATGAAAGGCACAAATCAGTTAATGACATTTAACTGTATACTGAAGAATTCAACAGGAACATGTCTGGGACCTTCCAGATCTAAATTCTTACGTTGTTAGATCAGATATTACGTAACACAGAAGCAAGATGATGAAGATTAAGAGCTCCAACATTCAGCTTCTATTATTCTGAATGTCATATAGTTTATTATTTTGAATATCACAGATAGCATTTAACAGTAACGACAGATGGGAATAAGAAGGGTTCAGGAGAGTTTTAATGTAAAATGTGTGTGTGTGTGTCAAACTATGCAAAGAAGGGGAAATGCCAGAGTGGAAATGGAAACATTAAAAGCTTGAAAACAAATGGATAACTTTCGAAAAGAAACATTAATCTTTCTCCAATTATTTTCAGTTAAGCTTTCCTTGGCAAGATACCCTGGGAAATCTACACTGAAACAAATTCCACTGTGTATTGTCTTTTATGGATATGAAAGACAAACACTTAAGTGGTAAATTTTATTGTCATGTTATTTATATGTTTATTGTCATGTTATTTATATATATATATATATATATATATATATAGCGAAGAACAGTTGCATGTTATGTATGCGTGTAAAAATGTCTCTAGTATAACTGAGGTATGGATATATGGTTATATTCTACCATTATATTAAGATCATTTGACTGCATTCAGAGCCTTCCATATTTCTGGCAAAGCTACTAATCTCTAATATATGACTTCTGGAAGGTATTTGGTTTTTTTTGTTCAATTGGCAGCTATAAGTAACAAATGCACTTTGATTTATTTGCTCAGTTTTTGGTGCCAACTTTTTCATGAAATGTATCACATTCATTTTTTCTTTTCAAAATCCACTCTTTAATTTCACACTTTTGCAAACACAAAGAATATATAGGCATCCTTTTCAAACTCAAGTCTGGGATAGCTTTCGGGCAGCCCAATCCAGACATACATGGCGGGCGGCTGCTTGGGCGTGGGCAGATCTACGGCGCTGCTAGTTGGCTTCCAAAGGGGCTCGGGGCACCGGAGCGCAGCACACCCAAGCAGCAGCCGCCGCCAGTAGATGTGTAAGATATGCTGGAGCGTGGCCTCCCTGAGCGGTGCGAGGGCGGGGACAGTAGGGGGCGCTTCCGCGGGGGCGGCAGGGATTGGCTGGTGGTGGCTGGGGAGCCGGCCCATGTGTCACCTGCCGCTGGAGAGAGTGCACCCTGGCGATAGGCTGCCCACATGCCCCACCCCCCTCACACAGACACCGAGCCCCATGGTGTGGCTGTGTAATCCCTGGGGGAGCATCTGGTCAGCATTTACCACTAGTTCCATGGAGCAGGCTACCCGTTAAAGGGGTGAAGCCGAGCCCCCATCATTTCCCCTCCCCCCATGGCCTGCATGGGTGGATGGCCTCCCAGATGCCATGGGGGCCCCCTGCCAGGATTCAGTAAACCACCCACTGCAGGCACCTGGGCCCCAAAGGTGCCGGCGGCAGTCCCTGTGGTGGCTTCTGCTTGTGCCCATCTGCAGAGAATCGGACACCCATGAGGGGCATACAACAGTGTCAAAGTGGCCATGTGCCACACTCGGTGCCCCCTGTCCCCAAATCCCACTTGAATCAGGACTCGACGCAATGTGCAGGAATAAGATTTATTGAAGCTCAGTGCTCCAGAGGGGCTGCCGTGTGGACCCCTTGCAGGAAGCCCCCTATATCCGCGGTAGGCAGAGGCAGCCAGTCAAAGGGCGCAGCTGTGGGGCGGCCGATCCTGTTGGGGTGGGCACGGCATTCCAGATGTGGGCAGATCCAGGGTTCGCAGCATGAGAGAGGCAGCTAGGGTTGACCGTCTGCATGGGGATGCCCTTTGTAGGTTCTCCACCACATTGGCCATCAGGGTCACGGTGGAATGGGTCAGATGCTGGCATGAATGGCCACTTGCGGATGCCTCATGCCCTGCGTTCATTGCTGCACCTTGAGGGGACTCAGGCTGCTCATTATCTGTGGACAGACGGAGGTTACCCATCATGGCATCCATGACCTCCTGACTTGATGTGTCCTCCCCTGAACTCGGCGCCTCCTGATGGCTGTCTGGACATTCTGGGGGTGGCGGGGAGCGCTGGACCTGCCGACCTCCCATCGCACATGTGCTGGGCGGCCAGCTCCAGTCCTTGGCTGCTCGTGCCAGTCCACAAGGATTCCTGGGAGTCACTGGGGGGGGGAGGGTGTCGCCTTCAGATTGTGGCAGTCCCATGGTGGCGAGGTGCGGGGGAGGGTGCCAACCTACCATGGATCACCTCAATGCCATGGCCAGCTACAGCCACTGGGTGGATGAGGTGTCCCATGATTGCCTCAGAGCTGGTCAGGGCCCAGGCCACTCCCTTCTCATAGGTTGAGCCCTCAGCAATGAGACGCTTGACCCGCTTCTTGGCAGGGCCGAATGAGTCATTCCAGCGCTTCAGTGTGGACTGCTCTGTGCGGGGCTCACAGCAGACACTTGCTCCACTGCCATACGCCAGAAACCCCGATGGCAGGAGTTCATTCCCCCGGCTCTTGTGCCAGCAGGCACCACCATGGCGTTCTTGGCCACCAAGCCAAAAAGGAGCACCTTCTCTGCCTCAGTTCAGTTTTGTTGGAACTCAGTCCTAAAATGGCTGACTGACTCCATCTTAGTAATAGTAATGTTGTTTCTGCAATGTCATGCTGAGTCATGCTGCATCATGATCCAGCTGTTACCTGTTACTGAGGTAAGGTGGGATGACCTCACCTGTAATTAGGCTTTGTGCTGACTCACAGAGCTGATGCAACCCTGATGATTGGTACGTGTACTTAGGGAAGCTCAGTGAGCCTGCTCAGTCTGCCTGTAAGGATTGTGGGTTCTGTGAGGCCCACTATCTGGGTGGCAGCGAGACACTGCTGGTGTTGGATCCTAGGCTACTGTGCTTGGATCGTACTGTGTATACTTACTGCTGTATACTGTTATCTACTGAAGTGTATACTGATTACTGTGTATGACCTTGGCCTGGCAACGACTCTGAATATTGGATACTTTCCTGGTAAATATATCTACCATTGAATACAGCTGTTTCTCTTGTCTATTAATTCCTGTGTTTTGCCTGTCCCTCTCCTTCAGCTCTTCTGCTGCGTGCAAAATACTCTAACAAGTTTGGCTGCCGGTGACTCAAAGTCAGTGCTTCCTGCTTCCACTAGTGCCTATGGGGTACGCCAGTTTGCGCCTGGCAGGGGGGAGGGTGTTCCTGCACTGAAAGCTCTGTGGGAGCCAACCAGCAGTGGCCATGCCCCTGGGTCGGCCCCCTCCTATGCTGACGTGCTGCCCTGTGTCTCTGCTAAGCCCTAAGTGCGGCGCGGTGTCGCTGCACCATCAGCCTGTGGCAGCGGCGGCTGCCGGAGAGTGGTGCATGCCCCATTTCCACCAGCGTGGAGGAGGATCCGCCAGTGTAAGTCTCCAGACCGCCAGTGTAGCGGTAAGTCTGCTTCCACAGCACTTTTGGCCCCCTCCCTCTGGATTGCTTTGCAAAGCACTAAACAGAAATTTCATAACCAAGGTAAAGGGTTTTTTCCCCATTAAGTAAGTTATGCTCACCATTCAAAAGATCAGACTACAATATCAGAATACATGAAATATCAAAGCTTTTTTATAAAGATTGATCAGAATTCTCAGCGACATCCTATGTGATGTAGAATCCTATGCCTTGTTTTTGAAACTGTTATATTCAAAAAATGGTTTAACCTGCAGTGAGTATGGGAAGAGACAGAGAAATTCAAAATCTCTACCTAGTGATAAGTGCACTCTTTCCATTTTGGTAATGACAAAATTACCCTAGACTGGATGGCCCAGGTTAGCCTGATCTTGTCAGATCTCAGAAGGATCACCTTGGAGAATATTTGGATGGGAGACCTCCAAAGAACACCAGGGCCATGATGTGGAGGCAGGCAATGGCAAACCACCCATGATCATCTCTTGCCTTGAAAACTCTATGGTGTCACTTTAAGTCAGCTGTGACTTGATGGCACAATGACCAAATTAGCTATGATTCCATATATTTTAGTTCATTTAGTTTTCCTGTTCTTATGTCCTAATTTCATATACGTTTACTTGGAAGTAATAATAATTCAGTAATTTCAATGTTCAGACCTTCTTGGGTGGAACACATTTTGATTGCATTACAAGGCCTCCTCTGACATGCAGTTTCTTTCCAGGCTTTGACCTATGAAGCTGGTGAAAACTGATGCTAGCAAATGAACCTATTTGCTCCTTGAGATCATCTTCAGAGGTCCTACTGCAGGTGCCCTCAGTAGGAGGGCACCTGGAGGTTAGGCTTGTGGCAAGGAGAAAAAGGCCTTTCTCCGTGATGACTGTGAACACATCACCACCCCCATGATATTCGCCTTGGATTATCATTGTATAGGCACCAGGATCTCCCCATTTTTAATAAGCAATCTATTTCTGCTGCTGTGTCATTAGTGTATTGACCTTGTGTTGGAATAGGCAATATCTGATTTATAAAGAACAGAAGAAGATCCTGTGGGGGTACTGGGGTCAGTACCTCCTCTCCTGTTAAGTGTCATGCCTTGTCTGTCTCCCAACTGCTACTCTTAGAGCAATACGGTGATTCTTCTCAGAAGTTCCACACTTAGGCTGTGGTCAGATGACAGGCTTGGCACAGTCTGGCTGTGCCTCTAATTACACTGTTTTATTTTGTAATGGGAACTTTTGATCAGACATCCCATCCTGAATGGGCTTCACGGTATACTAACCCAGTGGTCAATTGTTAAGATTATTGCTGTGTGTCAACCATGGAGTGCCCAGGTGGGCAGCATCCTTTTTTTGGTTTGTCTTTCACATATGCATGTAAGTGCATAGCTGAAGCACTGGCTTCTTTTTGATTCCACAGTCCCTCTACCAGGTACTACAGCCCCCCTCAGACTCCTTCACTGTGCAAGTTTGGTGTAGTGGTTAAGTGCACAGATTCTAATCTGGGAAAACTGGGCTTGATTCTTCACTCCTCCTTATGCAGCTGCTGGAGTGATCACAGTTCTTGATTACAGTTGGGTCAATCACAGTTCTTGAAAGAACAACTTTCTCAAGAGCATTTCTTGAAAGAGCTCTCTCAGAAGGTGTCTGTTGTGGGGAGGTGAAGGGGAAGGAGATTGTAAACCACTCTGAGTGTAGTTGGGATATTAATCCAATCTCTTCTTCCTTTTCTGCTTCCTTGGAATACCTAGGGATGGGAGTGTAAGCATCAAGCAAATTTACATGAGAGTAGCACCATTGACCTTAATACATTTACTCTTGTGTCAGTCATGGGATGGTCTCAAGAAGCCACTCTAAAGTAAAAAAAATGGGTGCCTAACTAGGGACTGTTTCCATGGCTTACCAACCCTAAGGAACAGGAGAGATGGCTTTGGAGAGGATTCATCACTCAAAGACACCTCCCCCAGGGGCTCCCAATCCTGACAAAGTGTTTGGGTACAGACTCACGTGAGTGGTGATTCAAAATCCTGGGGCAAAAATCCACTTATGTGCACATCACTAATTAATTTTTTTAAGGAGGTGAAAACAGAAGGGAAGGTTCAGATTTCCCTAACAGGGTGACTTTACAACAGGGGAGTTCAGACAGCCAAAAATGTGGGGTGAAAATACTGATATCCATAAAGACTGGGCTTCTCCCAGTATCAAATTACTCCTATTCAAAGATGGGTCAGAATAGGGCACCAGTGACTGGGGAATGGGAGGCATATGTTGCTTTCTGATTGTGCCCTTTGAATCTGGAAGGGAACAGCAACAACTTTGGATCAAACTGCTCGTCTGACTGCAGCCCGAGTCAGGCTCTCTTTCTCAGCTAGAGATGTAGTTAGTACCCAGTCTCTGTCTATTACTATCAGAAACTATTCTTATTGGCAATGGTTTTATTTTAGTTGCCTTTTCACTTTTCTGTTAGCAGTTCTAAGGTAGAATTTAAAGGACTCAAATAAATGGATACACTATTGAACCAGTGATGGGAAGCATTATTTGATACTTATAAAAGAGTTCTGAATCTCATAATGGAAATAACACAATGTTATCCATGCCTGGTCTTTCTGATAATTTTTTACAGCTGCTGATTTATTTCAAACAGCTGGCTGCAGACCAGTTCCACAATATTCTTCATTTTCATAACATCTCATAATTCCCAAAGTTGTCCTCATATAACCTTACCCACATATGGTTCCTTTGTGGGAACAGGACCCCACATAATTGTAGTGTAGAGAAGCTGGGCAGTGTCCCTTTAAGAGTATCATAAACTGTGTTTGTCATAAACTTTTATATCTTAATAAAGCAAGGGAGTTTCATGAGCAAAAATTCCTACATGCAGATCTCCTTGTAAACTGGGAACTGTTCATGTAGATCTGAAGTGGATTTGCATCTGGACTAGACATGAGTGGATTTCCCTGGTTCTGTTCCTTTATTGTTCCAGACAGAAGTTTGTTCTGTGCTGCTGGCTTTTATTGGGAGAATTCCCGAAATTAATTCTACACACATGAACATATACACATGAAGCTGCCTTATACCAAGTCAGACCAGTGGTCCATCAAAGTCTGTTTTGTCTACTCAGGCAGGCAGCAGCTCTCCAGGGTCTCAGGCAAAGGTGTTTTACATCACTTACTCCCTGATTATTTTAACTGGAGATGCTGGGTATTGAACCTAGGACCAGGGGCCATTTTGTAGAAAGAGAGGTGCTGGAGCTCACTAGCACAACTCATTTGTATAATTAATTTGCATATGCCACACATCCCTGATATCATCAGAAGGTGTACTAAATTATATCAGCTCAGCATCTACCTTAAAATGCTTCTCGAATTATAATTGTCATAATAAAACCTTACTCCCATCATACTTTTTAAATTACTTTCTCCTATGTAGCCAAGGTGGCATGATGAAGATTTCCATTTGCCTGCTTTATATGTTTTAATTATTTTCCCATTTTTGTGGGGGGAAATATTAGAAAGTTTGTCATCTTAGAGTTCAGCAAAATTCTCACAGAGGGTTTGAACAATGGAGCCCAGAAGCAAGTATTGGGTTGGGGGGGGAGAAAGAAAGATGCTCTACTCCTTAGCCATGACCATTCCCATTATAGTTTCTTTTTGCTATAGATGCCAATTGATTCCCCCTCAGACAGAATTCAGCAAAAATATCTTTTTAGTGTATGATGCAATCAAGACCCTTTTTGCTGCAGTGTGTTATTGATGCACACATACACTTCTGTGCCTTGGCAAAACAGATAGCAAACAATTTTACGATAACCTAGTGAGACACCATGGGTATCATGGTTTGAATGCTGGGAGATGCAGGTTTGAATCCTCACTCTGCCATGGAAACTAACTAGCTAGGTGAAATTGGGTCAATTCCTATCCTACCTTAGAGAGTTGTTCTTAGGATAAAATACAGGAGGAGACAGCAATGTTGTAAAGCTGTGTTAGGCCCTTAGAAAAATCAGGACATAAATAAACAAGAATCTTACATACAATGACATCAAGATTGCTTTTTTGGCCATGTACATTGATACTGTAAAGCACAACCTACCCGAAGGCTATAGAAATCTTTGTATGAAGAGCTCTGTACAAAATTCTGAAATGAAATATGAAATGATAGAAAAGGTAAAATGCTTTGGTTCTAGTTAGGGGCGAGGATAATTCTCAGCAAGGATAATTGTCAACAGCTCCTTTAAGGAGGCCTGCCCCTCCTCACTTTGAAAATACTTGTTTCAGTAGGATTGCTGCTACGGGTTTGAGGATTTGGACAAATAGCATCTGACACAATGGCTGAACATTAAATCAGGAACTCATTTTTTCAATGTGTTTCTGAACCCCTCTATCTTCATTTTTTTCCTGCAAAATTTTACTGGAATTCAATATAGCATTTTAATTTTTTTTAATCAGTGTTTTTATAACCCCCCCCCCCTCACTTCATACATTAAAAACTAGTAGAACTTTACAACTTTTCATTGGGATGTGTTTCTCATTTTTAATAGTGCTACTGCTGTCATTGTGCATTGTACATGTTCAGCATTTGTAACTGGAGGATAGTTCACTGGAGTGCTGTGTTGTCATAGTACAAACCAGGCATCATGTAGCATCTGACACATTACACATTTTAATCCAAATAGAAAGCTCTGTTACCTTTTAAATCTCATTAGGCAGTAGCCCTTTCATAATTATAGCTAACTGGGAGCTGTAGAAAACCACAATTGTTCCAGATCTCAGCACAACTGAATAAATGCATATAAAGATTCCTGTAGTGGTGCATTGTCTTGTTTTCATTACATGGGTTTTTTTTTTCATCTTAACAAAGCTTTATGGGGGAATAAATGCAATTTTGCAGAAGTGAAGTAGTGCAATTGAATTTAACGTTTATTACATTTTTATTGTTGGATTCCGTTTTGAAAGCACATTGTCAAAGGCACATAGAAAATGACAATGTTCTAGCTGTTAGTTTTGCAAAAATCCATTGTGTTGCAGAATATCTAAAGTGACTCAACCGGGTAATTTGCTGTAAAGTTCTTTGAAATGTATTGTGTTCAGGCAAAAGACTAATGCAGGCTCTTTGCCCCCTGGTTTTAAGCCACCATCAACATTTTGGGGACTCGTAGAAATGCTTCGATTGGGCTTCCTCATCTTTACATTTATGCAGTGTCTTAACTGTGCTGAGGTGGAGAATGTGGGTCAAGCTCCAGCAAAGGCTGCTGCAGGATCCCAACATGGCACCTTCAGAAGTACATTATATGGAATGTGTCACTGTATGTGAGACACCCCTTGGCTGCTGTTGAGTTACTGCATCATTCATATAATAGGGGATTCTTTCTTCTGCCAACTATATACTTTGGAAACTGGAGTCTGTTCTTTCTGGCCCTGCCTACAGAAACAAGAAGGAAAAACTATATCTATATGCCAGATATAAAAATAATTCATTCCTTGGTTCTTATTCCCATAATCTTATTAGAGCTCTTAGGAAGACCTCAGTGTGAAAATGAGCTAAACGTCTAACATTTTACCCATCTGGGATAGGGAAGAGCTGTGGTTCTGCAAACTACTATAGAAACCAAACCAACAACTAAAGCAAGTTACCTTAGGTTAAAGGACAATCCTAAAATGTTTCAGTGATGATATTTTGCAAGTGGCAAGTTTTGTACATCCAGCTCCTGATCTACTGTAGTTGTTAGTACATTGTCTTTACTGTAAATAAGCCTGTATGACAGACTAAAATATTTTTGTTCATTTCCCCCCATATATTTTTCTTTTTTCTTATTTTTAATTACTCTGCTTGCATTTTTTTCCTTTTCCTTCTTTTTTCTTGTAGGTATTAACGACAAATGGATATGATTTATAATTTGACTAACAGAATTGTAAGAAAAGGTCACAAAATGTTTGTAGAATTTAATGGTAATATTTGGTTAAAATATAGTGGCTGTAGTAGAAATAATTGGAGTGTGTATATTTTATTCTTTTCTGGTATTTTCCCCTGTTTCCCCTCCCCTTTTATCTAAACTCAATAAAAAACTTGAAACTGATTTATACAGGGGTATTATGATTTGTTTTCAGTTTCCTTCCTAATAATTCCCAGCATAGCATTGGCCTTTTTTATTGCAATCGCACACTTGTCTCGACATTTTCAATGAGTTATCTCTCTCTTGGTCAGTCTCCTCCAGTTCACACCCCATCAACTTGTGTTTATAGTTAGGATTTTTGGCCCCAATGTGCATTACTTTGCACTTGGCCATATTGAACCTCATTTGCCATGTTGATGCTCACTCACCCAACCTCAACAGATTCCTTTGGAGTGCCTCACAATCCTCTCTGGTTCTCACCACCCTGAAAAATTTAGTGTCATCTGCAAACTTAGCCACTTCACTGCTTACTCCCAACTCCACTACTTATCACCCTCCATTGAGGAAATTGCCCAATTATTCTCACTCTCTGTTTCCTAATTAGCCAGTTTTTGATCCACAAGAGGACTTGTCCTTTTACCCCATGAGTCTTAAGCTTACTTAGGAGTCTTTGATGAGGAACTTTATCAAAAGCTTTCTGGAAGTCAAGGTAAACAACATCTATTGGGTCCCTTTTGTCCACATGTTTGTTCACCCCCTCAAAGAACTCTAACAGGTTATTGAGACAAGATCTTCCCTTACAGAACCCATGCTGAGTCTTCCTCAATAACTTGTGTTCATCAATGTGCCTACTCATTGTCTCTTTAATAAGTCTCCACCACTGTTCCCTCTAAGCTGAGTTAGCGTAAGCTAGTTCACAGATTTTTAGCCTCCAGCTCACATATTTTTATTTTAGCTCAGGATGAATGACCCCAGAGCACAATAATTTATGCAGTAGCTCACATCTTTAATGCCAGTTGCTCACAACTTTAATACCAATAGCTCAAAAAGTAGCTTAGAGGGAACATTGGTCTCCACTAACTTTCCTGGTATTGAGGTCAGACTGACTGGCCAGTAATTTCCTGGATCTCCTCTGGAACACTTTTTAAAGATGGGGGTAACATTAGCAACCTTCCAGCCCTCAGGAACAGATATTAATGAAAGATTACATATTTTTATCAGGAGATCCTTTGTTGAGAAAGGTTGGATGTACCACCTCCATTTCTGCTGTTAATGGAACTTTAGGGCTGCTATCACTATATCATCAGAAAACTGATTACATATGACCACTCTGAATAATTGAGGGGAGGGCATTTTCTGCCAGTAAATGAGTTGTCCATTGGATCTCACCATTCAGCCTACAGTGTGTTACTCTGTAAAAGGGTATGACAAATGAATCAGGACAGCCTATTTCCACAGCATGCCATACAGCAAGATCACTATCTGGCTGGCAAAACCATGATTCACTGTCAATGTCTGTCATCAATTGTAATCTCTAGCAGTCTTTGTGGGATGAACTGTTATGAACATATGAAGAGAATCTACAAAGAAATGTCACAAAAGTCACATTAAACATGGAACAAACTTTACTCTGCTTGGTTAAGTTATTGAAATGCTTATACTCACAATCATTTTCTTCTACTCTTAATGACATGCCAGAGTTGCTGTGATATATACCATACAGTATATGTTTCAATGCTTCCATTTTCTCTAGGAGAATTGATATCTGTAGTGGGGATCAGTTATAATTTCAAGAATACAGAAAGATGACTGAAGGAGGATAGGGAAATGGCTGAGAAGCTGAATGCATTTTTTGCCTCCATCTTAACTATGGAAGATGAGAAGTGTTTGCCTGCTCCAGAACCACTTATTTTGGAAGGGCTGTTGAAAGACCTGCGTCAGATTGAGGTGACAAGAGAGGAGATCCTACAACTGATAGACAAAAACTAATGTCACCAGGTCTGGATGGCATACATCCAAGAGTTCTGAAAGAACTCAAAGTTGAACTTGTGGATCTTCTGACAAAAATATGTAATCTTTCATTGAAATCTGCCTCCGTTCCTAAGGACTGGAAGGTAGCAAATGTCACGCCCATCTTTAAAATGGGTTCCAGAGGAGATCCAGGAAATTACAGGCCAGTCAGTTTGATTTCAATACTGGGATGTATTATATATAAGTAATGCCGAAGACTTGGTGAGAGATGTAAAAGTGATAGCATCACTTGGGAGCAGTGACCATAACATTTTTGATTTTACCATTTGTATAAATAGGGAGTTGCCCCAAAAGACAAGCACAACCACGTTTAACTTTAAAAGGGTTAAATTCTCTGAGATGAGGAGGCATGTGAAGAGGAAACTGAAAGGAAAGGTAAATACAGTCAAAACCTTTGGGGAAGCTTGGAGGCTATTTAAAACTGCAATCCTAGAAGCTCAGATAAAATATATATCACAAGTTAGGAAAGGCACAAACAGGCATAAGAGAAGGCCTGCATGGTTAACAAACAAAGTAATGGAAGCTGTAAAAGGTAAGAAGGACTCCTTTAAGCGGTATAAAGCTAGTCCAAGTGAGATTAATAAAAGGGAACACAAGGTGTGGCAAATCAAATGCAAGACTGTGATCAGGCAGGCAAGAAGGGACTATGAGGAACATATTGCAAAAAACATAAAGACCAACAATAAAAATCTCTTCAAATATATTAGAAGCAGGAAACCAGCCAGGGAGGCAGTGGGGCCCTTGGATGACCAAGGGGTAAAAGGATTGCTGAAGGAAGACAGGGAAATGACTGAGAAGCTGGATGCATTTTTTGCCTCCGTCTTCACTGTGGAAAATGAGAAGTGTTTGCCCACTCCAGAACCACTAATTTTGGAAGGAGTGTTGAAAGACCTGAGTCAGATTGAGGTGACAAGAGAGGAGGTCCTACAACTGATTGACGAATTAAAAACTAATAAGTCACCAGGTCCGGATGGCATACATTCAAGGGTTCTGAAAGAACTCAAAGGTGAACTTCTGGATTGCTTGACAAAAATATGTAATCTTTCATTGAAATCTGCCTCCATTCCTGAGGACTGGAAGATAGCAAATGTCACCCCCATCTTTAAAAAGAGTTCCAGAGGAGATCCAGGAAACTACAGGCCAGTCAGTCTGACTTCAATACCGGGAAAGTTGGTAGAAACCATTATCAAGGACAAAATGAGTAGGCACATTGATGAACACGAGTTATTGAGGAAGACTCAGCATGGGTTCTGTAAGGGAAGATCTTGTCTCACTAATCTGTTACATTTCTTTGAGGGGGTGAACAAACATGTGGACAAAGGAGACCCAATAGATGTTGTTTACCTTGACTTCCAGAAAGCTTTTGATAAAGTTCCTCATCAAAGGCTCCTTAGTAAGCTCGAGAGTCATGGAGTAAAAGGACAGGTCCTCTTGTAGATCAAAGACTGGCTAATTAATAGGAAGCAGAGAGTGAGTATAAATGGGCAGTCTTCATTGTGGAGGACGGTAAGTAGTGGGGTGCCACAGGGCTCGGTACTGGGTCCCATGCTCTTTAACTTGTTCATAAATGATTTGGAGTTGGGAGTAAGCAGTGAAGTGGCCAAGTTTGCAGATGACACTAAATTTTTCAGGGTGGTGAGAACCAGAGAGGATTGTGAGGCACTCCAAAGGGATCTGTTGAGGCTGGGTGAGTGGGCGTCAACATGGCAGATGAGGTTCAATGTGGCCAAGTGCAAAGTAATGCACATTGGGGCCAAAAATCCCAGCTACAAATGCAAGTTGATGGGGTGTGAACTGGCAGAGACTGACCAAGAGAGAGATCTTGGGGTCGTGGTAGATAGCTCACTGAAAATGTCAAGACACTGTGCAATTGCAATAAAAAAGGCCAATGCTATTCTGGGAATTATTAGGAAGGGAATTGAAAATCAGCCAGTATCATAATGCCCCTGTATAAATCGATGGTGTGGTCTCATTTGGAATACTGTGTACAATTCTGGTCACCGCACCTCAAAAAGGATATTATAGCATTGGAAAAAGTCCAGAAAAGGGCAACTAGAATGATTAAAGGGCTGGAACACTTTCCCTATGAAGAAAGGTTAAAACACCTGGAGCTCTTTAGCTTGGAGAAACGTCGACTGCGGGGTGACATGATAGAGGTTTACAAGATTATGCAGGGGATGGAGAAAGTAGAGAAAGAAGTACTTTTCTCCCTTTCTCACAATACAAGAACTCATGGGCATTCGATGAAATTGCTGAGCAGTTGGGTTAAAACGGATAAAAGGAAGTACTTCTTCACCCAAAGGGTAATTAACATGTGGAATTCACTGCCACAGGAGGTGCTGGCGGCTAGAAGCATAGCCAGCTTCAAGAGGGGGTTAGATAAAAATATAGAGCAGAGGTCCATAAGTGGCTATTAGCCACAGTGTGTGTGTGTGTGTATAATTTATTTTGCCACTGTGTGACAAAGTGTTGGACTAGTCTGGCCATTGGCCTGAACCAACATGGCTTCTCTTATCTTCTTATGATTGGAAACAGAGAGTTGCCCATCCACAAAGACATGGCTGATGTGGGCCTATCCAGACTAAGATCCTGACACCCAACAATAAGACTTGCACAAATCCTGCAATCACAAAATTTCATTCTAGGGAATGAATGGTTATGAGCATGGATGCAATCAATTCCATCCAATATTCATAACCTGAAGAACACTGTTATGGATTGTTTTCGTCTCACCAGGAAAACACCAAGACAAGGTGGTCAGCAACAAGCAGGTTTTATTTGGAATACATTTCTGCAGGAATGGAGAGAAGGCATCCAGGGTGCAGTCTCTGAAGTCTGGATCGCAGTCCAGCTCAGCTTAAGACTCCTGATGCCACGCCCCCTGTCTGTCCCTCTGGCCAATCATAGTCAACGCGGAAGGCGCACACTCTGCCTATCCCCGAAGTTAATTATTCATTTTACCCTTATATGGACATCTCTTGACCTTGTCGTCATGCATGGTTAATATATACGGAAGAAAGAAAATAATCTATTTATAGTCATAGCCCTCGAGGCTAGGTGCTTTCTTTGGGTGTAATGGATGAGCTATCCAGTGCTTTCCAAGGGGTGCTTTCCTTTTTGTGGTGCACAAGAGACTTGTATGTGCCCACATCCATCCCACCTTTTTCTTTTAACCCATTTCTCTTGGGCACCACTTATTTCTCTACTATTTCTACCATTATTATTCCATATTCATTATTTCCAGTAGGTTCAATCTTTTCTTCTCCTGGTAAGGGGAGATATTGGTGGCTCTGCTTTAGGGTCTGTAGATGTAAAAGATTAGCAGGATCTTGTTTTCCTATAGCTGCCTCTACAGCTTTAGTTACCATGGATCAAATTACTGGGATTAGGCAAGGCAACATCACCAACCCCCTAAAATCAATAATCCCATTAACAGGGCCTGTTTCCAACTTGCAAACAAGCCCCCTAGCCACCCTCCTGCATCCAACATTCCTGTCCAAGTTTGGACCGGCACATGAGCAATTTTATGAATTTCAGAGGCTATATTCTGTACAACTTTTTCATTATCATCTATATTAAGACAGCAATTTGTAAGGTTAAACTTTCCACAAATGCCACCTTCTTCAGCCAGCAAATAATCCAGAGCCAAACGGTTCTGATATATGGCAGCACGCACCTGGGTCTGCTGTTTAGCCAACAGTTCTAAAGCCATGGCTGTTTGATTTGTTATGATTTCTACCACAGCCTGCAGTCTAATAATACGATTAAGCATATATACAGGTGTTCTGTATCCCCAAGACCCATCCTGTGCCCAAGTAGCCAGGCCATAGTACTCAATGATTCGCTGTGGGGGCCATTCATCTCCCCACTGCCTACCTCCGATATCCAAGGAATGTTTTGGTCTAACATAATCATCAAATACAGGGGTCCCCAAAGCAGAACCAACACTTGATGGCAAAAGAAAGAAGCTGGGACGTATTGTTCCAATAATGCAAGTTCCCTGCCATCTCCTGGGCAGGAGTGTATAAGCCCTTTTGCCACAGATCCAATGCAATCCCTCAGGAGCCCTCCACTCCCCAGAGAAATTTGAAGCAGCATTAAAATATTTATTTATACTGCTGACATTCTGCCATTGTCTGTAATTCTCATATCTAAATAACCTGAAATACTAACCAAATGGACTCTTTGTACTAACCCAAGCTCTTTTCTGTAACATAGTAAATGTGCACATCAAACGGGACACCAAGTGAATGCAAATGCTGTTGATGTTGCCAGAGAACAAAAGAATGCAACCGTTAGTAGATAACACGGCCGCAAGGCATATTCTCAGGGCAGGGAGATAAGCCGAAGCCTTGTGTGAAAGTTTGCACCTCTAACTCCTTGATGTTATGGGAATGGGGGGAATTGTTTAGAAAGTCTTTGATGTAGAAAACATTAAAAGTAGAAACCGCCTAGTCCTTGGTATTAGTCTCAATCTCTGTTTCCAGCTATGAGTTTCCAATAAAGTATCATTTTGTTTCAAATGAATGCTGCCTTGAGATTCCATTGCCTGACATTTTGAGCCTAATCCCTGATAGACAGGGTTTATCTGAACCAGCCACTTTGAAGTCGAATGGCTGAAAAAGTTCCGGGGAACGGAGAATCTCCAGGGGAACTGAAAACTCCCCCGTGGCACATCCTTGGACCGAGGCGCGCTACGGGGCTCGAGTCCCCCTCCTACATTCAGACGCTATTCATCAGCCCCAAGCAGTGGAAGCCGAGAACCTCCATGGCTCTGATGGATACTGCCCCAGTCCGCCATGAGAATCTCCTCACCCGACCAGCGACAGGAACTGCCGAGAAAGATGTCGATACCTCCCAAGTATGTCGATACCTGACTCGGAAGAGGAGGAGATCGAAGAAGGCCCCGCGGAAGAGGGTGACAATGCCCGACTGGAAGAGAGAATCCTGGGGAAGGTAAAAACCCAGATGAAGGGATTGGCTAAAGACCTCTACGGGGAGATCAAAAGCAACACCGATGCAATCGCCAGAGAAGTGGGGCGAGAAATCGACCAGCTCCAAACGCTGTGGGAGATGGAACGGCGACAGTCAAGGGGCCCCGACCCGCCAGTTCATCAACCTCCAGCAGGTCCGGCGCCGCCTGTGCCAGCGCAGCCCACCCCCCCTCCAGGAGCCCCAGTGCCTCGGGAACCGGGAAGGACCAGAGAAGTGGACCTCAAGTATGATGGAGAACCAGAAGAAGTGGAGTACTTCACCATCCAAGCCACCAGCTACATGCACTACTGGGGGAACACTTTCCCTGACGAGGCGAGCCGGGTGGACTACCTGGGATCTAAGCTGATGGGAGCGGCCAGGCGATGGTACGTGAGCCTGTATGAGACCCGGGGGCCAGAGTTGAGAAGTGTGCATGGGTTTCTGCAAGCAATGCTACGCCAATACGAAGACCCTCTTCGAGAAACACGGGCCCTCACCGCGCTGAAAGAATTGAAGCAAGGGAACCGGTCGGTGAGAGAGTACACGGCAGAGTTCCAAACCCACAGCGTGAGGGTGAGAGGCTGGAATGAGATGATGAAGATCGAAGCCTACCAAAGCAGCCTTCGGTCCAACCTCCTCGACAGGGCGCTTCACCAGGCCTGCCCAACCACTTTGGTGGGGTGGATGCAGCTAGAGGGAGAGGTCGAAACCAACATGGAGTGAGTTGCCCTACAAAGGCAACAAGAAGGGGGAAAAGGGGGGCATGAGGCTCGGTCTGGGGCAAAGACTGAGGCAAAAAAATCTACCCCATCCAGTAGTGCCACCAAGGGGCCCTCCTCCCGCAAGTGCTACAAATGCGGGGACCCCGGGCACCTGATAGGGGAATGCCCCCAAAAACCTCGAGCCCCCCTCTTTGCCCCAAAGATGGCAGCGCCTAAGCCAAAGAAGACACCGGGGAGACCGAAGGAGCCTGGCCGGCGTAACACCACACTGTCAGTGGTGCTTGACGAGGATTTTACCAGGGGGAACGAGTTGGAGGAAGAGGCAGCGCCGGCGGGAAATGGGAACGACCTGCCCTAAGCGGTGCCAGAAGGCAGGTCGACGCAGCACCGGCACCACTGCGGGTGAGAATATCTGGAGAACTGTTTTTGGTCCCCTTTACTTTATTGAACCCTATCTCCAAGAGATTCATGCACACCCGGGCCCTAATTGACTCGGGGTGCACTAGGGAAATTATCACCCCAAGATTAGTGGAAGCTTTAGGATTAGCACGGAGCCCCCTACCCCATCCACTCCAGTTCGAGCAAATGGATGGGACAGTAATGAAAGGGGAGCCGTGCGTAGAAGAAACCCATTTTTTTCCTGTGGGAATTAAAGAACACTGGGACATGGAAGTGTTCGTCATAGCACCTTCCTCTTCGTTCGATGTGGTGGTGGGGGTGGGCTGGTTAGCAAAACATCAACCAAATATTCAGTGGGCAGAGCAAACCATAGACTTTGACAGCAAGAAGTGCACCCACCACCACTGGTCACTAGAATGGGGCCCCGCACCCCCCTCCCCCAAGAATGAGAGGCTATGTTTAACTATAGAAGAAATGCGGTCCATCCCCAAAGAGTACCGGGACTTACGTAGAGCTTTTAGTGAGGAGGAGGCGAACGAACTTCCCCCGCATAGGAATATAGACTGTGCGATAGAACTCATACCGGGCCAAGAGTTACCTAAAGCAAAGCTCTACTCAATGGGATGGGTAGAAAAGGAAGAATTGAGAAAGTTCCTGGACAAGAACTTAAAGCGGGGGTTCATTAGACCAGCCACGTCCCCACACGCAGCCCCAGTACTGTTCAGAAAGAAGAAGGATGGGGGGCTTAGACTTTGTACAGATTTTTGTGGGATAAATGCCATATCAATGTCGAATGCATACCCCATCCCCCTTATAAAGGACTTATTAAGTACGGTGTCAGAGGGGTCCATTTTCACCAAACTAGGCTTGAGAGACGCCTACTTCAGAGTCAGAATAAAAGAGGGGGACGAGTGGAAAACGGCATTTAACACACCACTGGGTCAATTCGAATATTTAGTCATGCCGTTTAGATTGCAAGGCACCCCTGGGGTGTTCATGAACTTTATCAACAAAGTACTAAGGGAGTACCTATATAGGGGTAGTGGTGTACCTGGATGACATCATTATCTATTCAAAAGATCTAACCTCCCACATAAAGTTGGTGAGGAAAGTACCCAACACATTGCTAGAGCACAAACTCTATGCAAAGCTCTCAAAGTGCAAATTCCACCAGAAGGAACTCGATTACTTGGGATTTAGAGTCTTGGGGAAGGGAATAGCCATGGTCAAAATACAGGCAGTGCTGGACTGGGAACTCCTGAGGACACGCAAACAACTCCAATCCTTTCTCGGGTTCGCAAATTTTTACAGGGGGTTCATAGAAGGGTTTGAGAAAGTAATGCTACCCTTAACTGATCTATTGAAAACTAAGGGAAAAGGTCCTGACGCAAACAAACCAGAGGCTAAGCTGGCATGGTCTCCCAAATGCCAACAAGCGTTCGACAAGCTGAAGCAATTATTCACTAGTGAACCCATCCTGGCACACCCAAATGAACTAAAACCCTTTGTGGTGCCATGCGGCGCCTCCGATGTCGCTGTCGGAGCAATATTGATGCAAAAAGATGAGGAAGGCAGATTAAAACCATGCACCTACATATCCCAAAATTTTTCCAACGAACAGCGCAATTGGTCAGTGTGGGACAAGGAAGCATCTGCTGTAACATTCGCCTTGAAAACGTGGCGTTCCTGGCTAGAGGGGGCGCGAGTACCATTTGAAATTTGGACAGATCACAAAAATTTAGAGGCGTTAACAGGGCACCGAAAATTAACCGCCAAGCAGATTCAGTGGGCGGGGTTCTTAGCCAAATTTGATTTCACCCTGGAGCATATACCGGGTTCTAAGAACTTTCTAGAGGACGCTCTCTCCAGACTGCCGCAGCATGAAAGTCAGAGAGAAGAAATTATAGACTCCCTCATCCCCCCGTCAGCGGTGGCGGGGGAAGTAACCACCCGGTCGGAAAACTCGGGAACCAAGAACCGTGGGGGGGTAGCAAACTAATCACCGAAACAGAACAAGAGGGAGAGACCCGCCCCAAGGGTCTACTGAAAGGGGAAGGAGGGCTTTGGTATCACAAAGGAAAAATATATGTTCCTAAAACCCTCCGTTAGGAAATACTGCAGCACTGCCACAACAGCAAACTGGCAGGACATTTTGGCAATGTGAAAATGCTGCATTTAGTAAGCAGGCAATTCTGGTGGCCTCACATGAAGAAGGATGTATCTGAATTTGTAGCTTCATGCCCAGTATGTATTATGGCAAAAAAGGGAGGGGGAAAAACCCCGGGTCTACTCCGCCCCACTCCCACGGCTGAAAGACCATGGTCAATAGTCTCGATGGACTTTATAGTCGAATTACCCATCTCTCAGGGGCACACGGTGATTCTGGTGGTGGTGGACACTTTTTCCAAACAGGCGCACTTCATTCCTTGCAAGCAAATCCCCACCGCCAAGAAGCTGGCCCACCTGTTTTTCCAGCATGTTGTTAAACTACACTCATTCCCCGACAAGGTCATTAGCGACCGCAGCCAGCAGTTCGTTGCCAACTTCTGGTGGGAGTTTTGTAAAATGGCGGGCATCGAACAGGGGCTGAGTTCCGCCTACCATCCACAAATGGACGGACAGACACCATCGCCTGACGCCCATGGCTGAAAATCCTCTGCTATATCATCGCCCTCTGCCCCCACCCATGCTGGTTCTTCCTTAGTGGAGTTAACTAACAACATTCGGTGGCACAAAGAGTGCCCAACATCCTTTCCGTTCATCCAAGAGAATACGCAAATTCTATATAAGACTGTATTTAATGGAAATAGCTCAGCTAAGGCTATGAAAGGATTGCTACCAAGCTCTGGAATGGCAAACTTTTCATCCTCAGCCTCATTAAATACGGTCTTATATAGAACTTGCTTATTCTCTTGGACAAGTAGCTTAGGCTTAGGGGTGGGCATTTTCTCTTGGGTTGTTTTTGAATCTGGGGGCCCTCGGTGTCTTTTAATAGATAGGGGATGGAGGGAACCAGCCCTGCCTGGCAACGTTCCCACAACCTCCCCTTGAATGGGTCTCCTGCTTGTTTTTGAAAATAAAACCTGATCTTCCACCTTTGCTGTTTTCAGGGCTCCTGTGTTGAAATTCTACCCGACCCCAGAAAACCTGTCCCTCCCCCTCTTCATACTTCCAAATTCTTTCCCTATAAAACTGGCATACTTCTCCCTCCCATTTTAGACTAGGCCCATAGGGATATTTGAGCGGGTCCTCAAACTGCCACGCAAACTTTTGGAGTCTCTCCTGAGGACTCCACTTCCAGTCGTCGTCTTGTTGGCAGTTATGCAGGGGAAATTGAAACATCATCTGTCAGCTATGTTAGTTCTTCTCAGTGTCAACTTCAGGGGGTTTTCAGGGTCTAAGTTTGCGGTCCAGTCTGGAGTGCTGGCTTCGTCAGGGGCTGGGATGACCTTCACACAGGAGTGATGCACCCAACCATCCTCGGCGGTTCGAACGGCTGTTTCGGTCACTAGGAGGACAAGGAATGGTCCCTCCCATTTGGGTTGCAGCAGTTTGTCCCTCCAATTCCTCAAAAGCACCCAATCCCCAGGCAACACACGATGGGCCGATACCTCCAATAGAGGGGTCTGGTGGATGAGACCCTGCCTCCTGCATGTAGACAAGATAGAAAACAGCAACAGCACGTATTTCTGCAGAAAGGCATCTTTAATTTCATGGAGAGTTTCCCCAGTGTCCATCTTCACATAAAGTCTTTAGGACCTCCCAGGTCACTCCCTCTGGGAGCCAGGAGCGCCCATCGGGGAGTGTGAGTTTTTCTCTTTCCTTCCTTCAGTTCTACCACCTGCCTTCTACCTTTTTTTAAAGCATTCCAGTCTCCCCCATTGTCTTTCAGTTTTACATCCATCACTACAATCCCCAACATACTTCATCGCCTTCATAAATATGTGTAAGCCTTTTCTCTGCTGAGGTCTTTGACATTAGCACCAATACCAAACAGCATGAAGAATTCTAACATCTAGACCTCCACATCATTGGCTTCCACCTCTGTAACAGCTTCAACTTCCTCTATCCTCCCAAGCCCCCTGGGCATGAGCCTTTTCTCTTGCCTTTTGAGTGTACACGAAAGGGGATTCCGGATCCAGTCCTTGGGGGATGAGGGCGGCCAAAAAGGCCATTGGGGCCAGGGGCCCTAGGGCAGCCAACTTGGCATGCTCATCTGCCCATCAGTTTCCCTGTGCCTCAGGGCTGGACCCCTTTTGATGTCCTTTCACATGAATTACGGCCACCTGGGTGTAATGGATGAGCTATTTGGTGGAACTGGTTGTGCCGTGCACATTGCACTGGTTGTGCTGGGCTTGCAAAAATGCCCCCCTTTCACTTTCTACTGTAGAGATTCTCTGGGTACTTTGATTATGTTTAAATGTTATTATGTGGAATCTTATGCTGTGAGCCGCCCTGAGCCACTTGTTGGGAAGGGCGGGATATAAATAAATAAATAAATAAATAAATAAATAAATAAATAAATAAATAAATAAATAAATAAATAAATTCTGTTCTGCTGGGCTTCTATTGCCTTTTCTTCTCCTCCTCCTCCTCCTTCTCCTTTGTCTTCTTCTGCTGCTGCTGTTTCCCCCCTACATTTGGAAACAATGGAAGATAGGGGCTCCTTTTAGAGGTGTGTAACTTGTACCCTCTAAATCCAATCCTCACCAAATCTGAAAAGCATGTAGAGGAGAATCAGCCAGAGATTCCCTGCAAGTTTGGTGCCTCTAGCCAGGGCTTTTTTAGTAGAAAAAGCCCAGCAGGAACTCATTTGCATACTAGGCCACACACCCTGATGCCAAGACAGCCGGAACTGCGTCCCTGTGCATTCCTGCTCAAAAAAAGGTCTGTCTCTAGCATACCAGGGTGGGTGTTCTACTGCATCATGAACCTCACAA
Organism: Heteronotia binoei; assembly: GCF_032191835.1. Classification (NCBI taxonomy): domain Eukaryota; kingdom Metazoa; phylum Chordata; class Lepidosauria; order Squamata; family Gekkonidae; genus Heteronotia; species Heteronotia binoei. The sequence continues at coordinate 78,156,168 of NC_083223.1, forward strand.
ACTGAACCAGTTTGTTTAGCTCTTACAAATATGTGATAATTTGCAGTTCACAAATTTTGCATGCCAAGAACCACTAATCATCATGAGCCACATTTTCCTGGTTCATGCCCACCCCCAAACCATACTTACACTGATTTTTTTCATGACCACCATTAATTTAGATATGTAAGAAAGAGGAGAAATGGGAATGCCTGGAGAAGAACGATTTGCTGAAGTAAAAAAAATTTTCTTACTAGCAATTGAAATAAACAGTCAGGAATTATCCTGTTTTCACAGTTTCTGCAACTATTTTCACAATTTCTGCCACTAGTTTTAATCCATTCTGCTACTACATTTGAAAATTTTATTACTGGTCTCAAACCTGTTGACATTTTTAAAGTGTGATAATATTTAAAATACTTTCCTATATCCTGTGCCAGTCCTAATATTAGTCCACATCTCTGGCTACTAATTAAGACCATCTTCTTTTATTTTATATTTAGAAGCATATATATCTATATAAGTTTTGGTCCTTTATTACTGTTTATACTATTTTGGCTAAGTAAGCTTTTTCCCCTTCTAGTGGGAAAGGCTGACTTTTTCTTAGCAAAGCTTTGAAATAAGGCTGGTTTAAATTTAGCATGAAATGGCAGTCATTTTGATTTATTTGCTTGACCTACAAATGTCCTTTTAAGATTTATTTTAATTATAACTTCTTTTCTATATTGTTTTAGATAGAATCATCAATGTAGTGAGGGTGAAGAGGCCTCTTTTTCTCTCTGAAAGATTGGCATAATCAATTGCAATCTCTCGCAAAAGTCTTCAAATATTCCACTGGATTCATGACAACATTCTCAAGATGACTGCATTTCAACAGGCCTTATGCTTGCTTCAGCTGCATAATATCTGAGCACCCATTCTAACCATACTTACTGACAAATATTCCTATTGAGTTTAATGGGTCTCTGTGTAGTCAGCTCCTAAGACAATTTACCTTTCCTGAGCCGCGTCGGTGGGGAGGGCGGGATATAAATCGAATAAAATAAAATTAAATTAAATTAACTAGATTAGGCAATCAAACTATTCTAAGCGCTTTAGCCTCCTGTATATTTAATAAGCTATAAAAACAACTGTATATAGAACACATAATAAACAAATACTCTGTCATGGGCAACAATGACTACGCTGAGCCCCTGCCCGAGTTTGCAGCACCACCAGAGTCACTGGCAGCACCAGAGCTGGAAGCTCTGACTCCTTGGGAGTTGACCCCTTGCTTGGATTTGTGACTCTGTATCTGAGATTAGTCCTTTAAGCTTGCAATGCCAGTGGCACTGGGTTCTACTGAGCATCCTGCACATTGTAATGTTGTGTTGGGCTTCCAAAATCCCCCCTCCCTGCTTGGATTTTTGTGATTCTGCTTTGAGATCAGTCCTTTTAAGCTTGCAGTGCCACAGTGGCACTGGGCTCTGCTGAGCATTTTGTGCACTGAACTGGTTGTGCTGGGTTTGAAGAGAATATCCATTTTTACTGAAGAAATTCTTTGGCTTGACATTAATTCTCTTTTACTTAAATTCCATGGCACTGGGTTCTTCTGGGCATTCCATACACTGAACTGGCTATTCTGGGCTTGCAGAAAACCCTTGCTTGGTTCAAGATTCTGTACTTCACATCAGTCCTGTTGAGCTGGCTTTGCCACAATGGTACTGGATTCTGCTGGGCACTAGTACATTGCACTGGTTGTTCTGGGCTTGCAATCAGTGTTCCCTCTAAACTAAGTTAGTGTGAGTTAGCTCACAGTTTTTTAGCCTCCAGCTCACACATTTTTGTCTTAGTTCAGGAAGAATGGCTCCAGAGCAAATAATTTATACTGTAGCCAAATTGCTTGCTCACTACTTTAATGCCAGTAGCTCACAAAGTAAAATTTTTGCTCACAAGGCTCCACAGCTTAGAGGGAAAATTGCTTGCAACCACCCCATTTCTGGAGTGTGATTCTGTGCTAAACATCAGTCCTGTTGGGCAGTCATTGTGATAATGCCACTGGATTCTGCTGGACACTCTTTAATTGCTGGACACTCTGTACATTACATTGGATCTGCTGGGTTTGCAAAAATGCCCCCACTACCACCTTCAGTTTCTACTGCAGGATTCTCTGGCTTGACCTTAATCCTGTTGGGTTTGCAGTGCCACAGTGGCACTGATTCCACAGGCCAAATTGCACTGGTTGGGCTGGACTTGCAAAAATGCCCCCTCTTCAGTTTCTACTGCAGAAATTCTCTGGGACTTTGATTCTGTTCTGTTGGTCTTCCATTGTTGAAGCCCTTTGTTTGCTGCTTCCCCCCCTACATTGGAAACCAAGGAGGATTGGGCGCAACTCTATCCCCATAGATCCAATCCTCCAACTTGGTGGGCAGCTAGAGGAGAGTCAGCCAGACACTCCCTGGTAGTTTGGTGTCTCTAGGGGGGCATTCTACTGTATCATGAATCTCATGAACCAAACCAGTTCATTTAGCACTATAAAATTTCATTGCAATTCAGTTCGTGAACTGGGCACACCACAAACTATGAACCATCATTAATTGGATTTTCACATTTCATTTTCATCCCTATATGCTAGCCCCCAAGCCCAGTATAGTACGATATAATCTTTTGTGGCATGGTATCGGCAAAGAAATTTGATGTGCCATATCCAACCCTAAGTACTTATCTAGCTATTAGAAGAGGCATTAGCTAAGGGTTTGTACATGTTCCTCTGGATGCAACTGCTCACAGCTTCTAGAACTCACTTTTTCACAGGGCCCAGCCTCATTGGTCACTGTCAGCTAGTGAACAACACAGGTAGTCTTAGCCAATGGGCAACTGGGCACCTGCCCTGGGCTCTGTGCTGATCACCTATGGCCTCTCCCCCATCAGAGTGGGGGAGAAGAAGAAGGCTGCCACTGTTGCTCCCCCTCCCTCATGTTGGGGTCTGGCCTCTCTGTACATGGACTGGCAGGGGGCAGTGGTTCCGGGGCCCCATCCAGGACTTTCCCCCAGGGCTCCAGAATTATAAAATCCACCCTGGTATACAGAGAAGACAGTGGCATAAAGAAATATAATAATGCATTGTTGGTACTATTCACTCACTCTCACTTGTGGGCTTCCTACTTTTATTTCTTATAGGTTTATATCTTTTAAGTATTGCTTTTTAAATTAGGCTGTCTTTATATTTCTAAATAGGTAGAAATATGTAAAGTAAAAGAAATAAATAATCCCTGTTTGCAGAAGAGACGGCCATTCTTAGAAAACAAGACTTTTCACCCCAATCCTAAACTTGTATAGTTGGCAGTCTGTTTTGTTGAGGAGCATACCGCCAAGTCATTACATTTAAGATTACAGTCTTTGCTTGCACTATTGGTACTCTTTCTTCCAGACTAGTCCTGCTGAAGTTCTGAACATACTGTTTAAGTAATTCTGTGGAATGAAGGCTTTGGCTCCTGAATCAAAGGCAGCCTGACCTTTTAAACTGGCACATGTTCCATTTAAATTGAGCTGAGGCTTGTGCCAAATGAACATTTCAGAATCCCAGTTTTAGGTGCTTTGGCACATGGTATGCATATGCTGATTTAGTGAATATAACTTGCTGCTTCTGAAATCTGTGAATAATGTATTCAGCATTCCATTGTTTAACTCCGCAAAGCAAACAAACAAAAAAAAGAATCACATATATCTCCCTTGATTTTAAAATCCTTTGGCAACAGTCAGATATTCAGGCAATCGAGCTCTTCCTTTGGTCCCATGGAAGTTGAAAGAATGGTGTTAAGAATAATTAGGAGAAAGGTTGATTTCTCATGGGGAATGTATGGAATGCAGGATGCTCTAGAATTTCTTGGGAACATTCAAATGATGTCATGCTTGTTCCAAGCATGATTCGTGGTATTCCTGAGGGTTTCCCCCTTCATGAGAAACTGCTGGGTATGAAATGGCAGGAGATGTTCAGTGCTTCATGTCACTGCCCCCCTTTAACCCTTTAAAGGGTTTCCACCCTTTCTCTACTAGGTTATGCTGCAGTGTTACAATACAGCTCAGTGGGGAAGGGAAAGTGAAGAAGAGTCCAGGCTGCAAGGGTCCTGGTAAATCATCATCATATCTTCACTTTTGCATAGGTGTAATGGACTATACAGGGGAGGAATGAGAGCATCTATAACAGAAAGTGGTATGGAGGGGGGATTATGCTGCTGCTCTGTGGAATCCTTGTCTGGATACAGTCTAAGAGTAAACTTAGAAAATGTTATTCTCTTTCTAGACCTGCAAATAGGTGTCCTTACTTGGAATAACATACATGTTTTCAGAGCCTAGGGCTTCAAAGCTGATAAAGTGTTGCGTTCCTGAATGACAAAACTGAACATACTAGAAAAGCAATTAAATGTTTTTCTGAGAACTGTGGCTATTCGTGCTGCTCTGAGTGAAACTCTGTATTGCCTCCAGTATTTCCTGACTTGTTTCGAGGCCTGAATGATTAATTGTGCCTCTGTTTTCTGCTCACCAGCAGCTACATAGATCACAGCAATGACAGAAAGTAGCAGCCAGTAAAACAGAAGCAGTTCTCAGTCTGAGACACACCTACCAGCAAGCCATGGGAAGGATACATTCCTTCAGCTCATTTATTGGTCACAATAAACTTCAAGGATTGCCAGACATTCTAATGCTTTCTATCTAGATTTGGATAGTTATCATGGAATTTCTGCCTTGAGTTGCACAATGATGAGAGACTCATTTCCATTAAGACCAGAGCTGGGGCTGCCAAGGCTCCTGCTATAGTGGGAGACCTCCTGGCATCCTGGTACTTGGTGCCAGTGGGAGAACATGGGAGGTGAAAATGGAGGGAGAAATTGAAGGGCAGGGCTTAATACATCTGAGAAGTGAGAATTTTTCTTTTTTAAAACCATGTGTATCACTTTACACTTAAATTCAATCTTATTTGCCAGTTTACTGCCCATTCACCTGTTATCAATAGTATTGTTTTGAGTTCTTTGCATCCTTATTGGATTTTCACCATTCAGCAGCATTCAAAATTATTTCATCTGCACACTATCTCACTGCTCAGGCCTAACTTCAGATAATTTATGAACAGAATATATTCAACAGTACCAATCTTCATAGAAATCTTTAGGGACCCATTATTTCCTTCTCTTCTTTGTGAATACCATCTATTTACTTGCTCATGTTCTTTAACCAGTTACCAACCAACCAGCTGCATAAAGATGTCTTCTAGTTATGTGAAGATCTCCCCTCATTTCATCAATGTTCATCCTGGAATTTCTGATGAGGGACTTTGTCAGAAGAATACATTGTCTAATAGAACAACCCTATCTACATGTTTGCTGTATTCTCAAAGAATTCTAAAATGTTGATGAGGCGGAAACCATGATGAATATTTGTTTCATACTATGTTTTATCTTTAATAATACTTTCAACCCATCTATTCAGAACAGCCATTAGACTAGCAAACCTGTACCTTCCTGAATTTCCCATTTTCCAAAATTGGAGTTATCCTGGCCGCATTCCAGTTCTCCAGTAGAACAAGCTGTTTTCAGGGTTTCATGACTGCTCAGAAACCATGATAGGCTTGTATATACCTTTCCTAATCTGTTATTTCTTTTAATTAATCTAAATATCAATTGCCTCGGGCTCCAGCTCTTAGAGGGCGTGTTGTTTCTGGGCGCTGAGTAGTCAGAGGAACTCTTCCAGCCCCTCAGCGCCAAGAAACAATAGCACTTTCAATCCTTGATGAACTCGGAGAGCGCCCAGGACTAAAACTGCGGGTTGTTCCTTTGACTTTGAGGGATCAAAGGATTTTCCTCCATTTCTTCAAAGCTGAAAGAGCCATGTTTCCCTCCCCTCGTGTCCTCTGAGGGCGCAGGGGAAGGGAAAGATGGTGTGTTCCTTCGGCTTTAAGGGATCAGAGAATTTTCCCCTGATCCCTCAGAGCCGAAAGAGTGGCACTGAGTGCCCAGCATGATGATGTCACAGTGACATCATCTTGCTATGCACGCACAAAGTGTGCGTAAAAGTTTCAACTGGGGGGACACACATTGGGGTTCTGCCTTGGGCGGCAGAACTCCAGGCACCAGTCCTGTCCCTATCTATAACTGATTTCATAATCAACTGTTCCAAGGCACAGCCATGTTAAGCTTTGGAGGGCTCCTATTGGTGTTTCCAAGACTGGAGAATCCCCCCTCCCCATTGTTTTGGAGTTTGGAAACAGTTTAATTGAGCAGAGGCTGTCTGTCTGAAAATATATTCATTCATAAACTACCATGAACAGCACCAAAGTTTGTGAAATGTTTGTGCCAGGCATCCTTCCGTGAACATCACTTCACAACTCACAAACCAGCAATACTAATGATGAACTTTTGTTCATGAGCTGGTTTATGCGCATCCCTAGCCAGATGGCCCTTTTGGTATCAGAAGTTATGTAAGTCAACAGTGAGAATTAGAAAACAAGATTCCTATGGATTAGACACAGATGCTATATTACTGCACAATAGTTAGTATGCAAGGTCTTGCTCTAGCAAATGGATTTTAGGAAGAAGCCAGCTATTACTCAGACTGAATGAAAGTAAGATTCCTAACACTTTTACAGCATGTAAAAGTCAGAGTTCTGGTGCGATATTACATTTCTTTTTCTTTAAATATTATTTAAATTTTTTTTGTTATTTATACTTTATTAAGTTTTCCATAAAGCATATCACGGACATTCATTTCGTCGAACGAACAGAGGCACTCATCCAACACCTTGTGCACCGCCACCACATATTCTCCTAATCTAAACTGCCTGAACTGATCAAGTTAATTAGATGCCGGCGTGCCAGTTCCCCAGCTCAAGAGCCCCCGGGTAAACACGTCCCAGACTTCAAAATGCAGAGCTTTAAACATTAGATGCTTCTAGAAAAGCCGCCCATTTGGCCGCAAATTGGCAAAAATCAGAAATTTTACAGATCGGGGGTGAAGCGGCATTGACGGGAGATATTGGGCAGTTCTCAGTTCAGGAGGCTTTTATTATGTATTTGGGCATTCTTATTCCTAAACAGCCTGAGATGCTCATATCGTTAAATTTAAATATTATTTAAATTTATTTAAATATCTTTTTTTATTTTAGAAAGCAAAGTATAAAATAGAGGGGATACAAAAAGAAAAGAGGGATTATATAATAAATTTATTATATATACCAAGATTATTATTCATGAGTATACTGCCTTTCCCCGCACATGCCCCAGAGAGCACTTCGGTCCGGGTCTCAAAACCTGTTGACAGTTCCCAGCATCAGAGAAGCGAAGCTCAAAACAATGAGAGCCAGCCCTTTTTCCGTTGCTGCCCCTAGCTGGTGGAATGAGTTGCTGGAGGAGGTTAGGGCCCTGCGAGAGCTCTTACAGTTCCGCAGGGCCTGCAAAACAGCACTCTTCCGCCAGGCATTTACATGAATGGTAACATCTGCAGCAATGGGACTGGCCCATAAGAACACCACCAATGGCCTTCTTCACTGCATTATGGCCATCCTGAGACCTCGGAGTATAGCTAACCACCAGAATTTAAATTGCTGCCTGAAATTATGATAGCACATACAATTGTTTTAAATTGTTTTTATGTTTTATATTTTTATATATAAACTAGAAAAGGGAAATATTTCTCCCTAACATCCACTTCATTATAGTTTTAAGACATTTTTTTTGCTTCAAACATTTTGGGTTTCAAATTTTATAATTAATCCATTTTGCAACTATATTCTTAATTTTCTTGTGATCACATATTCTATATTTCATTGTTTCTGCACACTCAGCTGCAGCTTTTAATATATCAAAGCTTAAAGGAAAGTCTATTATACATCTCATATATAAGATTAAAAAATAATAGATATTCCCTCCTTTTCTTTTTCTAAATGCTCCTTATGAGCCTTTTATTCTTGCTCAAATATTTGTGGCTTCCAGATCTACAGTCAACACTTGCGCTCATAAGAAGATTTCAGTGGCAATACATAATCCTGGGCAGGGCTTTTTTGTAGTAAAAGTCCAGCAGGAACTTATTTGCATATTAGGCCACACACCCCTGACATCACCATTGTTTCACACAGGGCCTTTTGTAGAACAAGCCCAATAGGAACTCATTTTCATATTAGGCCACACCTCTGATGGCAAGCTAGCTGGAACTGTAGTGGCTTTCCAGGGTATCAGGCAGAGGTCTTTCACATCCTCTACTACCTGGTCCTTTTAACTGGAGATGCCAGGGATTGAATCAGAGATCTTCTGCAGGCTAAGGAAATGCTCTATCACTGAGCCACACCCAGCCTTAGAGGCTAATGTGAATGCTCTTTTACAACATGATATACCACAATATGACAGCCATGTTGTCCGTGCAACATAGCCACATGATCACAAGGTAGAAACTGTAACCCAGGGTTGTCAAACATGCAGCCTGGGGGCCAAATCAGGCCCCTGGAGAGCTTCTATCGGGCTCCCGAGCAAGTGGCTGTTATCTGCTTCCTTCTCCCTATCTCATGATTCTTTCTGCATCCCATCTTGATTTGCAAGGCTTGCTCAATTGCATAAGAGCTACAGAGCAAAACCTCTATTTTCTCTATTGGCAGAGGCCTCCTCCATTGGGGTGGAAGGGGGAAGGCAGGGCTTGTTTTTCCAGGCTCTCTCAATCACACAGCAGAGCTACTGAGTCAAGTCTCTTTTCCTTCTATTGGCTGAGGCTCCCTACTAGTCCCCTGGGGAAGGAAGGAAAGAGCCATAGCTTCCTTTGTCTTTAAGACCAATGAGTGCTAATGTTTGTGTTTGCCAGTGTTTTTTATAAAGCTTATATCTCTGCTACCTAATCTTAAATAGGTATACACATGGCCTGGCTCAACGTGGTGCAACCCAACCTGTCATGGCCTGACCCAACAAGGTCTCATTTATGTCAGATCCGGTACTCATAACAAATAAGTTTGACACCCCTGCGTGTAACCAATTTAAAAATAGCAGAATAAATGCTGTATATTCATTCATTCATTCATTCAGTTTATGAATCACCCCATCCCAGCTGGTGCATAAATTTAGTTTGCTTACAACTTGACTATTTATAATTTTGTGATAATTTTCAAGAGTTCAAAAAGTTGAGTCTTTTCTATGATTTCTCAGCACTTCCCTGCAAATTACTGCTTTGCATTGACTTGCTTCCTCTGACTTGTTTCTAGTCACATTATCAAATAGTTAAATTTATTGGCTATGTAGCTTCATGAATTTATTATGCTCATTATCTGGTCCTTGATTTGGGAGATAAGAGTTACAAGCAGCCAGCAAGGGAGAAATGTGACTCTGAAGCAACAGCTCGCCCAACAAAACTAAGGAATGAAAAAGGGTGCATAACTGGACACTATTATACCACCTTGAATTACCCCAGTCCCCAAAAG